>NC_022020.1:37205258-37287296 GCF_000317375.1 Microtus ochrogaster | reverse complement strand
AAAAAAAAAAAATTCTATTCTTTTAATCTTCTGAACTTTAAAAAGATTAGAGAATACAATAGCTCTCACGATAATTCTCCCCATCTCTTTCTGTAAAAAATACAAACAGTTAATGAACAGTCTTTTTCACTTTTGTTCAACCAACACCTTAAGAAGAAAACACAGAGGTTAAACTTCAAATAGTTACTTAGGTCTAGGTAGTGGGGGGAAAAAAAACAAGAACAAAACTGTCTTACAAGAAGTCAGATACTAGGATTTAAGATTATGTTAGATGTAAATATCTTTGCTAAACTGACATTAATTGTTCAGAAACATTCAAACTTTTAAATAAAAGTAACTGTTCAAAAGCAATAAAAAGTTACTGTCACAAAATAAGAAAGCTCAGAGAACTTCTGAAAATTCAATCAAATTTATTATGATCATTTCACCAATTAAAAAAAGAAAAGCAGTCGTCTCTCCAAAAGGTCAACTTGCACAGTTCACACTGTAGCCTAATAAAACGATGAGGCAAAGAGCAAATTAAGTCTTTCAAGAAGTCCTAGCAATGCTCCCTTGTGTTTATTTAGATCAATACTGAACTCAAACATTTAACCTCAGGTGAATTACCAGAATTATAATCTATAACCTTAATCTTTTTCTATGTTTTGCTTATGTTTAGTTCTGTAAAGGAAATCAGTGAAACATTTTTATTCTCTGAAGGCAAATTTTTATGAATTCTGCACAGACTTTAACAGATGAAAACAACAGGATCAGCAACAGGATGCCCTTTCCACTTTGCTCAGTAATAAGAGCTAAATACAGGAAAACAATCTGATAATTCCATTGGTCTGCCAGTTACCTGAGGCTGGATCTCTGGAGAAACGGTGCTGGGCATGCCAACTTCCTCAAGTCATTTTTATACACAACAGGAGTAGTTTGTTGTAATATGTGACGAGTAGATAAGACTAGACATATTTTATTTATTAATTGTAATATTACTTGCTCAAGCACAGCTTTGATTTTTAAACATAAAGTCCATGTTTCATATATATATAAGGAATATTTAACTTACCAGATATGGCTTAGGTATGCTCCCAGTAATTGGACAACATTTCCAGTTTGTTTGGTACAAACTTAAATATCCATCAGCATCAACAATTCCAAACTTTAAAAAAGAAATGAAATGATTAGTGTAAATAAAAAGCATACATTTACTCCTTATACCCAGTGTGACACATTATCTCTATGTTTAACATTGGATTGACCAACTGTTATCTTTTAATTTCACTTAAGCTTCAATCTAGTTTTGAGCTATATTTAGGTATCACTTTAAGAAAACTTCCAGTGTAGAAAGAAGCAAACATCAGACACTTGTTAGTTAAACTTAGACCTCCACATGTTGAGTCATGATATGTGCTTGGCTTCCTCCCACAAAATAAAGTTCAAAAAAATGTTAAGAAGTTGAAAGATGAAGGCAAAACAAAATTTTAAGGAAAATAATTTGAACTCAATACTCATTTATTCTTACACTAATTAATAAATACTAAGTACTATCAAAATTTAAAATATTTACCAAGTTTTAATAGTTATTTTTTCAATTTTCAGTGATGATTACTGAACATATTAGAGATATTGGTAAAATTCATATCGCTTATTTACTTCTCTAATGTTTTCTGAGAATTCTGATAGAGCTATTATTAAGTATATTAGCCTACGGCTTTTATATTTGCTATAGATACTTTCCCCACTATCTAATCCTCTTTTCTAGTTTTATGTTTTCTGGAGTAGAGCTAGGTTTGTTCTTCAGCTGGAATAAACATGGAATATATACTCAAATAGTGTTAATGAGCCACCAAATTTGAAATATAGTCTGGCTGGGAATCAACTTATTTCTCATTCTTTATCTATCAGAATTCTATGGAAATAGTTCTACTAATTACAATTTTTTCCCTTTTAATTGGAATTGTTGAGTAAGGTGCACTAATAATTCAAAAGGGAAGGTGGGCAAGCAAGCACTTACAACCCCATTCCTTTCACATTTTATAGATTCTTTCTTTATACTTGAAGCAAAGACAAAACAAAATAACCAGGATATGTGCATGTACATTTATCAATATATCTTAGGCAGTCTATTTTGACTATAAAATTATATTCTTTGCATTAAAGAAATATTTTTAATCCTTCAAATACCGCTTGCCCCTACTGTTTTGCTTTTGCTAAGGTACTTTCTAGGAGATATTTTCTTAGTTGGTACTTCCTAAACATACAATCACACTTGATTTTTAAACTACTTATGTTCACTGCCCCATTTTTGAGAATTAAAATTTTAATTTATAAAAACTATTTCCTGTTCTATGCTATGTCATACTAGCCTGTTTTATGAATATTACTCTTAAGAGTTCCTCATAAGCACTTATTAGTCTTATTTTAGTTTTGCTGAGATCTTCAGTCTTTTGACTGCCCAATTCTATCTGCAATTCACAATCAAACCGATCACCATAACTGGGACAGATTAAGTCTTCTCTACCACTTACTCAGGATGCTTCCTAAATAAAGGAGAAAACATGTTTTGGTGTTGTGCTATTCGGTTACATCATGGGCAAAGTAGGAACACGAAGCTAAAGGGTTTATCAAGACACCTGGTAGGCAAAGAACTAAAGCTTGTTGTACTTTTTAAAACAGACGATATGAAGGACTGTAGCAGTGTTAATGTTGAAAAATAAGTCAGACTACGAAATCAAATTGTAGAAAGGTTTGAGTGTTATACTGATAAATCTGGGAAGAGGTACCTTGAAGGGTTTCTCAAAAACAAACAAACAAACAAACAAACAAACAAAAAATACTACTTATTCTGTAGGTATTTAATTATGTTGTTCATAATATCACTTTATTTTGGGAAGACAATATATCAAAGGACCTATGGACTGACATGCATAGACTAGAAGCAACAGCACATCGCCAATGAAAATGGAAAACATAATAAATACTGAAAGGGAATACAACTGACAGCCCAAGTTGAATATTCTTATTGCAAATGTTTATACCAGAAAAGTGTCAGATTTTGAAGATATTTTGATGTGCGAATCCCCTCTATATGCTGTGAATATGATTGGTTAATTAATAAACAGGCTTGGCCTTTTAGTGTAGAGTAGAGTTAGGTGGGGAAAACTAAACTGAATGCTGGGAGAAAGGAGGCAGAGTCAGAGAGGCCCTGTAGCCCTGCCAGAGACAGACGCTGGAACTTTACTACCCGGTAAGCCACAGCCTCATGGTGATACACAGATTAATAAAAATGGGTTAAATTAATATGTAAGAGTTAGCCAATTAGAAGCTAGAACTAATGGATCAAGTAGTGATTTAATTAATAACAGTTTCTGTGTGGTTATTTCAGGGCTGAGCAGCCAGTAACAAACAAGCGGCCTCCTACAACAGTATTTCTTTTAATAGTTGCACTTACTACACTAATCAAGCACTTTTAATCTGAAAATGTTTGAAATCTGAACTTTGTAAGCACCATAACTGAAACTCAGGGAAAAGGCAAGAGATACTGTTATCTAAGATTGTGTAAACTTTTAGTGAAGCATGATCCAGAAGAAAAAATAATTCCTATAAAAACATGCTTCAGGAAAGCAATTTGAAATAAGCAGCAATGTGAGAAGTAACAGACAATAAAGGGATGGTTTAGAGGTGGTTTGGCAAACTTCTTTAAAAAAACAAAACCTAAAGTATTATTTATTCATGTGTATGTGTGTATGTCTGCATATGAAGAGGACAGAAGGGGTCAGAACCCCTGGAGCTAGAGTTAGAGGCAGTTTGAGCTGCCAGATATCTTGGGTCCTCTATAAGAACAGTATGTGCTCTTAACCACTAAGCCATCTCTCCAGCCCCATTTTATTGTTACATATATACATGTATAAATATATAAATGCAACTTGCTGAGTCTTTTTAATATTGCTGTGTATATATGATTTTAGGGCTGACCATTTTGTAGTGGATAACCAACTACAATACAAGGCTTGTCCCTAGAAGAGAAATTTTCCTACTCTCAGTAGTCATCAGTTGCCTATAGTTATATATATATATAGTTCTATAGTTCTTTGTCATGAAATTTTCTGCTTCCTCATTAGTTTGTCTATTGGTGTTGTCAATGTTTAAGGTACCATGTTGCTTAGCTGTCATGGGTATAACTTTCCTGTCATTTCTAAGAGAAACACTCTCACAGTACACCTCCTAGTATCATTTTTCTTAAATATCTTGTAATTAAAGGTTAGCCCACCATAAAGTCTTTGCCTCCTTAACTCTGCTAGATGAAAATACTCAAAGAAAATATAATAAACAATAGAATTCAGATTTGAAAAAAAGTTCTATAAAAGCTGTGTTGGTAACTAATCCAGTTTGCTGACCTGCCATTCTAGAGCAATATTACTCAGTGTTAAAGTGCATAAAAATCACAATGCAGATGGGTTATGCAGATCTGACACATCACAAACTGTACTTGCTGCTTGGTACGGAATCATACTATGAGTAGATTCCAGGAACTAAAGAAATGGATTTCACTAATCAAAGAAATATAAGGGAAAACATTGGTCCTAAGAGAACATTTAACTTAATTTTATTAGTGATATATGTGCACCACAAACCTACAGGAAGAATCACGTACACTTAAATATTTTAAAAGTTAAAATATTCTTTTCAAACTCTCAAGCTAGTAAATTTATGCACCATCAAGCTTTTTAAAAGAAAAGTAATTAATTTTCAATAGTACCTTATTTCCCTGATAGTTAAATCTCATTCTTGTAATTCTTGGATTGCCACCGGATCGAAAACAGGTTATTTGCTGAGAATGGCCCCATTCAAACATTCTGACACTCCCATCTTGAGCACCTGTCAGATCTGCATTGTAAGATGACAAAAATTAAATATTTATTTTAAAAACTTTTGAAAAAAATTCTTAACCTAATATTGAATTATTCATCAAAGAAGTACCTAGGAAATAAAGTCTGTTTATATAAATTTACTTTGAAGTTTTATTTTATATAAGAAAAGTCACATGACTTTTGGCTTTCATTTGACTGAGAAAATGTTTTCAAACAAAACAGTAGACACATTTAGATCACTATAAATTATGATTCTTCTCAAAATTATCTTAATGTCTTAAGAGTCTAAAATAAATATATTTTATAATAAACATTTAATAAATTACTGAGATTATTAAAGAATCAACCTTTATCAGCCAACTATTAATGTTAAAATTATGCATTTTTCTAAGACAAGGTCAGATTTAAATACCATAGTAAAGGAGAAATTTTAATTTAAAATTATTTTGATGGATTTATTATCTCAAATATATGCTAATGTCTGATAATACTAATTATACTATGGAATAAATAAGTCACTATTTTTGAGAATGATTGAGATCATTTATATACAGCACTCAGAAATATAACAAATGGCACCCAAATTATATTAATTATAACTGTCAAAATTAGTATAGAATAGGGATAATGAAAATCAGTATAGATAAATGCCCAGCAAGTTGCTAATTATGCTATTAGTTGAGTTTTACTAATACTTTACCAAATATCTAATAGCAATGAATTTAGGCTGTTTTAGAATATTTTGTCGTGTACTAGGCAGGGGTGTGAAGGCGGCAGCATAATGACTTGGGATGTTAACTCTTTTCTTTTCCTCCCAGGATAGCTGCTTAAAAACTGTTTACATTTTCCCAATATTATCTATAGTGCTAAAAACACTAATTGGGAAACCTCCAAGCTATAATGGCTCTGGTGTATGAACAAATCTAACCACAACTCACTATAAACAGTAAGACAATAACCAAAGTTTCAGCTCTAATAAGTAATTTACCACTTCAATGAATCAAATTTCTTTCTGTCTTGCTTCTGCAAACACCTTTAAATTTTTCTCCTACTACCTTAGTGTGACAGTTAATCTTTACTGCCTGGGTTTAGATTCATTTAGGAGATCAGTGAGGCACATCTCTGGGTGTGCTTGTGAGAATATTTTTAGAGGATATTAACTGAAGGATAAAAGATGTACCACAAATATGGGATGTGACATTTCATGAGCTGGGGAACCAGACACAATAGAAAACTAGCTGAAAAGGACAGCATATTCTATTTCTGTGGTTCTTGGCTGGCTTCCACTGCCCAGATTTCTGTTCAAATGACAAAGGACTTAAGGCTCTGGAATAATGAGCCAAAATAAATGATTCCTCTCCTTTCAGCTGGTCCTCTCAACTATTTATTTGATGATAGCATTGAGAAGCTAATGAATATCTTGGTAAAGCTTTAAACCACCTATAGGCTAATGTATATACATTAAAAGGACAAAAATAAAAAGTCAAATGAAGTGAAGTCAACCCAAGATAAGAAAATAGAATTCTATAATGAGAATTGATCAAGATAACCCAAACTGAAAAGATGAGAGAAATGATAAACTCATTAACCAAAACAAAAACCTCTGTGGAAAGTATCACCAATGGAAGGGATCACATGGAAAACTATGTTACGGCTGGACGATAAACTAAAAGAATTGGCTCAATGAGTACAGGGAAAAAAACAAAGAAGAGAGGAGAGGAGAGAGAAGGAAGGAGAAGGAGGAGAAGCAAGAGAAGGAAGAGAAAAAGGAGGCAGAGGAGAAAAAAGAGGAGGAAGAGAAAGAGAAGGAGGAGAAGAAAAAGAAAAAAAAAGAAAGAATAGAAAAAGAACATGGGGAGAGCTTCGAGACAGTGCCAAAAGACTTTAGGAAGAAAATGTAGACCACGTTTGCTGGGTTTGATCATTAACAATGAATAGGTAGAATATTCTCTCCTATTTATAGGACATAATTAGAAAAACTGGTTATATTACCAAGGTTTTGACTAGAATGTCATACTTGAGAATTCACATAATCAGATATACAGCTTTAAATCATTAAGGTGATTTTATGTGACAAAAAAAGCAACTTGAAATAAAACTGGGCTAGCAACATGTACACAGTTTATACCATTCTCTTATATGGTTATCTTACAGCTGAATAAGGACTGTCTATCACTTCTGGAACCCAAGATATTTGGAGATCTTGGGAAAAAAGGAACCCAACTCTAGGGAGACAAAAACTGTTCTTCTGACCTTATCTTAAGTATCTCTTCATCTGTGTTACTTTATAATAACTTTTGCAATAAAGTCTCAAACATAAGCCAAGGGTTTCATTGAATTATTCTAGCAGATTAGTCAAACCAAAGGAGAAGGTTGGGAGAACCCCCTGTATAGGGGAAGTGAACTAAGTGAGGCAGAGGACAAGCTTATGTATCTGAGCTCTTGACTTGTGGCTTCTGAATCTAACTGCAGGTAGAGAGTGTCATAAGTTGAATTGAATTAACAGCACACTAAGTTTACCTTCAGAGTGGGATACCTGCCTAGGGTAGGGAAAAGAAAACCCACACAACTTCCCATAAGAAGTGTTGCTGAGAACAATAGAATGTATTTTCTCACTTAGGAAATTATAAAAGTATTATCTCAATTTCTAACAAAAACTCAAAAATAGTGGCTTAGGGTACTGGCAAAGTGGTATAGAGCTTGGCTAGCCCAAGCAAGGGCCTGGTTTTTAGTCCTAGCAATGGCTTGTAATGTTTTTTTTAAAAGATCTGTAGAGAAGAAAAAGGCCTACTGAATTACCTGAGTTTCAAAGTAAGACTTTAAGAAATCTTATTTTGTTGCATTTGCTTATATAATATGCACTTATTCTTGAACTAACTTATTTCTGGGAGAATGTGTTCATGACTAAGAAGAAATACTGGGGAAAAAATCAAATGAGAAAAAAATCCAAATAATTTAAATATCTTTAATTTTCTAAGTTTCTTTCTTGTCTGTTATGGAAATTCTCTCTTATAAGACAGTGATAATTTTTTTTACCTAATACTTATAAAAATTAGTTTACTAATAGCTGTGGAAGTTGGGGATATCTTTTTGAGTCTGGGACTAATAACAGTTACTGCCAACTATTAATCTGGTGATTATATGCAATAGAGTTGACAGTATATTAGGTCCCTTCAATATTTCAGGAAGGTTACAAACCTTACTGCAGAGGGTAAGAACATTTTTAAGCAATGCCAAATATGTTGCTTGCCAATATTATTTAAACTTTGCACATAAAATACTTTTTTTTTCTTTCTTTCTTTTTTTTTTTTTTTTGTGAAAGGGCCTTATTCTGTAGACCTGGGTGTCTCCCAAATGCTTAAATCTCAGGTATGTGCTACCCACATGCTATGCTAAATGCATACTGACATCTTATTATATACACTTTCATGACTATTTTAGTTCTTTCTTCAAATTCTTTCCTCTTTAAAAAAATTTTTTTTGAATTTGAATTTCTATGTGTGGATTATGTTAAGGCCAGAAGAGGCTACCGGGTCCCTTGAAGCTCGAGTCACAAGAAGTGGTGAGCCCGACATGGGTGCTGGAAACCAAATTTGATTAAGTCAGCTCCAAAAGTAGCAGGGATTCTTAACTACTGAGCCATTTCTTCAGTCCCAGATACCTATAAAGCTGTAGGAACTCAACGTTAAGGGAGTCAATATAATATTTTATTTCAATTTGTATTTGGTATGAGAAGTCATTCTCTTCATTTAAAAAATTTTTTTCAACCTTTTTATTTGACAAAGTATGCAATTTAGATAACATGATTATAGCACACACTGGAATACAGAGGAAAAGAACACAGAACTTTGTTAATTTTATTTTAATGGACAATTGTTTATGAAAAAGGCGGCTAAAATTTTTATATATTATTAATTTGTAAAGACATGAATATCTCAATATACTCCTATAACTATTAAGGGAATGACATAAACACAATTTTTAAAACCTAGGATGATTATAAACCAGCATATATATTTCAACCATCAGTTAATCAATACTTCCAAAAATTTTTAAAAAATTTTCATTTTATTTTGGCTACAACAAAAGAGACTTGAGATTTCTTCAAATAAGATCTGAAAAAATATATCTCCTACTTTATAAGAATTTACTAATAACTCCTTTTATGACTGCTATTAACGTGCTTGATAAAAGACAAGCTGATAAAATTAGTATAACAAACTCATCTATGAAAAATAAGTAGGATAAAAATTATCTTTCAATTGAAACTAAAAGTTTCCCATGAATTCCTTATACAATTTATATAAAAAATGTAAAAATAAGACAATCATTGTTCATCATTGCCAACTTACAGTAAGGAAGTGTTGGATGTGATGTCATTCTTCTGACATTATTAATGGCTTTCTTAGTCATCTGGTAAAAGAAGAAATATTTTTATAGTAACAATAAAAAATAACTAGAACTTTAAGTTGTAGGGCTGTATACATAGTTCAGTCATAGAGCACACCCTAATTATGAGTTATGTTCTGATTTAATCTTCAGCAACACACAGAAACATACACACATCTCCAGCGACTCCGTTTTTGGCTAAACCAAGAGAAACTTAAACATCAGAATTACTCTACTTTTTTGCCAACTGATTCATTTTAAATCATTTTTTGAATGATTTAACTATCCTGTTAAATAAGAATAAAATAGCTATGTAAAATTAAAGGAAACTATAGCTATATGTTAGTTTACATTGTGCATCAATCTTGAGATTGCAACAATCTTAGTTGGTCTTTTGGATTTTAATTGTTTAACTAGTCTAAAATTGTGGTGGTGTGTGGCATTGGTAAGGGTAGCAAAAAAAGCAGGCCATCAGAATGGTAGTAACAGGAAGAGAAAGACCCCTGTGGATGTGTTCTAGTCCAGAACAGAAGCTGCTGTTAACAAATACAGTACTGATCATTCAGTAACAATATAAGATCAATTCTCCAGACAACAAAACCTTGATGAACATATGACTATTACTTTAAACCTCACATCTAAATCCCTTTATTTTGTTTGGGGGTAGGGTTGGGAGAGACAATTTTTTTTTTAAAAGGTTTTATTTAATATTAATTTATGTGCATTTGTGTTTTGTCTGCATTTATGTCTGTGTAAGTATGTTGTATCTCCTGGAACTGAACTTACTTGGGGGCTGCCATGTGGGTGTTTGGAATAGAACTCGGATCTGCTGGAAGAGCAGCCGGTGTCCTTAACCACTGAGCTATCTCATCAGCTACAGAGACAAAATTTTGTTGTATAGCCCAGGCTCACCTGTAACTTGCACATCGTGCATCACCCTCCTGAGTGCTGGGATAATTATAGGCATGTCCACCATGTCTACCAAATCCTATGTTCTAAATTAAATTATGTATAAAGGTTCTTAGTCTTTCTTTTACCTTTTTGTTTGTGACAAAATTATCACAGAAAAATAATAAAACATAGATTATAAATTTTTCTGAAAGCATGTAACAGAAAATAAAGAAACCATTAGTTATCTGAAAAGATTTATATAAAACAAACCACCTTATTTTATTAGTATTTTTTCTTGAGAGAGGAATAGGGGTAATCATGAATCAGAATGACTTCCAATTAAAAAGCTATTAAGATGGTAATTCCCTATTACTAAAGACAATACCTATACAACTCATTGAACATAATTAGTTGACAGCTGGTGCCTACATAGAGCCTTCACCTCTACCGACTAGTGTTCATGGTATGGAGAGTACTTTGCATGGTCTCAGAAGAGAAAGGTAAACTATAACCCACCTACAAACCCTGCTATTTACAATGGTGACATGCCTGCAAGGTGGTTGAAAACCTGAAACTAGATAGGCCACAGACCTAGGGAAAACTAAATACAACTATTCTGTCAAAGGAACACAGCAAGAAAATGACTCCTAATGACATTCTGCTATACTATACAGATGCTATAGATCAGTTCTTTGCTCAGCCAGTATCAGAGCAGCTTTCTTCTGCAGTAGACCCACAACAAGACAATGTACAGAGTTGGAGCTCTTAGAACACTCAGTACTAAATGAGGGTGTCTCCATCAAACAATAAAGTTTCTTTCATACAATATATTCTGATTACATTTTCCCCTCCCTTCATGGCTCAGGGGATGCGGAAAGATTGTTAAAGAAACAAGGCTTTGTAGACATAACAAGACTGACACACATATGACATCAGAGACTGTGGTAGTATGCATAAGGCCTGCACAAGTCTAAGACAGAGAGTACCCCATTGCTGAGGGAAAGTAGATATAAGCCTCCTTCTCCAGCCCAGAAGCTACTTCCAGTTGATAATGACATGTAAAAGAAAATTCAGTTCTGGCCAATGGAGTTTCATTGGGTATACAAAACCATACTTAAGGGCAGGCCCTATGCTCGGCAGTAGATAGCCAACACAAACCTAACTCAATAGTATTTTTTTGGGGGGGGGGTATTTTATCTCATTATGCTTTGCCAGAGCATTTTTTTAAACCTCACAGATCTTATATGTTGTGACTTCTGATTTTATTTTTATATAACATATTTTATGTTTTCTATATGTGCAAATATGTGTATCGCAGTGTCTTTCTTGTACTTTTTCCTTGACTCTTTTTTCCTGTTTGTTCATTTTGCCCTATCCTGGATTGTTTATTTTTAATTTCATTGTCATTATCATGATTATTATTCAGATGCTTGTTTGTTTTCTAATGAGAGAGAGAAAGAAAGGGTGTGGACCTGGACTTGAAGAGGAGAGGAGATAGGGGAAGGGAAAATGTAATAACCTTAGTCATCAGAGAAATGCAAATTAAAACTACTTGAGATTTCATCTTATCCCTATCAATGAACAAGATTAATAAAACAAGTGAAAGCACACTCTGGAAGGATTCAAGGAAAGGGGAACACTTATTTACTGCTGATGGGAGTGCAAACTGGTATAGAAATCAGTGTGAAATTTCCTGAGGAAGCTGGGAATTGATCTACCTCATGATCCAGGCTATACCTCTCTTGGGCATATACATCCTACTATGGAGATACTTGCTCATCCATGTTCACTGCTGCTCTAATAATAATAATCACAATTTGAAAACAGATTAGATGTCCATCAATTAATGAATGCATACTGAAATGTAATATATTTGCAGACTTGAAATATTATCCAGCTGTTTAAGACAAATGATATAAGAAATTTGCAGGTAAATCAAGCTAGAAACAATCATCCTAAATGAGATAACTCAGATCTCAAAAGATAAATATTGGGCTGGAGAGATGGCTCAGCAGTTAAGAGAACTGGAAGCTCTTCCAGAGGTCCTAAGTTCAATTCCCAGCAACTATACGGGGACTCACAACCATCTATAATGAGATCTACTGTCCTCTTCTAGCCCGCAGGCATACATACATGCAAGCAGAACACTGTATACATAATAAAATCTTAAAAAAGGGAGAGATTGCATGTTTTAGCTTATATGTAGATGTTAGATTTTAAGCTTTACATATGCACTTCAATTACAATAACCACAGAGGTTAGGTTGCTCCTAAGAACCAAGGGGGAGGAGATCTTCCAAGGAAAAGGAAATAGAATATAGTGCAATAAAGAGATAAAGAGGAAACTTGAATACATTTAAATGTCAAGAGGGGTGGGAGAGAGGGTAAAGGAGAAAATATGGGGAGGGACAATTAACACTAAAGGCTTTTTTTTTTTTTTTTGGTTTTTCGAGACAGGGTTTCTCTGTGGCTTTGGAGCCTGTCCTGGAACTAGCTCTGTAGACCAGGCTGGTCTCGAACTCACAGAGATCCACCTGCCTCTGCCTCCTGAGTACTGGGATTAAAGTGCTTTGGAGCACTCAGTCCTGAACGGGATGTCTTCTTTATCAAATCTCTCCCCCTTCAAAGCTCAAAGATTTATGTTAGAAGGAGGCAGAAAGATTTTAAGAGCCAAAGGTAGTGGATAATTCCAAGTATGTAAACAGTGTTTTCTAGACACAACAGGGCTGATACATATATGAACTCACAAAGACTCTTGACAGCACACATAAGACTTGCACAAGTACAAAACAGACAAAATACTAGCATAGAGAAAAAGAAGTTGACACAAAGTCCTACTCCTAGCCAAGAAGTTATTTGCAATACATTTCTGCTAGCAAAGGGAACAACTAGTTTTCTCCATTGTAATGTGATTGGATTTATCAACCAGACTCCAGGGCAGGCCCAATGCCCAGGTATAGCTGGCCAACAGAAAACAGATTCCATCACCAGAAGAACATAGTCCACAGAAACAACTAAGCAGGACTCATTGGGGTTCATAGAGACTGAAGTGTCAACCACAGAGCCTGCATGGGTGTACACCAGACCCTCTTCATACCTGCTGTAGTTTTTATATCTTGAGGTTTTGTTGGACTTTTAACAATGGGAGTAGGTGTATCTCTTTTTCCTGCTCTTGGGACCTTTTTCTTCCTACTGGGTTGCCTCATCCAGCCTTGATATGAGGGTTTGTGCCTAGTCTTATTGAATTTTGTTGTACTGAATTGATATCACTGGGGGAAAAAAAAACAGACTCCATTCTACAGCTTATGCAGAAATCATCTTTCTGACTATCAACAGATATATGTGTGCCCAGAAGATGAAATATATTCATGAGATAAACATAAAAGCAGTGGGGGAAATACCCATAGCTATTTTTAGGGAAGAAATGTAGTGGCACATGAGAAAATTACAGATAGAAGCAACCAGTCCACAGACAGTGTTTTTTGCTCTGTTTTGGCTTTTTTTTAAATCTTATTTTGCTTTTCTTCCCTTCCTTCCTTCCTTCCTTCCTTCCTTCCTTCCTTCCTTCCTTCCTTCCTTCCTTCCTTCCTTTCTTTTTTTGAGAGAGAGCATGAAATTGGGTGGGAAGGGAAACATGAATGATCTGGAAGGAGCTGGAGGAATAGAGAAAATATGATAAAAATACAATGAATGAAATAAAATTTCTAAAAAGCAACCCTAAAATTTACATAGGAAGAATATTCAACTGTAAAAGTGCTGAGAGTTGCTGGTAGCAATGGCTTTACCAGAGACCACGAGACTACACAGCACATGACAGCTGAGAGTTCAAGTGTCAACCTACCAGTGAATACTTCTCTGAGGGAGGAATCTCGTTAGGTAAGGCTTAGAGGACCACAGACTCTGGACCGGTTGCTTCTGTCTGTAATTTTCTCATGTGCCACTTCATTTCTTTTCTTCCCTAAAAATGGGTATTTTCCCCACTGCTTTTGCGTTTATCTTATGAATATATTTCACCTACTGGGCACACATATATCTGTAGATTGTCAAAAAGATATTTCCGCATAAGCTGTATAATTTTGATGAACAGAAATAATACTAGAACATTTTTCATAGCTCAGACTGATGTAGGAAAATGACAATATTCTCAGTTACAAAGACAGCTTTTTACACATTTGCTGATTTTAGACTTTAGAACAGATTCAAAATAGGCTAGTTGCCCCTGCAAAATATGCAAAAGGGCAAGTTCCCAGGTGTCTGTTTGTTGAACCAAAGTCAGGCTGATAACATAAAGACCTAACTCCCTGCAGCAATGGACTTTCTGCATGTATTCCTGGTCTTGGTTTGTGATGCAGGACTGAAGGTCCAGAAACTGGAGCTTGTTTAAGTCCTGAATTTCAACGTCACTCTCTGGGAGCCCTGACCACTGAGAGCTAAGTGCCTTTACTTTAAGTCTGGTCAGCGAGACCTCTCTACCCTAAGAGAAACTATGCGACTTATCAGATGTTATTAGAATGGGTCGGACCCTGTATATGTAACTCATAATTGTCCAAAGTTAGGGGGTTGAAGGAGGTGCATGTAGAAAGATCTATGTAGACAGAGTTTTGCAAAGGGCTTTGTAAAGAGCTGTGTAGAGCTGTGCAGAGAGCTGCTGTGTAAAGAGTCGTGTACAGCTGTGTAGCAGACAGCTATGTACAAGATGAGTAGTTGTCTAGAAGACAGCTGTGTAGAGAGATGGAGCAGTAGCTGTGTAAAGACGTGTAAGGAGAGACATCAATGGAAAGATGTGTGTAGGAGAGAGGAGATGGAGCTGTTGAGGAAACATGTATGGATAGAAGACAGCTATGTAGATATGTACAGCTGTGTAAAGGAGGTGTATGGAAAATGTAGCTACACGGAGATGTCGAACACTTGTTTCGTTTTTGGCTGCTCAGCCCCAAAATAACCACTCAGAAACTGTATTAATTAAATCACTGCTTGGTCCATTAGCTCTAGCTTCTTATTGGCTAACTCTTACATCTTAATTTAACCCATCTCCATTAATCTGTGCATCACCACGAAGTCGTGGCCTACTAGCAAAGTTTCAATATGTCAGTCTCTGACAGTGGCTCCATGGCTTTTCCTTCACTCTGCCTCCTTTCTCCAAGCATTCTGTTTAGTTCCCCGCCCCACCCTGTCTACCGAAGTTCTACCCTACCAACAGGCCAAGGCAGTTTCTTTATTCACCAATAATATTCACAGCACACAGAAGGAAATCCCACATCATGGAGACAGAGAGATTTCCAGAAAGAGATTTTTCTCTTATTTTTGGTTTTTCAAGACAGGGTTTCTCTGTAGCTTTGGTGTCTGTCCTGTAACTTCCTTTGTAGACCAGGCTGGCCTCAAGCTCACAGAGATTCCCGTCTCTGCGTTCTGAGTGCTAGGATTAAAGGCACAAACCACCACCCGGCCAGAAAGAACTTTTTAAAGACAAAGCATAAGAGGAAAGCTTCCATCAGAAAGCATGTGTTTCTTTCTTATTCCCCTCATATAGAAAAAGTCTAGCCCTTGCTGCATTTGTGGATTTTTTTTTTTTTTTTTGCACACCCTGGGCTGCTGGAGGCTGGCCCTCCAGATAGCAGTATAAAAGAAAATGCAAAGTCGGGTTTCTAAATTATAATGCTTTCATGTATAAAGAACTACTTTTGAACATAACGTGTCCAGCATTATTCTCTACAAAGCATATCTACCTGTGAGGCAGGCAAACCTCAAAAAGCTTCTGTTTACAGGAAAGAAACAACTAAATAATGCATTGCTTTTACAAAGATAAGGTGAAACAATAAAATTAGAAGTACGGGGAGAAAGTCTTCTCTAAGAACAACAGAGAAATCTACTGAGATCTCAAGTTGGGATCCGAATGTTTAAACAGAGAGAGAAGCATTTGAAGGAGAAGGTAAGGCAAAGTCTTTAGCATGATAGCAATGGATGAGTCTGAGGGACAGAAAGCCAGCAGAAACAGAGCAAAGAGAGTAAGTGTAGACTGGAGAGCTAGGATTAGAGTCAGGCAAAGCTTTTGGAGGTCAGAATAAGAACTTGTTTTTTAATAAAGATGTATTGGGAAATGCAGAATTTAAAAGGAGGGAAAATCTGAATGGTATTTTAAAAACACCTGCTGCTTCATAAAGAACAGAGGGAATAAGAGGTTGCAGCAAGAAAGCAATTCTAAGAGAAACTGTACTGTTTTATCTAAGGCTCATATTGAAAATAAAATCCATTATTTATTTGTATTTCCCTTAAGTTTCTCTGTAAAATACAATGTCACAATGTCACTAAAGTTCATAAATTTTAGGATTTGTAATCTTAGACTGACCTAGTCATTTCATTTTAAAATTACTAATTTCTAATTCTGAATTCAATTGAATCCTTAGAAATAAAGTACTTGAAAACATTAAACTAAGTGATTTGAATCACGTGACCTTTTGAATTAAGCTTCATTTATCTGATCGATGAGTCATATTGGAATGATCAATGAGGAATATGAACACAAGTAAAGCAAAGTACTAACAGTCTGTATTACCTATAAAGGAACTGCACATTACAGAAGACTAAAAAGGCTTATAAATGATGTCCAAGTCTCCATTGAACAATTACCTATATTAATTGGTTAAAAAATGGCAGACTGGCAAAGGAAACAGAATGCTCAATAGAACTTAGAACATTAAAAGAAAAACATAATAAAACAAAGAAAAAAATCCCTAACAACTAGAAATTAATTAAAGGAATGTAGGATTTTCTTTGCTTCTGTGCATCAATTTTTATAGCCTAATCAATAAAGGGAAATCCTAGAGGAATAAATATAGATAACATTTTACACAAAACAATCAATGCTCAAATACATGCTTTATCACTACAAAATTATCTTGCTCAATTTTGAAAATTTGCATTTTTTTCTTAAAAGAAAGAATGTATTATATATCAGCATTACAAAATGTCATACTCAAAATGGATAGCATTTAATTGGTATCTACTACAGGATATTATCTAGAACAGGGCCGAGTACAAGTACAGCATTTTACAAGAGCTGGACAAACATCCTGGGTTTTACGAGTACAGCATGCTGTCTTTTGCAGACCATAAGCTCTGATACTGCAGAGTGAGAGCAGGACCCATAAAAACGTAAAAAAATTGGTCACAGCTGAGTTACTACAAAGCTTTACCAATAGATATAAAAATCTAACTTTTTATAATTTTCATGTCCTGCAAAACTGTGATTTTTTTTTCTATACAGGGAAAAATGTAGGGCTGGGGCTAGAACTCAAGAATAGTGCTTGACTCACAAACATGAGGTCCTGATTTTAAACTTCAACACTGGAAAAAGAAAAAAAAAAAGAAACAACTTAATCTCATTCTTATTATATTAGTTTCATAGTGCATGGCTTACATATGGCTCGTAGCTGCAAATTAAAATGTATTTCTTTCATTTTTAAACCAAGTATATTTTATTTAATTTTTAGATATGTATCCCTGGCTGTCCAAGAACCTGCTATGCAGACCAGGCTTGCCTCACAGAGACCTGTCTGCCTCTGTCTCCAAAGTTCTGGGATTAGAAGGTGTGTGCCACCATGTTGGGCCAAAGATTTTTTTAAAAATATGTAAGCCCTTTCAAATGAAAATGTTATTCTTAATTATTAAAACATACACTTCTAGTATGTAAGGTAACTAAAAATTAAGAAACTAAAAAGGTCTTCATCACCTTTTACTCATTAACCTAAAGGGAAAAGAAATAGGACAGTTAAGCGTAAACCTAAGTATCTTTAAATCTACATACCACAGATGCTCCTCTACCCGTCTGTGTACTTCCCAGCCACGGCATATTGATTGGAGTGCCAGGGTTGCTGTGTGTATATGGAGTTGAACCTTGGACAGCTGTTAAATCATCACGAGCATGTATCACCAAGAAATCTTCTGATCTACAAAGAAACATCAACTAGAATGAAAACATCAGTTCTTCATTTTTTTTTCTCCCTGGAGTCTGTCCTGGAACTTGCTCTATAGATCAGTCTGGCCTCAAACTCAGAGATTCACCTGCATCTGCTTCCTGAGCGCTGGGATTAAAGGTATGCATCACCATCTGGCTCTTCGTTTCTTTTTTTACATTCCAATTCCCTTTAAGAAGCTACGGTCACGACTTACTTACCACCCCTAGTCATGGCAGCACGTGCTACTCTGCTTACAATTACAAGCACTGTGTTTGAGACAAGTGCTGCCTGCTGTTCAAGAGGGCACTTAAATCTCTTAAGAAGCTTTTCCAAAGTTACAGTTCAGTGGATAAAAATCATTCATATTATATAACTGAATTAAAAACAAAGCATAAAAATACCCTTTGGTTTCTGTTTCTGCATCATCATCCACCCATGTATAGATCTGTGTGGCCAGAATTCCAGAAACATCCAGTTCTTGTACATCATGGCTGGAAGCAATTGCTATGCAATTTCTATTTGCCTGAAAAATAAATCATGTTAACTTTTACATTAAAAAGCCCAATGGGTCTATGAGCTACTTCTGAAGAAAATCTCTAATCTCCAATAACATGCACAAAAACATTTTTACCAACTAATATTTTAATTTGGGGGGGAGTTGGTTTTTTAGAGACAGGGTTTCTCTGTAGATTTGGAGCCTGTCCTGGAACTAGTTCTTGTAGACCAGCTCGGCCTCAAACTAAGAGATCCACCTGCCTCTGCCTCTGCCTCCTGAGTGCTGGGATTAAAGGCATACACCACCATGCCAGCCTTAAATTAACTTTTTAAAAAATGTTTTAATTTTTTATGGTATTTTGCCTGCATGTATGTCTGTGTGAGGGTGTTGTATTCTCTAGAACTGAAGTTACAGTTGTGAGCTGCTCATTTGGGCGCTGGAAAGAACTGCAGTCCTCTGGAAGAGCAGCCTGTGCTCTTATAACCACTGAACTATCTCTCCAGCCTCTTAAACTAATTTTAATAGTTAAATTTTTGGAAATTTAATTTGGTAATTAAGCTTGAATGAAAGAAATGTTCACACTCTAGAAATTCTAGACCACCTAACAAAAAGTCAAGTAGAAATAAAAAATGTTTGAACTACTTTATTTCCTCTTTCCAAGCAGTTTCTCTACTCTTCCAGACGACTTTTATTGTCCTAATATTTGTACAACAAAAACACAAATAGTAGGCAGGTGCAGCAGCAGCTCACACCTGTTGCAGCTGGGGTCTCTGAATTCAGTGACCTCCAGGAAACAACCCACTGCTAACGCAGGCACTACCTGTCCTGCTTTTGTCACTCTGCAGGGGTTGGGAGAAAACCAGTCACTGGTAGCCCAAAGAACTAGTGTGAAGAGATTCATCTAATAGTGACTTCTTGTCCTACCAGATGTGAACTATCTGTCCCTAGTCAGTGAAACTAAATTCTTGTGTTATCAAATGGCATCCAATAAACTAAAAATAACTTATTAGTTTGAATATAAGATAGTCTCAGACCATCACAACTCTCAATACAGGTAATACCCAATGAAACAAACGAGGGAAAAGCTTAATCTTAAAGCCATTTTAAAAACAAAACAGATTATTTGTGAGCTACAAATTTTGGAAGAATGTAAAAATGTAATACCAAAATGTAGAGAAATAATTATATAACATATTTATAAAAGTGAACAGCAGATTTCATATATGTAGATGACTATTTATAGTTACTCATACATTTTAAGGGGAAGGCAGATAATCCTGAGTGAGGACAGAATTTGTATGTGTGTGTGCTCATATGTACCCCCACATAGACATACACACAAACACACATACACTCACTACTCAGAGTTACATAGATATTACAACTTGAAAACTGCCCAATGGGTTAACTGCAGTTCTGCCTGGTCTAAACATAACTAGTTCACAGATGTTTATGATGGAGATGAAATTAAAGATACAGGAAACTATAAGGACAGATGGCTAAAGAACAAGTTAGATAAAGTCGAGAAGATGGGTATAGAATATGAAAATGAACAATCTATTGGTAAAAGGCTTTCTAAGTGTTACAAAACATACACCTATATAACACGTATTGATAACATGCTGAGGCTGAAGCAGGAGGCTCACATGAAGGCAAAGAGTACCACAAAGCGTCTGGCTGATAACACTGTAAAATTAAAAATAAGTATGTGCATATGTCCTTAGGTATACATAAAAAACCATAATCCTACCCTTTTAAGTTGAAAAAGAAACAATAATACACCAAAAACTATGCTGTATAGCAATCTGGGGGAAATTCAAGTGGGATAAGATTCACAAAACTTCACCCTTGGACTATTATATTTAACACTACCTCTTCTCCTGGAGTTCACAGATACCTCTAAGGAGGATGTTAAACAGAAGACTAAAGACTATAAAATAAACACAGAAATTGGACTTCTAATACATGAGTTTAAGTTCTTCAAATACCTTAGAAAGCCTCTTTGGATTAACGATGTATTATTTTCTATCTATTTTAAAGTTTCTGCTTGAAATTCAAATACTCAACACTGTTCTCTGCAGAGCAATAAAGTATTTTATTAGATGTATCTCCCAGATAATATAATAAACAAAACTCCATTAGCAAATTATATAATAAATTTAATAAAAGAAAGTTCTTATTGAGATTATAATTTAAGGAATGGGAAGTAAATTTGGAAGTAGAGTACTTTCACTGAATAAACTGATAAAGGTATTCTCCAGCAAGGAATAGTTAGAAGTCACAGAAAAGACATCTACGTACTTACTTTATTAACAGCAAAGGCAGTAATGATATCAGATTCCTTATGAATAATTCGTGCTTTACCTCCGGGATATCCCAAATCTGCCTCTATCTAAATAGAAGAGAGTATAATATTAAAATTTCTATTTTATTAATAAAACAAATGACCAAATCAAATTAATTTTAACAAAGTTTTAAAATACACCAATTCCAAAGGCACTATGGTAGATTCTAATTATCCCAGATTTATTTATTTTTATTTTATGTGCATTGGTGTTTTGCCTGCACATTAGTCTGTGTGACGGCCAGATTCCATGGAAGTGGAGTTAGAGACAGTTGTGAGCCACCATGTGGGTGCTGGAAATTGAACCCGGGTCCTCTGGAAGAGCAGCTTAACCACTGAGCTATCTCTCCAGGACTAATTATCCCAGAAAAGAATTTGATGAGAGGAATTTTTCAAGCTTGTTTTCATACATAAAGACAGTTGATAAAAACACATAACTTCTTGAGCTGTTTATCCTCCTAAAGCAACAATGAACTAACTTTAAAGGATCAAAATATTCTAATTATTTTTTGCTATTTTGTTTTGTTTTTCAAAACAAGGTTTCTCTGTGCCACCCTGGTTGTCCCGGAACACAAGTTGTAGACCATGCTGGCGTTCAAATAAGAGATCTTCCTCATCTGTTGGGATTAAAGCTTCCTCACCTCTTATCTATCACCTGGCTGACATTATATGTGTGTATGTATGTGTGTGTGTGTGTGTGTGTGTGTGTGTATATATATATATATATAATTTTATTTTTTTAAAAAAGAAAACAATCTTTTTTTTTTCATTTTACATACCAATCCCAGTTCCCACTCCCTCCCCTCCTCCCTTCCCTTCCACCCACCTCCCCCACCCCACCCCCATCCACTCCTCAGAGAGGGTAAGGCACATTGCTTTGAGGAAGGTCCAATGCTTGCTTTTGTGTGTGTGTGTGTGTGTGTGTATTCCTACTATATCTAGGCTGAAGAAGGTATCCATCCAAAGAGAATGGGTTCCTAAAAAAGCCAGTGCATGCAGTTGGGATGAATCCTGGTGCCGCTGCCTGGCATTTTAATTACAGAAGTAAAGATTTCCCAAGTTTCTAAGTAATGTAATTATTTAATAATTCCTATAAGTATTACAAGAAAGGTCAAGTGGTAATTAGTTCAGTCTTATAGACCACAAGGGTTCACTGTTGGATATTTTTGGTATTTTGTTTCCCCCTCTAAACCACCCACTCAAAAGTCCAAAGGCCATTCTTAGTTCATAGACTAATAACAGTTGTTATCTTACCAGTCAGTTGTAGTTTACTGACTTCTGATCTAATGTAACCTTCCATTTTAAGGAGAAACTGGAGTCCCAGAAAGGATGGTAACTCAACCAAGTCAGTAATTAATTTTAGTAGTTGAATAAATATATTCAAGTGAGTTTACAGGAAGGACACATTTTGACATTCTGTTTATTCTAGAAAAGGCACATATGTATGTGTAACACCTTTGAATTCAGAAGAGAACACTTATAATCAACACTTATAATCAATATTTACCAAAATTAATTAGTTGGAAAGCTCAAAATATTAATTTATCTTATTTTACTTACCTTTAATGTCTAAAATAGATTACTAAGAAATGTTTAAAATCTCATTATGAAATGCAGAAATCATTATTTTGAAATTAGCATATAACAAATTTAGATAAAAATATCACCAATGGCTGCTCATTGATTTAAAATAATCAATTTATTTTAAAAAATGGCTTCCAGAATAATTTTAATTATAAGGTAATTGAAGAGACTTATGCAATAACAAAGCCTATATACCCTTAATATAAGCAAACATTACACACACACACACACACACACACACACACGTACAAAAGTCAAATATAGTCAATCTAAAATGTAACTAACTTACAAATATAAAACAATTTCAGTGTTTGATAACCAAACATTCTGGGTTGAGGTTCTAATTCTAAGGCAAGTATTTGCTCTGGCCGATTTCTGTATTTTTTAAAATGAAAACTCGATTTGTCCATTTATATTCCTGGTATCTAAAGCACACCAAGGGGCTACTCCAGTGCTTGTGGATTATCAACAAAGTACACCAAGAGACCACCTCTGGGTCTAAAGAAACTGAGGGTATTAGAAGAGACATGACATTTTCACAGAACAAAAGAATCTACAGGTGATAGGCCCAAGGAACATGCTGGTTTCATGTGGAGAGCTTTCCCCAACTTTACCATGGAAAGAAAGTGAAAACAAATTAATTTCAAAAAAAGCTTTCTCAATACGGGAATAAATTCTTATCCTCTCATTCAAAACAATGTTTCTCAACAGCATGGTATCAAAATTGCCTCCTTGATATTCAACTGGGTGGTATTTTAAATATGAAGGTTCTGAACACCATGTCAAACACACAATCAAATCACACAGGGGTGAGCAAAGAAATAGAGCTTAGCATCTCAACAGTTTCTGGTACAGTCTATGTGAGAATGACTATACAAGTAGGATTTTTTAAGATCTGCAGAACAGGCAGGTTCAGCTTATGAAAAGGCCTTAAAAATTACAATAAAAATTCATCTGTCGCCGGGTGATGGTGGCGCACGCCTTTAATCCCAGCACTCGGGAGGCAGAGGCAGGCGGGTCTCTGTGAGTTCGAGACCAGCCTGGTCTACAGAGCTAGTTCCAGGACAGGCTCCAAAGCCACAGAGAAACCCTGTCTCGAAAAAACAAAACAAAAAAAAAAACCAAAAACAAAACAAAACAAAAATTCATCTGTCACATGAATGTTTAGAGGCCTTCAAATGATTCTGGAAATTCTGTTAGTAGCTGAAACATAAAGGATGTGAGAATGGCTATCAGAAAACCAGGTAAGACACTATAATGGCTCAAATGATAAATGAGGAAGACTTGATTAGAAAAGCAAGTATTACAGGGTTAGAATGGGATAAATTGTGCTTATGGGCTGTATTCTTTTAGCACGACTTAAGAGAAGCTGATTCTAGTTTTCAAGATTGATAAATGTTTGTTTTTTGTTTTTTTGAGACAGGGTTTCTCTGTGTAGCTTTGAAGCCTGTCTTGGCACCACTCTGTAGACCAGACTGGCCTTGAACTCACAGAGATCTGCCTGTCTCTGCCTCCCAAGTGTTGGGATTAAAGGCATGTGTCACCACTGCCTGTCAGGAAGTCACCATTTACTGAGAAAAATGAAAAAAAAAATGGTCTTAGGTCAGGAAGGAATGTATAGCCTTTAGTAATGAATTGGAACTAGTGTGATTTGAAATGTACCAGCACACAGATAATACTTAAACTATAAGAGCAACCAAAAAGGAAAGTTAGAACAGAACTGAGTTCTTAGCACATGCATTCTCAAGGACAGATAAAAGTGAGGTCTGGTTATAAGTTCTCAGTGAACTGGCTAACACACACACACACACACACACACACAACCCTTGGGGTTATAGAAATTGAGTTAAAAAACATTAGGAAACTGCCAGGGATCAATAGTATCAAAGGATACTGAAAGTTGAAATGAAGAAGACAGAAATTGGCAACTGAATTTAGCTTGCTTTAAAGCCAGTTATGCCAAGTACAATCTGAGTTGAATGGGCTAAAGACAGTACCTAACTATGTAAGGTTCTGACATCTCGTGACTAGAGAGGGAACTTCAGGGACATAAAGGACTGAAATTTTCTTTCTGAATTAAGACAGTTTGGTCATGATGTTTGCAGTAGGAAAACAGGGAAATGGCAATTTCATGGAAGAAAGTATAATGTCAACAGGTTAATAGAAATTAAATCTACAATAAACTATTATGATTGCTAAAATTTAAAAGCCTTTGATGTCGTATGTTAGAATGAAAGGTAATTGAGATTTTAAACACTGCTGGTAAGAAAATAAAATGGTATAATTACCCAAGAAAACATTTAGATAATTTCCTAAAAAGTTAAAACATATACCAAGGTTACACAGTTGCATCTTGAAGGTGGTGATGGTTATCCCAAACAAGCTAGATTATTTAAATATGTAGTTACGTAAGTTCACAAAATAATAGTTTTAGTTTTTAAAGGCATCACATGGTTTCCTCATGATATTTTTACACATGTGTATTATACTTTGTTCTAATTTGTCTTCCTGTCCTACTATCCTCTTTCCCTTCTGCCCCTCCTTATGTTGGTTTCTTTCCTCTCTGCATGTCACAGATACTCCCATTATCCTTTGTTTTATAGTTATTTCCTCATGAACCATTCCATCCTAGACAAAAGGAGGGACACTGTTGAAAATTTAAAGAAACTAACAAAACTTAGAAGGCTCAGGAAACTAATGAAATTTACAAGGCTCAAGAAACTAAAGAGTTACAAGGTTGACAAGGTCCCTCCTGCAAAAAAGGCTGTTTGTAGGGACGATTGCAAATTGGGCCAGGAGCTCCAGAGAGGCAAATTTTGTGAGAGTCACCATGTAAGGTACACTTTTCAGTGATGTAGCTGCTTTAGCACACAACCCTAACAAACTCAGTTTCACTAAGGCAGACTGGATAGGAGCTGTTTCTCCTGGCTGCCCTGAGATCCTCTCTGGGGTAAATAGGTTTATTCAGTCACATAAACACACCCCTTTTCCTTTTCGTTTAAGATGTTTGCCTCTCCTCTCACAATCCCCTTTCTGGTTTCATAACCTATGTAACACACACACACACATACACATTTACATACAGGTTCATGTAAAGAAACATGATATTTATCTAGTCTGGCTTACTTTGCTTAAAATAATGATTTCTAGTGTCATCTATTTTTCTGTGTCATGATTTTGTTTTTCTTCATAACATTTCATTGTGTACATGTACCACATTATCAATCCATCTATTGTCAGATACCTACGCTGGCTCCATTTCTTAGCTATTGTGAATAGTGTAACAACAAACAAAGATGTGCCTCTGGGGCGTGTTGACTTAGGCCAGAAGTGGGTCTAGAGGAATTCTATTTTTAGTTTTCTGAGGAACCTCCATATTAATTTCCATAGTGGCTGTACCAGTTTATACTCCTACAGCAGTGAGTAGGGCTCCTCTCTGCCTATATCCTTGTCAACATTTGTTATGCTTTATATTCTCGATGGTGGCCATTCAAATTGGGATGAGATATAATTTCAAAGTAGCTTTAATTTATATTTTCCTGTTAATTAGGATAAAGAATAGTTTTTCAAATTTTTTTTTGGCCATTTGCATTTCTTACATAAAGATGTTTCCTAAGTATAGCTAAAATAGTTAAGATGGTAACCAAACAATGACTATAGTTTCATGAAGCATGGACAAGTCTTTAGACATATGTCAAGAAAACAAACTTTATATAAATAGTATCAAAAGAAAAATATTTGAAAAATATTTTTTCAATTTCCAATAATAAATACATTATTTAGCATAATTATCCAAGCAAAGAAAATTGTTACCTAAAAACAATTTGTTGTATTCTCTCAACATAAAAATTAAAAAATTCAAAGTATACAAACATCTATCAGCTTTAGATATAATATATGCGTTATATCAAGTCAGTTTTTTTATTAATTGCATAGGATTAGTCTATTTCACTAATTCCTTTGGGAAACAATAAGAATTAATGTCCTTAAAAATGTTTTCTGAGAAAATTTCCCCCTAAAAATTATCAATGCAAGATTGTCTTAAAATTTCTCAGTCATATAATTTAGATCGGATGAGTTAAATATCAACATAATGTTGTAGTCACAGAAATTCTATGAGTCATTTATGTTTATACAAATTCTTATGTGCTCTGCTTTACTTCTCAAGAACTTAGGCCAGGCGGTGGTGGCGCACGCCTGTAATCCCAGCACTCAGGAGGCAGAGGCAGGTGGATCTCTGTGAGTTCGAGACCAGCCTGGTCTACAAGAGCTAGTTCCAGGACAGGCTCCAAAACCACAGAGAAACCCTGTCTCAAAAAAAAAAAAAAAAAAAAAAAAGAACTTAGGCACTTACTACACACAAGAATACATGTTACATGCTATTTTGAAGCAAAATAAATACCATATAATAGTAATTGCTATAATTTTCAAATAAGAGATAAATTTAACAATGGTATTACTATATTTTACACTTCTTGATGTAATTACATTCCCTAAACTTGAGAGGTATTTACTCAGAAAAATCTGTAGCCAACAAAAGAAACATTCAACTCCCTTTTAAAATTGCATTCTTTTAATTACTAAAAGAGGACCAATTTTTATGATTGCAACAGCTAAATTGTTATGATGAAACAGCAAACTGACCAGATATGCTTCATTCCACTGGAAACCAAGTTCAGTTGAAAACTAAAATGCAAATTTCTTTTTGTTCTGGTCAAGAATGCAATTTTTAATTTCAATTGAATGACATTATGTACCTTATTGATGTTTGGCTCCTCCATCATAGAATTTTTGATGGTTTCATTGTTGTCCTCTAATAACTTCATTAAGAAAGAATAATCACATGTCAAAGAATAAAGATGAGATGTAACATGTACAACACTGAAGTATTTTTTAAACTTATATTTATAATCAAATTACTAAAAAAATAAGGAAATAATATCTTCTTAAATTTCATATATTTTAAAAGGAATGCATGTTGGAGAGGGCATGGTTAGGGAGTAGGATATTTTGAAGGTGTAAAAATTCCTTATCTACAACTATATATTTTATTCTACTGCATGAACAATTATTTTTAATCATTTGTTTTATAATGCTGACATTAAAATAATTTTTTGTCTAAGGCACCTTATATGTGTAAATTCAGAATTTCAGGTGTCAACTGAAAATCAAAGTCAAACTATTGTCTTAATACTATCTTACTTCCATGATACATAATTCCTGCAGAAAACCTCCTTGGTAGAAAATTCAAATTTCTACCTTTCAAATTCTCTCCTACTGATGTTGCAAGGAGGCATACAGCCTTACACAAAGATGTCAAAGAGAAAAGTTGAGTCAGGACTTTTAAGTTCTCAGAAAATTAAATATCACCAAGACAGTGCAAAGATGTTAATTGTTAAATCCAACTTTTGTTGAGAGTGGCTTTGACAGCCTACTTACAATCATGTAAGATTAATTTACAAGTGAGTACAACCATTTTGTAAGAAATTTTAGTTTTTTTTTTTTTTTAAAAAAGGGGACAAATAAACTATGCTATGAGGGAAAAGTTCTGAGATACATGAGAATTTTAAGATACGATAAAGTCAGATAAAGAAATGGTAAATTTTTATTTTCAATCACATAAAGGAATAAACAATGACAGCATCAAAATATTCAGCATGCCATATATCAATCTTCTGAGTAACTAAATTCATAATGGCTTTAATGATCACTTTATTAAAGATAATATACAAGAGGCACTTTTATGACTACCCAAAACAGACTACTTAATTCCTAGTAAATAATTTTCTACCAACTCTATAAATTTAAGAATCTATTTAACTCTATTCAACCTAGTTTTTTTATATTCCTCTACTGAAATCTTCCTATGAGTATCATGGTCAGTAATAAGTTACAAGGCAATAACAAATTCTTACTGCCAAGTCCAGAATGGAAATTGAGTAGGAAATCTTGCATCCCATAAAACCCAAGACCTTTTTCTTTTAAAAATCGAGTCTTTTGAGACCTCATTTTCTCCTTAGTCCAGACTTGAATAAAAATCTGTGTCTACAGCAGAGAATGAGAAAACAAAGACGAAGCCACCTGGCTCGGACCTTTATCTCTCCTCCCATCCTTCCACCCTTTCACCACCCCAGAAAAACAAGGTCTAGCTCACCTACCTAAATTTACACTTCTGCTAGCTTTTACGGCTTCCTGTAAATTATAAAATGGGTACAGAGGGCATGGGGGAGCATTAGCCAACCCTGCCTCCATTTAGTCAAAGTGTAAATAAATTCATTTTCCTGTGAAACAAACAAAAATCCACAACAACAAAGTTCTCATAACTTTCAATGAATGTGTTAGTGTGTAAGTTCATTATAAAAACATTCAAAGAGGCTCAACAGTCATTTTGCAGATTAAAAAATTCAGAAAAATATTCAGAGATGCTACAAAAACTGTTAATACTTATGTTCATATTTTTGTTTTAAAACTATAATAAAAAGCTTTCAGTTTTCCATTAAGGTATTATGAAGCTCCCAACAAAGATAAGACTAAAACTCTGTTCCACATTCCTCTTTCAGAGTATGTACAGAATATAGCACTTACTACTTACTTGTGGGCTCAGAACAAAATGAAAGTACAGGACATTTGTTAAAAATTTAAAAATGTCAATAGTATATTAGACAAATATTAAACCAATTGTAACTCTACACCAATAAATTAAGACAGATTAAATAAAAATGTGCAAGTTTACTCATTAACTGTTATTCTCATATGATATGGCATGGTTATACCACTCTATTTCTCTATGCTGAATCACTGAGAATATCAAATCTTCATATGCATGTTAAAAGGCACACTACAGAAAAAGGAGCAAGCAGAGTGAACTTTTAAAATCTAGAACAATGTAGCAGTATTCTTAAATATTACATAAGAAGATGTTTAAGATAAAATATACCTTTCTACTAAGCCATATATTCTATTCACTGTTGACTATTCAGTCAACAAATTCACTGTTAACTATATTTGTTCATTTTCTTGAACTGTTTTAGTGATAACTCACACATTAAATTATAATCATATTTTACAGTTACATTACTAAGTAAATGGCATTAATATCTGCTTAGATTTCAATATATTATCAAGGCATTCACCTTTAAATACTTAGCAAACATGCTATATTTTTTGTGGTATGATCACAGCAAATAGTAAATAACAACACATTCAATCATTTATTATAATTGGTACCAAGGGAGGGAGACATGGTGGAATCACATAATTGCAAAAAGTAAAAGAATTTCAAAAAATTTAGTATTTAAATTGTGAGTTATGTATAAAAATATCCTTTGACATTTGATGTTATCTTGTTTTTTTCTTGTCTATTGTGAAGCCCTTCTATTTTATTTTTCCAACCATATAGCTTTTTTCTCTTCTCCTACTTCAAAACCAGTCTTTGGACCATGTTCTGTCATTTATAGACTCTGTTAATGACTCCAGAGAAGTAACTGGCTAACTATAACTGTGTCTACTGTTTAGGTTCACTTGATAATTTTTAGATACAAATCATTTATATTTAGAAGGCAAGATCTTCATGCTAACCAATATTTTTTTAGTAGCACTGGACTAATGATCCCTCTCCCCAAACATACAAAACAAAACAAAAAACCCAATCCACTGTAAAGATATCGAGGTATAACTTAGCTATTTCAGTTTAATTATAAACTAGCTTGGATTCGTAAAATTGCCTTTATTTGTATGTAATTTCCAGAAGAAAAAAAATACACATATTCAGAAAGTTTCCAATAGGTAAACCCAGTTTCAACTAATTCTAAGACTGACTTCTCTTAACTATCATATGAAAATCAAAGGAAATGTTTCTTAAGAAAAAGGTCATTATAAAGCAAAACACAGTATGCAAATATCAGAATCTTAACTCAATATCTACTTCAGAAAAAAGTTCCAATAACATTAATTAAACTGATGTGTGAAAATGTTGTCCCTTCCTTTTTAACACACCTTTATAAACATTAATTGTTATACCAAATGGATATTTTAAAAAATACGCAACTTCAATTATTTTAATGGTTACAAACAATATGAAGCACTCATAATAATATAGTAAAGAGTTTTAACATCTACAAACCTCATTTAGACATCGTTTCTTTGTGAATATATTTCTGATAAAAGTTTCTTGAATTTCTTCCTGTTTCACCAAGTACTGCCAAAGTCTCTTCACAGACAGTGCCAAATGATTCTTGGATCTATAGGTACAGCAGATTTAATTACCTCAGACTTGACATTTCCATAGCACTCTACCACAGTTTACTATAATAAATTAGATTGCACCTCATGATCTAGGAAAGGACCCAAAGAGCTTTTCCACAGTCACTGACTACTATCTTAGGGTTAGTGGACAGTGTGGTTCCCATGACTCCATCACTTTGGTGGGAAAGCAGAAAAGGTAAACATCCCTAATCTGAATGCTCCAAAATCTACAACTTTTTTTCTGGTTTTTGATTTTGTTTTGTGTTTTTGAGATAGGTTCTCATGTAATTATGGTTGAACTGGAATTCACTATGTAGACCAAGCTGACCTCAAATTCACAAAGACCTATCTATCTACTTTTGTCTCTGCTTTCCTAGTGCTGAAATTAAAGGCATGTACCATATACTTGGCTAAATTTTAATACCTTTTAAGTGACGACAGGACACCCAAAATGTTTTAGGTTTTAAAACATTTTAGATTCTGTACTAGAGATACTTATTCAACCAGTAAAATCTTATTCTCATCTGCAAATGATATTTACGGCCGAGCTAATAAAATATTATTGACAAAAGAAAGAATAGGTATGACCATAATTTCCTAACCTTTAAATCAGGATCATGGGTGTTAGCAAGAAAACAAAACAAAACAAAACGTTGTGCTTACTAGAAGATAACTAGAAGCAGAATTCCTTAATGTGTTTGCTGTGGATACAATAGTCTATAACTTTCTTGTTATTGGCCAAAATTGGTTTAAGAGCTCTACAAGAACATAAATGAACACTAAAAAACTAAACATACTGTTCAGTTAAGTAAACATTTATTTGGGGCAAGACTTTCTAGATAAAGCAAGTATTGTATAAACTGTTTTCTCTTCATGCATCGTACAACAGTTGCTGAATAGCTATTATTCTTTTGCAGAGCAGGAGTTAATAAAAGCACATTCTTCAAGCTGTATCTACTACTTCAGCCTTATCTGTTCCATATTTTCAAAAACTCAAGTTTTTGAAATCCCCTTTGTTATACATTCTTAGTGGTTGCCTTTATTCTGCAGTGTCAGAGTTACCTAGTAATGACAATGCATCCTAAAAAGCCTAGAACAATTACTATCAGAACCTTCAATAGAAATGCTTGGTGACCTTTGATATCTATGTCTTATAACAAAGACACATCTACTTCTAGAACTGAATGTTAAGCATGTACCAAAAGTATTTCTTCCTCTAAATGTTCCCAAGGACAACCTGGTTCTGCAAAACTTCTTAAAAAATGAAACAAACAAACAAACAAACAAAAACCACACTACCAACAACAACAAACAATATCCATGGTAAAACCTACTTGAAAGGAGTGTTTGTAGGTTCTAGTAAAGCTTTGTGACGGAGTATTGCAGGACCTGAAGACACACTCTCTTCACAAGTGTGACTGGAGATATAATTTTGAGGAGGTCCACCATGGATTTCAAGTCGTCGGAGAAGTACTTGTTCCCAACACTGGAGAGTTTTTAGGACTGCATGACAAAGAGGTGAACTGACTGGTAATTCTGAAAAAGGAAAACACAATTGGTCCATGGTTATATTCTACAGTAAAATGCTTATGAGAAAACAATGGATACTAATGAAATTTAGTAGGGATATGTGGGCACTGAATCTGGTATTTTTGAAGATAAAGTGACATAAATCTTTACAACTATTCCAACATTACTGCTTTGGAATTTAATTTCACATGAAAATTATGCTTGAGGATTATATGAAAATGTTTATGGAAGAAAAATTAATTGCTTTAATGTCTGTAACAGGCCTGAAAGCCATCTGACATTTTTGTTTAGAAAATGAAAATAATAAAGTTTAAAAAGTTCAATGATCCTTACCATGAAATGAAATACTACTTCAACTATACTACTTCATAGTCTTGGGTAGCAATCCTAACTACTTTTATATGCCCACATCTGGTAACAGTCTTAATTTTCAATTCTGAAAATTACCTACTCATTTATTATAGTAGACTGAATATAAACTTATCATTCCAACAGTCATACATTTTTTCCATTAAGTTGGTATTTTATTATTTACTTTAGTGTATGAATAAACACGGTTCACAGCTGAAGTGTCTTTTATAAGAGTACCCTTCTTTATTTCATATACAGCACTCTCCTACTTTGGAACTCATCACTGTGTTTCAAGGTTTATAGGTCTTGTATTAAGTCCCAGGTACAGACATAGTCTAATATAATAATATCAGGCTCGTGGCCTTTGATTTCTCAAACATTTCCCTCCTCAGCAGGTAACAGTATGATAGAAAAATTTAAAAATAGTTTATACTTGAAATAAATGTATATTTTACTATAGAAACTCATTATACCTTTTCTTTATTTAAAATATACACACAGAATAACAATTAGCACTGATTCATATTAAGATGTTTATTACCTGCAAGATCATGGCCTGCAAAGGGATAGAAAGTCTTCAAATTGCTGAGCACCAACTGGACCATAGCCAATCGCATCAATGACCAACTAAAAATAAAAGTTTCTCTGTTTAAACATTTGTACAGGGATCTAGAAAACTATGTCACTCTTTAACATAACTATTTCCCTACAAGGAATTAGCCCAAAGATATACTTCTGTAAAACCAAAATAATATAACTAGTTATTCATGTCAGCATTATCTAAAACAACAGTTAAAAAACCTATATGCCTGTCAAGAGAGTAGGGGCTAAATAACAATAATTATGTAGATTGAAATTTTAAAATAACAGTAAAAATGAAATATTACTAAATGAAATATTAATATTGCTAAAATTACAGTATCAATAGTAATAAAAAAGGAAGCTTAGGGGCATCGTGTGTATGTGTGTATACTGTCATCAATATAAGAAAGCAGGGGAAATAATACAGATGTCCTTTATTTCTGTAATCAGAAGGATATAGGAATGAATAAAAATGGCTACCTTTACAAGTGCCAGGGAAAACATAGCATAAATGAGAAACATGAGGCTTCTGACTTTACATTTCTAGATAGTTAAAATTATTTCTGCTTCTCTTTAATTTTAAAAATATCATATTTATTTATATCTTACCATACTGACTTTAAATCATGAACTGTGCAAAATATGCACAACATAAAGTCTAGCATTTTAGCATTCTTGACAACAGCACACTGACTGTTTTGGAACTATCATCATCATCATTCTCTACAACTTTCCACAGAACTATTAAAAAAAACCTATGCACTTTTCACTCCTCTAGTGACTATCAATTTGACTGTTTAATGCATTTAATAAAGTAGAACACATACAATTTACTTTGTTTTGATTCTTTGTATAATGTCCTCAAGATTCATCCATGTATCATGATTCAGAATTCCCTTCCTTTGTAAAATATAGTAATTTTCTGATTACGTACATAATACATTTTGCTTACTGAGTCACCCAAAAAGACACTTGGATTTCTTCCTACCACTGCCCATTATGAAGTTGTCAATTGGATGTACAAACACGTTTGAGTTCCTACATTCAACTCTTTTGGTATATGCCCAAATTAGAATCACCAAATTATACAATAGTTGTACTTTTAAGTTTTAAAGAAACTATTTTATCATTTTCCAAAGTGGCTGTACCATTTTATAGTCCAACCAAAAGAACAAAAAGGTTCTAAATTCTATCTGGGTCAATACTGTCATTTTGTTATTTTTGTAGCAGCCACACTAATGGGAATGCGGTAACATCCCACTGTGGTTTTCATTAACATTTCCCTAATAATCAGAGTATTTTTCCAGTGTTTATCAGCCATTTACATGTCCTCTTTAGAGAAACACCTCAAACTATTTGGCCTCCTTCTCCTGACTCTTGCTTTTTTCCAATACTGAGAATTAAACCTGGGCCTTCACAGATGTAAGACAAACAACTGTGCTACAAGTGACCTACATTTCCACTTCTGACCAGTTTTTAAATGTTTTTTTTTAATTGTTTGATTATATAATTTGGCTTCTGAGCCATACATATGTTTATATATTCAAAAAGTAAACTAAAGTCAACAGAGAAAAAAAAACACCAGTAAGCAAAATCTTAGTTTTTCAATAGCTATTGTCCAAAAATCTACTTGTTTCTTTTCAAACTTTTATTAACCCATCATTAACATGCCATGTCTTAATAAAATATATTGCTGCTCCAATGTAAATAACATATGAATAAGACCACTCAAAAATATAAAGCCAACAGTGAACCATTCAAATTGATGTTGAGAATAGTGAACACTTAAGGCATTTTTTTTTTTAATCACAAAAGAACTGGAGAGATGGTTCAGAGGTTAAGAGCACTGATTGATCCTCCAGAGGTGCAGAGTTCGATTCCCAGCACCCACATGGTGGCTAGCAATCATCTGTAATGAGATCTGGTGCCCTCTTCTGGCCTGCAGGCATATAGTCAGGCAGAACACTATATTCATAATAAATAAATAGATCTTAAAAAAAATAAGGATATCTTATATAATTAGAGGTCTACTAAACAGTCATTTGATATTCTTGATTAAAGTTGTAAGATTTATATGCGCGAAAAAATTAAAGCATAATATGAAAAGATTTGTGTGATGTACTATAAATGATAATGTTTTATCAAGGGATAATCAAACATTAATTGAAAATTTATTGCAGAAAAAAGGAATTTAAAAATTTCAACTAGATAAATAGTATAACAATTCAATAAATTATTAATTAGATGTTACTTTTAAAAATATTTTTTATATAGGCCAAGTTGATTTTTTTTAAAGAAGCTTAACATACAGTATTTCATACCTGAATGAATTTGAATTAGAATGTTCCTGGAGATGAAGATCAGAAGGTAAAGTACCGTCATCATTATCATCTTCATCATCATCCTCATCACTTTCTTGACTCTCCTCAGAATCATACTCTACTCTACTTTGGAAAGGAGGTAGAAAAGGCTGAAATAAAAATTATATACCTTATCATTCAAATATTTGATTTAATCCATCTAATCATATAATTCATCCCATTTGTGGATATTTCACTATAAGCACAATAACTATTATTTACCACACTATGTTTTTGATATAATTTTATATATTCACCCAGTTAACAAAAAAAAATTATTTTTAAAACAATCTTATTTGCATATCAAAGCCAGTTTCCTTTCCCTCTCATCCTTCTGCTTTCCCCATCTTCTTGCTACCCTGCCCCCATCCATTCCTCAAGAAGGTGAGGATTCTCATGGGGAGTCAGCAAGTCTGTCACATCGCTTGAGGTGGAACCAAGGCCCTTTCCTGTATCAAGGCTGAGCAAGGGATCCCTCCATAGGGAATGGGCTGAGAAGAGCCAGTTCACACACTAGGGATACATTCTGGTTCCACTGCTAGTGGCCCCACAAACTGCCTAAGCCACACAACTGTCACCCACATTCAGAGAGCCTCATTCATTCTTATGCAGGTTCTTCAGCTGTCAGTCTCACTAGCTTGGGGACTGTTTTTGTTTCTGTGGGTTGTCCCATCACGGTGTTGGCCCTTCTGCTTGTAATATTGCTCCTCCCTCCCTCTGTATGGCTGGACTCCAGGAGTTTGGCCCAGTGCTTAGCTCTGCAACTGCTTCCATTAGATACTGAATGAAGGTTCTATGATGACCATTAAGGTAGTCATCAATCTGATTACAGAAGAAGGGCATTTAAGGTACCCTCTCCATTATTGCTTAGATTCTTAACTGGTTTCCTGCTAACCCCATAATAGCTCCCTTTTTAAAGATTATCTCTTTCCTTGCTCTCCCTCTCTGTCCTTCACCCAATTTGATCTTGCCAATCCCTCATAATCTCTTCCTTGCCCACCCTCCCCAGTCCCCCCCCCACTGCCATGTTACTAAAGAGATCTTGTCTACTTGCCTTTCTGGGGGTGGGGGGGGGAGTGGGGGTGGAGTTGTGGGCTGTAGGCAGGTTATCCTTTGCTTTATGTCTAATATCCACTTATGAGTTAGCACACACAATGTTTGTCTTTCTGTGTCTGGGTGACCTCACCAATAAAAATTTCTTAAGAATGTCACCCAAAAGTCTACTTGAGATGTATCTAATATCTACACAATCCTCCCCTCCCCTACCCCTCTGAAAAGGTCTCACTATGAAGCGCAGGCTAGTCTTTGCCTTGTGGTTATCCTTCTTTAACCTCTCTCTCAAGCGTTAGGCATTTGATAGCATAAACTGGCTTGACACAAAAATGTTTAAAAGAATTACATCCAATGCCATCTAACAGTTTTACATTTTTGGTAGTAAAGTTAATCAAGTAAGTAAAAAATTAAGTAAAATTCAAGAAAAAAAAAATGTATTAAGTGTTACCAAAAGGGGGGGGGGATTAAGATGGAGAAAAGTAAAAGCTGACCATAGAAGGCCTCTATGAAAAGTAGCATTTAAGTAAAACCTAAAGAGAAAAAATAACCAGCCTAGAAACAATAATGGGGCTAATGAAACCTGTCTAATAATTCCATAAAGAGAAAAAACAATTTTCCAAAAGCATTATAATCACTCACTTTAGACCACTTGTTCCCATTTGACTACATGAACATTGTTCTGTGTATCAATGTTTTATTACCTTGGCTATGAAGTAGTCCCAGATACTTAGCTCAGGTGGGATAAACTTCTCTTTTACTGCCAGTGACTCCTGATTTACTGAGGAAGAGGTTATGGGGGCAGATTCTCTGCAAGATACTTTTGATGGACTAAAATGTTTGTTTTGTTTTTCTCCTTCAACTAATAAAGAAACAAAGAGAATAAATTATTAAAGTACTATGTCCAACTGTAATCTTTACAAAAGATAAAGATAGCTACAAACAACATACATAAACTAAAATATGATTATGGAAGTATAGAGCACTTGAAAAAGCAGGTACGAAAAGGAAGAAAAAAAAATCACTCTGTATAGCAACTTTTGCTTTTACCTTAACTTGTCCACAATTATCTGAATGCTAACTTATATGTTGTATATAGTGTATAATAGACGTAATGTCTGACAACCAAAAAAAAAAATCACTCTACAATTTAGTTAGGATTATGATAGAAATTTCCTAAATCCTTCCACTTCACGGTTTTTAAGGAGAAGAGGTTTACAGGAGAATCAACCAGGGATTTATGCACATTAAACACAGATTTTTTTATTGCCAGTAAGCTACCCCAATAAGCACTTTAAAAAAAATAGATAACATAATGCCAATATGTTATATATATGAATTAAAAATAATACATTTCAGATTGTACAGTAACAAAATGGTCTCATTATACATTTAAAATACATTTTGTTAGAAAATATTTTTAATATTTTGACTTCCATAATTAAATTGCATTTATTACAACTTGAAAAATGGGTTAAAGATGAACTTTCTAGTTGTTAGAATTACACAAAAGAGAAAACTCAGTCTTTATTTTAGTTTTTAAAAACTTTAAAATTAGACAGTATTCTCTCAGGATTTACCCTATAAAACTAAAAATAATAAGTATACGAAAAGCAAAAATTATATGGGAGCTTGATTTAAAAGATTTTATGGTACCAGTGATCAAAGCCAGGGCCCTTGCACATGCCATGCAATTATTGCATCACTGAGCTACATATCCACAGGCTATAAAAATATTTAGTAAAAACTAAGTTATAAGACACATTATCAAATGTAGACAAACAGGGGTCTTATAGACATAGCATGACCTAATAGGCAAACAATTTATATTAAGCAAAACAATATTTGTCTCTAATGATTCCAAATGAGATTTACTTACCTTAGGAAGGGATGTAAGTATTTGTGTCTTAATTACAATTTTGATTTATCATTTGGAACTATTCAACTTTAAAATACAACATGCACATGCAATATATCAAGCAACAATAACTTAAGCTTAATGTAGTAAATTATGTGATTTTGGAAAAGATGAATGACATATGCCTATTCTAAAGATAGTATATAATAGTGGTTCCACTGTTATTTCATCTATTAAATGGTTAAATTTGTAAATTGAAATCTGTATAAACTTTTATTAGTATCTGATAATTAACAATCAAATTTCCAATATATACACTGTACATATTAACAAACATTCTAAAATTAAATGGAGCAGAAACTGGATGTAGACCTTATAAAGTATCTAAGAGAATCGAAGAGGATAAAATGTAGCTAATACAAAAACAAAGACATGCTTTTATCCACTGACTGATGAAAACAGATGCAGAAACCGATTGCTAAGCTGAGGGACAAGCTCCAGATATTCTGATAAAGAGAGAGAGAATTGTAAAAGCAGGAGCTGGGGGGTGGGGTGGGGTTCAGTTGTGTAGCTTGGTCTACAAACAATGGGAGCAGGAGCTGTCCTTAACACTTTGGCTGGCTCTTGGAAATCATTCTTCATATTGGGTTGTCTTGCTCAGCCTTAATGTAAGGCGAGGAGCTCAGTCCTACCTTACCTTGATATGCCATTCTTTGTTGATACCCACAGGAAGACTGTCCCTTTCTGAACAAAAAAGGAGGACTGGACGGGGCAGAGGGGAATAGGAGAGAAGGGAAGGGGAACTGCAGTTGATATGTAAAATAAATGAATAAATTTAATTTATAAGAAAAGAAAAAAAACAAAGTTATGCATAGGATGAAAAGCCTGACAGAATCAAAAAAAATGTCCTAAATTTTAAAACCTTAATTCTTTTTTGACTAATAGGTTTTCATGTCAAAATAGATTTCGTAGACAAATATCCCTTTCTTTCCTGAACATCCTGATCTGACTCTCAGCAATTCTGTATTACAGATATTTAGAAATGTTAAAGTCATTCCCAAAAGATATGAAAGAGAAATGTGTGAGGTTACACTAAGGCATGGGAATATGAAACTAAAGGAATAAGAAATGAAACACTGTTTTCTATAAGTTTTCTTGTATTATTAGATTTGTTACCATGAAGATATTACTGTGATAAGAACACAACAAACCAAAGCGTAGAAGTGAGAAAGAGAGGGATAATATGAATTAGTGGGACTGAATATGCTCCAAGTACATTCTATACATGCATAAAAATGGCCACAGGTAACCTGTACAATAAGAAAAATAACACATTGAAAGTTAAGAAGTTAGCTTAACGTTTATTTATCATTGTTCTTTGTGTATGTGGTGTGTGGTGTATGAGGTGTACATGGTATTGTGTACTGGGACTGCATGCACACATTTCTACATACATGTGGAAGCCAGAGTACAGCCTCACGTGTTGTTTCTCAATAATGCCACCTACCTACCTGGTTATGTGAATCAGTCTGCTGCCAGCCTGGAATCACCAAGTAATTTAGCTGACTGGCCTGTAAGCCCCCGGATCTACCTGTCTTCCCCTCAACTTCCCCAGTGCTGGGATAACATGCATGTATCAATATGCCTGGCTTTTTTATGTGGATTCTAAAGACTGAACTCAGTCCTCACACTTCCATAGCAAGCACATTACTGAGTTACCTCTCCAGCCCGAGCTTACCATTTTAAAGCAGATATAACAGTATTTTGTAGCCAGATTTAAACACTACTTACTTAAGATCTTAACACAATCAGCAGAACTATTTCATTTCCTCCTTTTCTACTGAAAGCCAACTTATCTTTGGGGTTCTTACAGATAATGCCAGGAGTACATAAAATTTATAATGCAGGATTTAACAGTTAGTCCCAAATGCAGGAGGAAAGGGTAAATTGTTTACTGATAACTTAAATAGTTAATGTTGAAGGAAATACAGATATGAAAAAGATATAGGACATTTAAAGTTTAATAAAAAATAATCCCAAATTCATTTCTGGTTTTAGCAAGGCAATTCAGGCTAAGTACTTAGTTTCTTATAGGGTACTTTAGATACAAACCTACCTGAAATCTACAAATAAACTTCAAAGAATCCAAAAAGGGAAATAATAAAGAAGCAATGAATTAAATGAAGTTTTCTTCTTAAATAAATAATATTAATAATTTTCAAAACTGGCATGATACTATGCAGGTATAACAACATTTGATTCTCAGGGTCCTTCTAAAATCATTACCTCATATACTACTTTGTAACTGTTCTGTAGTATTCATAAAAATAAATTTACAAGCTGGACATGGTAACACACAGCTTTAGTTTCAGATCTTTGGAGGTAGAGGAAGGCAGATCTCTGAAGTTAAGGCTAGCATCATTTACAAAGTGAGTTCCAGACCAGCCAGGACTATATATATATATATAGTGAGATGCTGTCTTACAAAATAAATAAATTTATAAATATTTGAATTGGAAGTAGCAAATTTTTCTCAAAATCCTATACCAAAGCAGATTCCTAGATAGTTGATGTGAAAATGATTCACTGAAAAATAGCAAGAAACTACCAAAGCTGTTATTGGTAAGAGAAGGGGAGAAGAGAAAAGGAAGAGCTGGAGAGAAGAAAAAGCAGGGCACAGAGGCAGAAAATAAGAAGTGGGGAGGGTGAGAGAAAGAGAAAAAAGAGAGGAGAGGGAACATGGCTGGAGGAGAAAGAAGACAGTCTCTATAGTACTGTGAGCACATGAGCACACGGGTCTAATGCTGTGACTCATGTTCTGTAAGCAGGGTTTTATAATCAAAAGACCTGTGGTCACTGTATTAGAATACTAACTCTAAATTATTACAAAAGCCTCATGTTGGAAATATATTCAATCCATTTTGTTGTAGCCTTGAAATGGCCAAAAAAGAGGGGGGGGGAGGTCAGGAAAAAAAGTTTACAGAAAGAAAATACGCTTAGTTTTAATAATCTTATTAAATATCTTTACCCACTGATGGTATCTGGATCAGGTAGACTTTTTCCTATTGCTTCTAGCTTTGTATATCAAAAGGAACAGCCTTAATAATGAAATTAAAGGACTAATTATCTGTACAAAAAGTACATTTACATTTCTTTCAAGCTCTCCTGGAAAGCTTCTTTTATCTACCATTCTCACAAAAATAAGTGCTATTTAAACACAAAGGGAAACTTGATATGACATGGCCCTCACTAAAAACCTAAGACTAACAAACATGAATTAATTTCCTTCTAAAGTGAGTTGTTTTCATAGCTGATCGTATTTTAGAAGTTCTTAACCAGTGATGAGTGTTTCCCATGCTCACCTGTGTTTAGTCACTGCCATTCAAACATTATGCCTTTGCATCTTCTGGTAAAAAATGTTATTCTGCTAAAGGGATGATTGTAATAGTATGTAATAGTCACTAAGGAAACACTGAGCTTTCATACAAGTTCTATATATATAAATGATTTGGATTTTCTGACTATATTTAGTATAAATAATAAAAGATCAGGGATAATTTTAAATGTCTTCAAAATATCTACCATTAGCAGTTTCAGAGAAAGATGATATAACAGGCTTACCAAAAGTAAAATACTCATTTTATGTTTCATTCTACAATTAGGAGATAAAATTTTCTGTAAATTTATTAAGAGAAGACAAAATTTACAAGTTTTTTCTCACAAGATGCAAAATTCTAAAAATTATTTCTAAAAATGATAATACAAGAAGCAAAAATATGGATTTCTAACTGTTTGCAAAAATAGTAATTTTAAAAAATTGCTCTTGCTAGTTTTCAACTTTAACAATTATCAGAAAATAAAAATACCACAAGTATACATAATTACTACAATTTAATTATAAATATCAAAATTTTCATGTGATGCAAAATTTACCAAGAGAAATTTCATTAACATTTAAGTTAGTAAGTTATTTAAATTATTAACTTTTGATTAAGAATCCTAGGCTGTCCTTACTAGCCAAGTAGCCACAGGGGCTACATAAGAAAGCTGGCTGAGCATGAGCCAGGGAGCATCCCAGAAGCACAGTTCCTCCATGGCTTCTGCCTCCAGGTTCCTGCCCTGAACTTCTCTGAATGCCCAAGTTTCTTTTGGTCAGAGTGTTTTTGCAAAGCAACAAAAAACAAACTGTAACAGTCAGCAAAATGATTAGAACAAAGTATACGAGACATGCAGGAAAATAAAAACCTATAATTTAGTCCATGAGACCATCATTTCAAAACACTTGAGATGAGAATTTATATCAGAAGAAACACAAATACCAAACTTCAGATGCCTTTTCTAGCATGAAATTTGAAAACACTTTTTAGAGAACATATATTTAGGCATCCCAAAACAAGTATTTCATTTCCAATACACAGTATTTGAATAATGATTTGTTAGGAAAACAATATTCTACACTTCTCAATTTTCATTTGGCTAAATTTAAAAACTTAAAATGCATACATTTTAATGCTGACTCAATTCGCACTGACTTTTTGAAATACATCATTTATCCTAGTGATGGTTAAAGCCATGGTTAAACTTGACAACATCTGGAAGCACACAGGAGACTAGGCCTCTGGGCATGCCTGTGAGGTTAGCTCATTGCTGACTGAGGTGCTATTATGGGTAGTGTCACTTCCTGATTGGGGTTCTGGATTACTTAAGTAGAGAGAGGAAGTTGAGAAGCAGCAGGCATTCACTGTTCTTCACCTCCTAAATGCAGAAATGACATGACCAGGCTTCAAGCTCTTCCTGATTTGACTTTACAAAATGACGACTCTACCTTCAACTGGGAGCTAAAATAAACATTTCCTTAAGTAGCTTTTGCCTGGGTATTTTATTGTAGCAACAGGAAAAGAAATGAAGATAATCCCCTTGGTCAACAATGTATACTGAATATTAATACAACCAAACTCTTGGGACATTGTGAGTGTTATTTTGCAGCCATCTAAACACAAAGCACTGCTTATCTACACCTAAAATTCCTCAGATTGCTGTGCTTTAAAAATACAATAATGTGTCTAAAAACCAAGATTTTAAGAGTTTCCTTTCACACTAACTGCCGTCATTCTGTTGTTTACCTTGACTGTACTTTGGTTCTGAGTTTTCTCCTGTTCACAGGACTGGCTGTTTCTGACTGCCAGTACTCTGTTATCCACTGCTTCCCTTTCCCACTTCAGTCTCTCACTCCTCTCCCTTCACTTCTTTCCTCCATGTTTCCTTTCAAACTAGAGTAGTTTGGAACCAAGAGCCTTTCTCTTCATCAACTGATAAATCATGTAATTTACAGTTCCTGTAAGTCACATCATTCATAGCTCCTCTAAGCACGCTTGGTATCCAAAATAGTTTCTAAGTTCTCAAAGACAGGTGAGCATAAGATGGATGTTTACATCCAACCTTACCACAAGATAACTGTGTTTTAAATATTTTATTTGGCTTGCCTATACCCAATCCAAATGGATAAACATACAGATAATTTTTGGTTATTTGCTTATTTTTTATTATCTGAAAAATGGTTAGGATTATCATTTATTAAGATCTTTACAACTACATAATGATATTTTTGCCTACAAGCAATAAATATAAGTGTTTAAATAAGAATCAACCTGACCTTTGAGTAAGGCTCTTCATAAACATGTAGAACTGGGGATCGTAATCTGGTTCACTGGTAGCAGCTTGCCTAACATAAACATGGTTCTGGGCTCAATTTTCAGTATCAAAGAAAAAGAAACAGTTGAAGCTATGACCAGGCTAAAAATATACTTTTCATCTTAAACCATGATAACATTGCTTACCAAAATTTATCCCTTAAATAAATTTATAAATTTAATTTATAAAATAAATTTAAATTTCACTTGTCTTAATGTTTTTAAAATATTCAAAATAAAGCAAAAATTAATTTACCAATTATCAATTTAGCCATTAACTCCATGACCTATGAATCTATTTATGTTAAGGTTTGAAAATTTTTTTCTAGAACTCAGATATATGAAAAATACAGTCAAGGTAAATTTCAGTTTTTTAATTGATGGAAAATATATCATGGGAAGTAACTTTAAAAACTATTCTCAAAGCTAAAATGTTTAATATTTTGATAAACAGATAAATTTCATATGTAAAGTAAATTTGAACTTAAATCTGCCATTTTAAGGAAAAAGAAAAAATGTTTTAATTGAGAACAGAAGGATTAGTGAGACAGTGTAGTGGGCTTTAGTACAAGGTGAGATGGTATGGAATCTGTGGGCAGCCACATCCACACTAGACCTTTCAGTAGAGGAGCCAAAACTGTCTCAGCTTCTGAACTTCTTCAAAGAAAGGGTCTTATCACTCTGATGGCATCTGTCATTTCACAAAACCTTTCCAGACATTAAATGGTAACTTTTGTTCTTAAAAGCAGAAGCTATAAAGTGTAACAAAAAACTTTGTATCTCAAAGGCTGTCAAAATATGACCTTTTTTTTTTTTTTTTTTTTTTTTTTTTTTTTTTTTTAGCTCTGGCTGTCCTGGATGGAACTCACTATAATAGGCAAGGCAGATCTTGAACTCAGAGATTTCTCTGTCTCTGTCTCCAAAGTGCTGGGATTGAAAAGTTTACGATCTATTTTTATATCCAACATTTTACTGAAAAACAGTCATATTTATTAATTTTTGTCTATTGTTGCTTTAGTGCTACAAGAGAAGACTGATACACCAAAAGGTCTCTGTACCCCAAAATGAACTCAGTTTGTTTAAAGTCGCATCCCCACCCCCACCCCCCAGCTGTTGAAGAGCAGAAAGAGTATGGATTAAAATGTAAGAGTGACAGATAAATGAACAGTTTCAATGTGAGGATAAAGTAGAAGCTAACCTACCAAGACTTTTGTTGTACAATTCTATGGGATCACAGCTTAGTGAAAAGTGTTTCAATATTGCTAAGAAGGACTATTAAGTATTTTAACAAGATAAGGACTTTTTTCTTCTATTACAGAAGATCATTTAAAAAAAAAATCTAAAAATATTTACTTATGAGGGTATGTATGGGCTTTAACAATGCTTTTAAAACTTTTTAAAATACTTATTTTATGTATATGAGTGTTTCACTTGCATGCATGTCTGTGCATCAAATACATGCCTGGTGCCTATTAAGATTAGAAGAAAATGTTGGTTCCCTGGAACTGGAGCTACAAAGTTGTGAGCTTCCACAAGGGTGCTGGGATTCAAACCTGGGTATTCCACAAAAGCAAGTGTTCTTAACCGCTAAACTATCTCTCCAGCCCTACAAGGATTTTTCTTTTTAAATTATGAAACCAAATCTAATTATATTTTCTCATCAAGTCGTTTGCCAACCATCTGACCTTCCAAATAATAAATATTTAACCCTACAAATATATACAGGTACGGGTCTAAGTACTTAAAGGCAATAGGGAAGAAGTGGATTAAAATTCAGAGATAATCTTTCTGGGCTTCACTTATAAATGTGATTTCTTTTAAAAGGGTTTCTTTTAAAAAGCATTTAAAATTGTTTTCCAATTTCTATTTGAAGATTTAAATTTACATATATTTTAATAATTTTAAAAATTTAATGTTAGTATAGTAACAGGTTTCCCAGTATTATAAATTAAGTCCAAAATCTACTCCAAATAATCCACAAAACTGGAAAGCCAATACTATGTTGTCCATCCCTTCTTACTGACCTAGGTGAGACAGCTCACCTAGTCACACATAGAAATATATAATATGCAGATGAACATATATTTTAATAATTTTAAAAATTTAATGTTAGTTTAGTAACAGGTTTCCCAGTATTATAAATTAAGTCCAAAATCTACTCCAAATAATCCACAAAACTGGAAAGCCAATACTATCATGTTGTTAATAAATCACAAAAAAAGTTTGAAAAACATCATGAAAGTTATTTTCAAGTTGAACAAGTACGTTGTTTTAATTTTATTTAAATAGAATACATGTGGTTATAACATCAGAAATGAAAGGATACAATTACTTAAAATATTTACTTTTCGTGGTATTAAAAACACTTAGAAATCCAAAAACTAATAGCCAGTCATAATATGCAAATCATAAAGTAGCCTCATGGGAAATGCTTTTTTGGTCATTTCAAGCCATATTGTGATTTCCTGGCAATCTTTTTCTTTTGGTTTTGTACACTTAAAGATGTTAAAATTTAAGGGATAGAAAATATCCACAACCAAGTATTTGAAACTAGTATGGAATAGCAGAAAGAACTTTATAAAATGCTAATCATTGTTTTACATCAAAAATATGGCTTGAGTAAAAGAAATTGTCAATTTTTCTTAAATGCCAAAACAAACTATCCCACTCTATGCAAACCTGCGAAAACAACACAAAGCAAGCTAAATAGTAACAACCTATTTCTAAAGCTAAGATCTTGCCTTCAAGAGTGGGAGGGCTATGAGAACTGATGGCTGACAGAGCTTTGGAAAAGCCCACACATTCCATGGAGAATACGACTACCTGGTGGGGGCTAGGCATAGCAAAGTGCCTTCCTGCCAAAGAAAGAAGAGAAAAATCTGTATTTGGAATAGAACAAATTCAAAGTGACAGAGTATTGCAAAAGAAATGAACATTTTAATAATAAGAAACAAATTCAAGTACATTAGTCTAATCATCAATGCAGGAGTATGTTAAAAGACTGAAAACTAGACCAGAAGCTTTAATATTTCATTTTCTTACCACATTATTATTTGCTGACTGTCTTGTATAACAAGAGCTCTCTGACACAAAATTAAAACATAATTACATTTAACAAAGCTATCCAGATGAATAAAGTTTCAGCTTTAAAAAAATGAGATGAAGAAGAGATAAGAAAGGAAAAGGGGAAGAAGAGAGAGACAGGAAAAACTTACCAGATAAGCCTTTTGAGTGTGTCTGCACTCCTCCACCAAATACTGCAGACCACATATTTTCATTTAGGGGGTGGGCTACAATCCGAAACAGTTCATTACTAGAATGTGTTGCCAGCCCATGAATAAACAGACTAAGATACACTGCTGTGAGAATTTCACAAAGCAAGACTGTAAGTCCTGATTGGGCTTCTTCACCAGAAGAATTCAAAAGTTGTATTAGGCAATTTATTCCTAGGATCAAAAAAAAAAAAAAATCCTGCCATTAACAACAACAACAAAAACAACAACAAACTTTTAAAGTTAAAAATTAAACACTTCTTTTTACTTTTTGAGTTTTTGAAAAAATTTACTCAATCAGCATTAAATAACCCCCTCTGGATTCATAACCAGTAGGTTATTATGATTTAAGAGCAATTGCTGAAATATCTGTGCAGCTTAGATAAACTGAAAATTAAAACTTATGTCAAATCTCATAATTAAAACATTAGTAACACAAATATTTTGATAAAATATTTCAAACTATTTAAGAAACAATTTAACAAAATGAGCTACTTGAATATAGTGATCGAAAAAATACTTGTTTATTAATGTCTTGTGTAACAAGAGCTTTCTGTGACTAAATGAATTTGCATTGAATTTGTAATGGTGTCAAATCTAGCAATATTTAACAATGATAATCAATTGGCAAAATTAAACCAATCTGCTTTTTATCACTTAACAGTTCTAATAAGACTAAGAAAAATAACTCATATATGTAAATTACTTATACCTGGCCATTGAGCTGGCGATGTGTTGGGAGTTACTGAGTCATCTAAACTCCCTGTTCTCAAAGACTGTCGATGGGCAAGCAGTACTGTCTGATACACCATTCCAGTAAACTGATTTGCTTGAAATGAACTAAGAAAAGAAACAATATTTAAAACTAAGAGAAATTCCATGTAATTCCATCCAACTTTGAAAGTACCTTAAACAGAAATTTTTGTTTAAGAATTATATTGCTTTTATGTCTAAGTTATAGGTTGTACGGCACTATACTGTTATTAATACACTATCCTCTAAAGTTGTAAACACACACATTCTAAACTAAAACAAATTTGACAAGTGTCTAGCATATTTTTTAGTGAAAGATGAAAAATACATTTTTAAAAAAGACATATTATTTTGGGCAACAAGAAGCAAGCTTATATGTATGACTTTAAAACAAAGCTATTTCATTGAAAATGAGGTGAGTCCAGGCTCAATTTCATAGCTAATGGCTAGTCAACCCTCTATCTGGCACTGAACCAGGTACTAAGCATGTAGTAGAAATAGTTTCTATCCCCATAAAAGTTTTGCTATAATGGAGGAATCAGACATAAATAATTTTATCATACTGCTATTGATAAAATTATATACATCACACTATGAAGGCAAAGGGGATAAGCATTACTATATATTTAACAACTTACAGTAATTTAATAAGAGATTAAGTAAATAATAATAGTTTACCACAAACTATTTTAACATTATGATACCTAGCAGCAAAAAGAACTTATAAAAATCCTAGAAAGTAGTACTTCAGATGTTTCTATACTACATATTCAGTAAACAAATATAATATTTACATTTCAACAGACAGAGCCTTAAAGATGTTATACTTAGTGAATCTCACTAATCATAACATTTTCATATTTGTAAATAGATTCTTGGGCTTTATTTTCCAAATTTAAGATGGCAGAGTAATAACAAAAATTCCCTCAACTTGTAGAAATATTTATGATAAGAAGATAAAAACATGTTGATGAAAACAAACCAATATGCAATTATATAAATAAACTCAGGATCAAAGAAATAAAATTGAAGCTACCCTGGGAATATATAACCAGAATGGTAAGTGGGGTTGTCCATGGACAATTTACAGAGATAAGATGAACTGACAACCAAAAACCAATACCAATGAGAGTTGATACCATTTAAGAGATAACGAACCCACCAAGACATCTATCTCTACCCACAGAAGCAAACTTACTAAAGCAATTAAAAGGAATGTTATGCATAAAGAAGTTTTCTGAAGTCAAAACAAAGATAAAGTATAAAAATGGAAGACATAATTAAAAGAGATTGAGAGGGACATTACATACATAGTAGAATGGGAATCTCTTGATTTTCCCACTACCCATGGATATACCATAAACATCTATCAGTGGATTGGTTCCCTCTAAAAGAAAGTCAGAAACCAGTTGAGAATCCCCAGGCACTAGATAATTGAGAAAATATTTGTACCAAATAGGTAGGAAAAGCTATGACACAATCAGGTATGGAGTCACTTCACGAAAAAATTGAGTAGGTAGGTATCTTCTTGTGAAGACAGGGAAATGGGTAGACCTCATGTTTCTTGAGAACTTTATTCATTAGTATTGTTTATATCATATCTCCCTTATTACTCAACTCTTTGTGTGTCCCTCCTATTCTTGCTCAAATTCATGACTTATTATTGCTATATGTACCCCCCTTCTGTGTGTGTGTGTGTGTGTGTATGCCTACATACATACAATTCACTGAGTTCATTTAGAAATGTTTATATATTCATGTGGTTAGGGCTGGTAAGTTGGAAAAGGATAACCCACCAAGAGGTTTGTACCTGGCAAAAACTCATTCTCCATGTCTCAGCAGCGACTGACTACTTTTTAACTCTTAGAGATGGGGCATATGAAATTTCCTCTCTCTATGCTGTTTAGGCAACCATACTGCTGAGATTTCATGTCTTTTCTTTCCTTTTCATGTCTAGAAGTCATTGTCCTGCAGCAGAAATCCTGGTTCTCTATCTCTTAAAAATCTTTCTGCCTCTTCTTGCATGATTTTCCTGAGCCTTATGTATAGAGTTTGGGTTATGATATATGTATCAATTAAAATTAGGCACCCCATGTTCAATTGTTATAAAACCTTGATTGATCAACTAAAGGAACAGAAAGAATTAGATGTAAAAGGCTACTCTAGTCTGAACAGGTACAAAAGCACTACCAGGAAGTACTACTACCTAGAAGTAGGGACAGGACTTAAATAAAGTAAAACAACAGAGTTCCTCATCCTCTTAAACCACTGCTCCCACCACCGATTGACCTGGGGTTGACAAAAAGATCCCAGGCAAGAGTTACCGTGGCCTGGCTTTTAACCAACTTTAATTGAAAATTAAAGATACAATTATTAATCCTTCTTTGTGGTAAAATGGATGAATTCTGAGGACGTCATATTAAATAAAATAAGCTAGGCACAGAGAAATAAGATACTGTCAGTTTTTAACATATGCATGGATTTAATAACAGTTATCTCACAGAAGCAGCTGAGTAGAATGGTGGTTACCAGAAACTAAGGAAAGGAGGGTAAAGCAGAGAGAGAGTTGTATAACAGGTACAGAACTTCAGTTAGACAGAGGAAGTTATTTCTAATGTTCCACAACACAGCATGGTGGCCACCATTAATACTGTGTGTGCTATTTCAAAATACCTATGATAGGATTTTGAATCTTATCACAAAGAATAAATATCTCAATACCCAGTTTTGATTACTGGACATTGTATGTATTGTGATATCAAAAATATCCCATACTGTACTGCATAAATGTGTACAATCAATATACATAAATTTAAAACCAATTTGTAGTTTTAAAATGAAAAAAGATTTATTTAATATTTTATTTTGTTACATTTTGCTGTTACCTTTTAGAAGCCTGTTCTTTTCTAATGAGACAGACAGGAAGTTGACCTGGATGGAAGGTGAGGTGGAGTGGAACTGAATGAAGGGTGGGAATACTGTAATCAGGATATATTGTATGAGAGAGAATCTATTTTCAATAAAAAGAAAAAAGCAAAAATTTCTAAAATATAAACATCTAGAGAGGAAAAAATAGTATATATTGTAGAAGAATGCACCAATACCTAAAAAATTAAGCGAGAATTTGCATGGAAATGAAACCAATAGATAAAAGAATGGATGAAGTTTAAAAAAGAAATGGATATACAAGTTTTAATATTTGTCTCAAAGAGTAAAAAACAGAAGACAGATAATATTTAAATAATGTCAGAGAATTTCAAAGAATTAATGCTAGACTATACACTAGAATGTCAATTTTCAGACTTTTAAAATATACTGAATACAGAATATGAAAATTCCTAAACATGAAATTTGAAAAATTTCTCAATTTCATATTAATCACCCCTTTGTCTACGTGCCTCAGGCTTTTTGCTGTATAACAAATTAAAGAATTTATCACTCAAATAGGATGTTTTATTATTTATCATCTATTCATCTGTTTTTAATGAGAATGTTCCTAAGGAATGAGTATTTTACCTATTTTTAATTTCTCAGTATCTATCACGGTATTTAGCATGACAGCAGTGATCAATTATAGGCAGCTAAATAAATTACAAAAAAAAGAGTTAGCTTCAGTTTCCTTTGTCATAAAGGCATAAGCTGAAATTTCAAAGATGGAAAAAAAGTACATTTACTGAAAGCAGTGTTATGTATCATTTTGAGGTAATAACATATAGATAGGGAACCTCACTGTTTACTGAAAGTAATCTTAAATTCCATAAGAAGGTATTTACCTGTAGTTATGACTACCACAAAGGCACTGATAAATACAAGCAGAAAGTGAAGCTGCTAAAGTATGCATTACATATACCTGGAAAAAAACAAAAAACACAATTATTTTAAGTAGAATTTTTGTTTTTGTTTTTTTTTGTTTTTTTTTTTCATTTAAACACTGCCTGGCCCATTATATCTAGCCTCTTCTTGGTTAACTCTCGCACCTGGACTAGCCCATTTTTAATAATGTGTGTAGCACCCCAAGGTGCGCTTACCGGGAAGATTCTAGCCTACGTCCATCCTGGGTTGGAGCTTCATCGTGTGTGCCCCCGAGAGCTGAGCTATGGCATCTGCCCGGGAGAGGGGAGCATGGTGTCTCTGAGCTCACTTCCTCTTCCTCTCAGCATTCTATGCTATTTACTCCACCCACCTATGTTCTAACCAATAAAATGGGCCAAGGCAGTTTGACCTCGGAGTTGAACTCTGTTTGTTTTTTGAGACATGGTTTTCTCTTTGTAACAGCCCTAGATTTCCTGGAACTGGCTCTGCAGACCAGGCGGGTCTCGAACTCCAAGAGATCTTTCTGCTTCTGCCTCCCGAATACTGGGATTAAGGACGTGCACCACCAAGGCCCGGCATAAGTTATGATTTTGCCAAAACGAAAATGAAAAGTCTTTAGCTTCTGTAGGCTATTTTCTTCTTTTAGTCCTCCTAAGAACATCTACCCACAGAAGTCATTCTATAGAAATATTAAAGAAAAGACAAGAGTTCTCTGGTAGAAATTACAAACCACACAACTATAACCAAATTTCTCCAGAGCAGGGGAGAAGTATGAACTACGTAGAACAATATGAACCATGTGCTAAGAGTATACCATTCAAAATGCATCTGCCTTTTCTTAAACAAAATATAAATAGGTAACAGTAATAAATTACAGTTCACTTATGGACAGGCCACCGAAGAAAATGCTAGCATGTATCATAGTCATCTGAGAATGAAACTTTAGAGAAAGGAAAAGTGAAAAAGGTAGTGAAGGCAAATAATTATTTTAAGGAAGAAAGGATTCTAACCTGACATGGCAGGAGCTATAATAATAACAGAAGCCAGGATAAAGAAGATTAAGGCAGAAGAAAGCAGATTAGATTATAAAAGATTACCCGATTATGAAGTATAAGCATTTCATGTAGATAAAAATGGGTATTGATAGATAAAAGTCTAATTGCTTTTTTGGCTTCAATTGTCAATAATACCTGTGGTTAAAAATACCATATACTCAAGCTGGTAGAATACAAATATGATAACAATAACTGGTAGTATCTCTCCAGATAGGACAGGCATCTGTTTCTCTATTCATTGTCTGCTGACTTATCTAACTCATGAACAGAAGAAATGTGAGAGCCCTAAGCTTACAACTCAGAAGGCACATTTTACTCTTGTTGCTCTTAAACCCCTGAAACTCTTGTGTAACAAATAGAAACCAAGTGTTACTAGACTATGAGGTATACAAACACTTGGATAAATATTACTCTGAGTGAGCCTGAGGGTATTTCTAGGAGACAAAAATATATAAAATAAGTAATCTGGTTAAAATAGATTGATTTCTCATTTGCCAATCACCTGGAAGAGAGGGTAAGAAGTAACACTTTTTTGTCATCATCTTCCCTTCTCTATCCTCAGAGTCTAACTGAAACATAAGCTCTTGATATAAGATATCAAGCGGTTCACTTTTAGAATAAACTTACTTTTTTTAACCTTTGTACCTGGACTGGAACTGTAAGGTCTGTTCTTCTATTCACAAGTTTAGCATGTGTAGATCCTTGAGCTACTCAGCCACCACAGTCACTATGGTGGCTGACATGAGAATGGCTCCTGTAAGCTACCATATTTGGATGCTTGGTTCCTAGTTGATCGACTGTTCAAGGATTAGGAGGAATAGTCTTGTTGGAGGAAGTTCTTCATTGGAGTGGGCTTTGCGGTTTCAAAGGTCCATGTCAAGCCTTGTCCCTCCCTCCCTCCCTCTCTGCCTTCTGATTATGGATCAGGATATAAGCTCTCAGCTACTGCTCCAGCACCATGCCTGCCTGCCACCACAGTTCCCATCATAATGATCATGGACTAACTTATATGCTGAAACTGCAAGAAATGCCCCAATATAATGCTTTTCTTTTATATGCTACCTTGGTCAGATGTCTCTTTTACAACATAGAATAGAAACTAAGACAGTCACACATGCCAATTACTGATAATTTCTTTCCCTCTTCCTCCTTTCCTATTCCACTGTACTTTTCATACAACCTATCAGTTTTACTTCATTGAAGAGACCAGTTTAACACATTTGGCTTGCCTGCTGGAGGATGAGACACATAAAATTAAATCGTCTATCACCAGAAAATAAATGAGGCTATATCACCCAGAATCTAGTTACCCAACACGAGATCACAAGCATAAAAGAGTAAGTTCAGAAAATAGCCATGTTGGCTCAAAAAAGAAATGACAAGTCAACTGATGGAATAAAATTAAAGCCAGTCATATTTCAGGATAGTTCTTAACCAGCAACAGGAATTTAAGAAGGCAAACCTAATATGATACAGCATGGATTCCTGTAATTAATGTTAATAGGCCAGCAGGGAAAGAATTTGTCAACAAGTCTGAGTTTGCTCCCTGAGCCCACATAGAAGAAAAGTGATTCCCAAGAGCTGTGCTCTAAGTTCCACATGTGAATTGTAGCGTTCAAGTGTATATGCACACATACAAATTTATAAAATAAATGGATATATAAGTGTAATAAAATAACAGAAGTAAAAAATGTAGTTTGCTGAAAATGAGCAGTTTTTAGGAAATGAATTTTCAAACTATACAGTACATGCTTTATGGATTTCTACTGTAGAGTTATACAGTAAAAAAAGTGTGTGTGGGGGAACAAATAAATTGTAAAAATTGAGTAAACTGAAGAGGGTAAAATTGTGGAAAGATTTTACTATCAGTACAGCAGAAAATCAAACTGGTATGGTATCATAATCTGGAAGATAGCAGGAATTTTAAGACAATGTCAGAAAAAAAATCCCAAGGGATATGCCGAAAATGTCAATTAAACTCAGTCATTAAAGGAATCTCGAGAGGAAAGATGAAATATAGTTTCAACAGGAGATAAAATACAGTAAGATGGATAAAAAGATGATGTGATCAATTAAATTATCTATAATAATATTAGCATATTTTAAAGAAGTTGCAAGTTTGTTAGTAACAAACTTATTCCTGAGCCTCTCTCACAGGTGATTCAATAAATCTGGAACAAATTTAGGAATTCAAACTTTTAGCAGATGATTCTGCTAGGTAACAAGATACCTCACGCTTTTTAAAATGTATAGCTCAGTATTGACATGGGAATAATTTAGTTACTTGTTAGTGCTTTACACCAAAATATTAAGCATCTATCCTTTAAAAATTATAGTATTCCACCCATGGAAAGCATTTCACCCTTTATAAACTTAAGGAGGGGCTAGCAAGATAGCTCCAAATGTCTTGACCTGTCACCAAACCTGATGAAATGAGTTAAATCTCCAGAACTCACATGGAAGAGAGAGAACTGAGTTCTGCAAATGTCTTCTGACCTCCATATGAGCAGTGGCATGTGCGCACCAATACACATACACAAGATATTGCAAATCAAAAAGATTAATGAGTCATTGATGTTTTATGTGTGTGTGTGTGTGTGTGTATTTGTGTATATAAAAACAGTTAAAAATCTAATATATATTACATTTTGGTGTATATTTAGATATATTAGGTATATAAATATATGCATACTTATATAAGTATATTATCTATTTATGTATATATAAATATAAAGTAGATTTTTACCTATGTTTATGTATAATTATTTATTGTGTGTATCTTGACGTAGATATAGAGGTCATGGACAACTTGTACAACTTTCAGTTATCTCTTCTTCCGCCATGTAGATACAAAGCATCTAGTGCAGGTTTTCAGGTTTGTAGTGTCTTTAGCAACTAAGTCATCTCTTTAGCCCAGCTGTTTTAATCTTAATGAAGCTAATGAAGCTTAAACAATTGACACACAGAACTGAAAAAGAACTCAAGTATCCTATAAAACAGTAAGCCTGACCTAAAACCAGGGAATTGTTAATACAATTAATACTATGTCTAATCTTGTATTTTGTTTTGATAGAAACTCTTATATCTTCAGAAAACAAGTAAATGAAGGTAGGAGGAGGCCTGCTCAGGAAAAGGAAAAATCAGGGCAAAAATAAAAAAAAAAAATATTAAAAAAAAATGAGTACGTAAGAAGAGGAGTGGTGTAACAGAGAGTGTATGTGGAAAATACTGCTAAACGTTTTAGAGATGAATAAAATGTTAGAATAAGAAATCTATCATTTGCCGGGCGATGGTGGCGCACGCCTTTAATCCCAGCACTCGGGAGGCAGAGGCAGGCGGATCTCTGTGAGTTCGAGACCAGCCTGGTCTATAGAGCTAGTTCCAGGACAGGCTCCAAAGCCACAGAGAAACCCTGTCTCGAAAAACCAAAAAAAAAAAAAAAAAAAAAAGAAATCTATCATTTTATCTAAATAATATACATTGGTAACAAAAAAGCTTTAAATGAAGCATACTTACTTTATTGCTTTGGCTATCAGGATGAGGTGGTGAATCAAAGTTTATTATGGCATGTAGAATATCATGTGTGAGATTACTAAGGTGCAGTAACGGATTGGCAACTACTGTTTTGGCACTGGCTGTACAAGCGAAGAGAAGAGGCACTGAAGTTTGTTCTGACAGAGGGTTAGGAAATATTGGCTCTGCCGTTTCCTTAAAAATAAATAGAAAAAAAGTTAAACGACTATTTTTAGTTATACTCTACTCCTTAAGAAATTCAGGGGATCTTTCTAAAAGCTTCAAAATTAAAACTTAAAAGCATTCAGAGTACATATACCTTAAGTTGCTACAACCCGAGGACATAAATGTTTCTACAGTTGTATTTCAAACAGTAATACCCTTAGTAATCCTCCATAAGGTGATGCTCATTACCTGAGGTGTTCCTACAAACAAAGCAAGTCATAACACCTAACAAGATCTGTTCTGCAACTGTAACAGACACAGCACCTCCAATTCCTACTATGATTACACACAGATTCATTACTTAAAGCAACTGTAACACAGAAAATCAAGTATAAATATAAAATAAAAAACACAACACCAAAAGCTGCTTCAGACAGGTAGTATCTTTCTCTTTAATTAAAGCTTTTAAAATTTTAATTAACATAATTATATTACTTCTCCTTCCCGTTCCTGTTCTATGTTTGACCAGTTAAAGTTATATACCTGCCAGCATGCTGGCACAAGCACCTGGGAGGTACCTGCAGAGGCAGGAGGACATCTGTGAGGTCAAGGTCAGTCTGGTCTACGTAGAGACGTGTGGATTAGCTAAAGTTACATGACACCTTGCATGGAAACAAAACAAAAAATGTTACATACCTGCTGAGATTCTTGCAAAAGTAAGATTAATTCCATTCTCACAGATGCAAGACCCCCACCATGAGAGCCATGAAGTATACAGTAACTAAGAAACATTCTCAAGAGTGACTGATACTTCAAGAGCCACTGTCTTTTTTCCTGGAAACTTTCTCTCCGTTGTCTCACTGTTGTTTGGTGATGCAAATCATCAATATCCTCACTTAATCCAGATTCCCCTACACTTTGACTAAATGTGGTCTGCAGCTGTTCGGCATCTGAGCAAAAGTCACAGATCCTCTGAAGAGCTACCACCTCTTTTTCAAGCCAGTGATAAAGTTGGTAACGCAATTTCCCACCATCTATTTCATAGCCAGTAGATAAAGTACGAAGTTCCACTGTGAGGATCTTTAAACATGCTCTAAATTTTAGTTGAACAGCAATTATATCTTCTGATGGATTTAAAATGTCACTTTCATCTAGTGTGCTTAAAGAGTCTGTGTAACTGCTTAATTCATCTAATTTTTTATCTGCTTTTCTCGGCAGAGGTTTTATTTCTTTCATTGAAATAGGAAGATCTTCATTTTCTTCATCATTATCACTATCCCATTTCAATTCCAAAGAGTCATCCTGAAATAGCACACTTGGTTGGCTCCAGTCAAAGGAAAAGGTAGAGTTTGACTGTTTCTCTGAGGAACCCTCTGAAGAAGATTCGAAACCATTTATCAGTGACTGTGACCAGTCAACAGCAGAAGACTTATCTTCTTTTGCATCTGATTGTAATGGAGAAGACTCTTTACTAGAAAAAAAACTAGACGCTCTACACAAGTGTTTTGTTTTCTTGACAACTTTAGGCATCTTTGACAATACTTCCAAAGCCAACATGGGGCAGCCAGATTTGAGGTGAGCACTAGCAGTACTAAAAAATAATCTTCTTTCATTTAGATTAATTGCTCCAGCCAATCCACTTTTTCCTCTTAAAGCCATGTGAGTTGAAAATGTATCAGTTGATCCAAAATGACGTCTTAGCAAAAGTGGATGTGTTCTTAGAAAATTGTAGAAATTAAAAACTACAGGATTACAGGCTGACATCAGGACTTGATCTGAAAGCAAATTTATTTTGTAAGTCAAGAGAAGCTCAAGATCTGAACAGAGAATTTATGACTGTATAAAATTCCCTCTTTTCTCTGAGGAAACTTGACTAGGTCCTTGGACAAATAATAATATTATATATATTATATAGACCACATTATTCCTTGTCACTGAACAGAAAAGATTTTACAATTGTATTTTAAACATAAACAATGCTTCAGATAGATAGATTACTTAGCTCTTTTTCTCACTATTCCCTGGATACATCTCTTCAGTCAGTTTGGCTAGTCCTTGTCTTCTCTGACCATAAATACTGTATTTTAGCCACACTCCCCAAGTTAAACTCACAACAGTCCCATAATCTTAAACACCATTTATATGTTGTTAATTTGCACATCTCTATCTCCTGTTTCCCAATTCCCCACAGCATTTCTATTTAAATACAAAAACACTTTTGACCTGGGGTGGCTTATCTGATGTGCCCTTGGTCCACACCACCCTTTATCCACCTACCTCTTTTGATTAACTTGCTTCTTTCAACTAGTTCTTTGCCCAAAGATCATCTAACTGGAGAAGGTTTCTTGATCTAATCAGTGCTCCATCATATCATTCACTATTAGTCAAGCTAAAAATCTAGGAGTTACCTGTAATTTCTTAATCTTTGACATTCCATATAAAATTCAGTCCTGTGTAGTCAATCTAAAATTATCCCATATTCAAATATTTCTTTCTGCCTGTAATACTATCTCACTGGTACTATAAATTAAACCAGTACTATCACTTGTCTTTCAAAAGAATCCTGATTTAAATGGTTCTAGAAATGTAATCTTGCATTAATATCACACAAACACATACACAAACATTTACATATTTTCATAAAACAAGAAGGCATGAAAGTTTAATAAAGCGATGTTTTCCCTCCATTATGAAGAAGCCAATTTAAAAATCTTTACCTCATGTGACTACTGAAGGGACAATAGTCAGTTGTTCCAGCAGCCAGATGTTTGCTAAGACCTCTGCCCCACATTACCCCACCATCCTATATTGACTCATGTCTGGCTTCAACTAGACCCTCAGCAAGTAGATCCAGTCTTGTAACCAGTCAGGGTCCTACCTGGCCACAAGCAGGAACAGTTCTTGCTATTTTCAGTCAAATAGACTTGACACAGCAGACAAATCCCTGACACCACAACCACAGTTGCTGACCAGATGTCAATCACAAAATGATTCCTCTATCAATAAGGGTCTATACCCAATCACTTCAAAGTACACTTACCCAGAGCTGAAATTTTCCTAAGTAGGCTTAAAAGGGGCTGCCTTACCCTCCCCTGGGGTCAAACCCTGGGGGAATCCCAGCATGCTAGCATTTTTGTCTCAAGAATAAACCTGCCTTCTGCAATTACAGATCGGGTGTCTTCTGGTTATTTGGAACCATCTAAGGACCCTTTAGCTACGATACTTAAATACCCAAGTCTCATGGCTTTCTTTTGAGTGTTAAAAGATACTTCCTAATTAAATAGTGCTACATAAAAAGTTATAAACTAGAAGCTATTTTACTTACTGTTCCAAATGATACACTCACTACTAAGCCAGCTACAACATACCATTCAATCCTGCCTATGGAGAAATACTGGTAAAGTAAATCCCACCATTTTTACATGACTTCATAGAAAGAATTTCACTTTATAGTAGGCTATAAGAATGTTTCACAATCAGGCATGGTGGCACATGCCTTTAATCCCAGCACTCCAGTGGAAGAGGCAGGTGGATCTGTGAGTTCAAGCCAGCATGGTTTAGAGAGCTAGATCCAGGACAGTCACGGACACGGACACGGACACAGACACGGACACACACCCACCCTGCTTAAAAAGAATGTTTCCTGCATAAATGTGTGTATGCACACATGCATGCACTCACACACACACCCAGAAAGAAAAGGAGAAGTAGAGTTCTAAAGGGCATATTTAAAATAACCTATATGCTACTGATCCTAAGAAAACAATAGTCAAGGATTTTTTTCCAGTTTAAGATTCTCCTATCACATCTATTAAGTCAGCTTTCTTGTCACTGCATTTTTCTTGTAAGAATTATAAAACTGATTAACAAGTGTAGTAACTCAACCAAATATTAAAAATTGGCTTTATATTATGACCATTTCTCCAAAGTATTTAAAATCAACTGTTGGTACTATTTATGTTCAATACATTTATTTCATAAAACAGAAAATCTAAAGTTCTTGGCTTTAAATAGTTTATCTTTCTGAAATAATAAAACCCCACTTAGTCACAAAGACCAAAAAATTAATATGCAGTATTACATTAGACCAGAAAGTGGACTACATTTTCATAAAATAATAACATTTTTATTAAAATCTAGGAAGTGTCACCTTACCTTCATTCTCTGTAACTGGCTGCTTTATTAATGTCTCCAGAGCAGCGCTATAATCCTCTAAAATCCAGTGTGCCATACTCCGAAGAAAGGGGTCGCAATGTGCATTTAGGTTTGATGAACTGAGTTCACTGACTGGAGAACCAATTCCCAACACTTTTTTACGTAAAATAGATTTGTATGTTGCAGACTTATCAAATTCAGACTCAAACAGTCTTGCTATTACAAGAGCCAACTGAATGTCATTCAGTTTCTCAAGACATACCTTAAAAAATATTGTTTATAAATAAAGTCAGCTCTTACGAAGAACTCAACCTATTTACCGAAAATGTATAAGGATTTATTAATCTCTAAACATTACAAGCTATAAATGCAATACTGGCATGTATATTGCCTACTTTAGTAAATTAATATTTATAACATCTGTAAATCTATTTGTCATTACTAAGCATGCATTTACAAAGTAATTTGACCTGAAGAAACAGATAACTCTAGTCAGTATAAATCTATAATTTTTATTCTTAAAACTTGCTCTTCTGGGCTGGAGAAATGGCTCAGTGGTTTAAGAGCATTGCCTGCTCTTCCAAAGGTCCTGAGTTCAATTCCCAGCAACCACATGGTGGCTCACAACCATCTGTAATGAGGTCTGGTGCCCTCTTCTAACTTACAGATATACACACAGACAGAATATTGTATACATAACAAATAAATATTTAAAAAGAAACTTGCTCTTCTGAATTCACCTGAGCAGATTAGAATTTTAAAATTAAAAAGAAATTTTTCTCAAATCTAATAGGTAAAAGAGCCAGATATACTTCATGTGTAGAGTCATATGAATTACTCATTTTACAAAACTTGCTTTATCAGTTCTGTAAAATACTGCTCTAAGTAAAATAATATAAAAACTACTATAAAATATTATCAGTAACTTTAGGCACTTAGCCTCACATTTCTACCAGTTAAATTAAAATTTAGAAAATTAAGATTTAGGTGAACTGCTTAAGGAAATGATAATGCTAATTAAAAAGAATGTTTACCTCAATTGCATCTCTGAGGCAACCACCTAGAAGAAAAAAGGCTGCAGAATGTTCAAACCTTTGCTTGCCTAATAAAGAAAAGGCATTTTTCAAAGCTGCTTTACGCCACCTCTCTTCCTCAAAATTGTGTCCAAAAAACTGTGTCATTTTGGTGTCTTTTTGAGATCTATAAAGGAACAAAATTCATAAAATTTTAACATACTACTTTGTAATCAGCCTTTTACACTTAGGACTTTCAGTGAGTAAGATGGGTAATTTGAAGGCAATCTGTAGTTCAGACTAAGATCCAGTTACAAAAAAAAGTTATAAAAATGAAAACAAAACATTTGCCAGTTCACAAATTACTATGAATCTGCATCTTCATTAGTAAAATAAGATTAGGTAAGCATTTACTTTTATATATAAATCTCACAAATTTTTTAAAAGTTCTCTTACAAATTGCAAAGTGATCTGCATTTGCAGCACTCAGACAAAAATCACCTTTAAATTCATGCAGATTAATTTTACTAATACATACTTCATTAAGATAATTTACACATTAATATTTACACTAGTATAAAATTAAAACCTCATCAATAGTTGTGTTCTACCTATTTGGAAATGAGTTTGCTAACCAAAACTCAATGGAATCTGATAGAAAACAATCCCGAAAAACCTTAGATTCTTAGGAAACTCATATATTCAATATAAAAAATTTCCCCAGAAGTTGCCATTCTGAAACAGAATCTTCAACAAATGGTACTCTTGGAGTGGTTGCGGTTGACAAGTGAGAAGAAGAAATGACAGCACCTAGAAGAGTAACAGTCTCAGGAACACCCTGACCCATGTCCTTTAGTAGCAGAGGACAGATGCTCATCCCAGACTCCACTATCTCCTCCTCCTCCCCAATGCTGATGCAAATTCATCTTGACACATTTGTTTTCTACTCCACTTCCTTCCTCCCTGCTTCTTGGCGATGACGGAGATATTCTTAGAATAATCAAATAAGAAACAAACTTGTTTTTAGACTGATAAATGCTAAAACAAACTTAAGTAAATCATTTGGTTTCTTTTAACATGGAACACACACTTTAACACAAAAGGCAACTAAGAACATATCAATAAAAACATGTTTTACTTATGCATTCATTCTGAATGAAAAGTGACTTTTAGCTTTAAAGGTCTTTCACTTACCTATATAATCCCCAAATCACAGCTTTTTTTTTCATGGCAAGGTAAAAAATTGCAGCATCTAAAGGATCATTATTTCTATGAAAGGCTGCTTTGGCTACCTACAATTGGAAAACAGTAGTCAATCTTTTAAAGAAGTAGTTTGGGAATGAACAAATAATTGCTCTTACATATAAGATTAGTACATGTTATTTCTATATTAAAATTTAAATAAGCACACAAATAAGCATATATGCATAAATAAGTGCAAGCATATAAATTTAACTAGTATATGTACACTTACAGTAGCAGAGTACACACAGAAGAGGTGACAGGGCTATAGAACCTTCCTAAACTATTGTATTTTTCTAAACAAATACTTCTGAAATTAAGAAGTATACTAGTAAATAAATGTGTTAACTAGAGGTTGAGAATAGATAGGCCTACTGGCAAAGGCCTAGAATCACAACAGCTCAAGAGTTTGAGACAGAATTGCAATTCAAGGCCATGATCTGCAATGTACTGAAATCATTAAATTTTTTTTAAAAAAAGGAGGCTTGATTCTGAACTTTGTTCACTGATATAATGCATGCCTAGCATTCATAAGGCCCTACATTTAATACCCAATAACACAACACACCACACAAAAATTATGAAGCTGTTTCTAAAACAAAATGGAATAACTAATATAGAAGACAGGATGCCATTAAACAAATATTCAAAATATACTATTTTACGTCCAAATAAAATTTTACCTTTTCTATGCATTTGCGCAATATGCGAGAATTGCGAACCCACCATCCCACACCCATTGCTCTAAGTTCAGACCAAGTTGGATCATCTTTCTGCATGACTGGCAACATATTCAGCAGTTCTTCTTCTGCTACCGAGTGAAATGCCCAAGCAAAATGACCAGTAGAGAGGCCTGAAATGTCAAAAAAGACACTTATAAACAATGCAAAAATTATACAATGATTATCAGAAATATTTATAATATTGTGCAAATAGCACAATAAACATATAAATGGTTTTAGGTTTTTATTTACACAAATTAGCTCAAAATAACCTCAGTTAATATGTCTATGAATTGTGTATTAATTAAGACAAACCAGGTACTTAAATGACATATGACAGAGTCCTTTTACCATAACAGATGGAAGACTAAAATCCTGGAAATAGCATAAGAAATGATTTAACAGCAAAGGGAAGCTGTGAGGCAGCTGTGGTTCGCTCGCTCGGACCACAGATTAACCCTGGTTCTAACTGTTTCTACTGGGCACGGCAGATAAATAGTTAAATCTCAATGTTTTGATCTCTATGATGAGGTGATTTCATACAATTCTGAGACTTTATTATTTAGAAACCAGGTAAAAGCCACCAAGAAACTCTAGTGACTGGTACCTATGGAAGCTAATTGAATTAACCCTTTCGTTTAATCAGCATATTTATGCTAACATTCTTAGACATGAAAATATATTAAACATACAAAATGCACATAAAAATAAAGCCTCAAATTTGCTGCTGAAAACCAGAGCTTCTGTGAAAATGGCCCTGAGGGTTCCAACCTGAGGTCACCGCTACAGTGATGCCTGGAATTTCTTCCCCTGGTAACTTATGAAAATCAGAAACTACTCTGACAGTTTAGATCAATTTTTGGAAATAAAATCCTGTTGGGCTCACAAGTAAAAAAAAAAATGATTTAAGGAACCGTTCATCACTATCCTGTGTGTATGATTTGAGAAACCATTTCTAGGTTTATTATTTCTGTGGCAACTTGAAACTGTGATGGTGACAAGCTTGAACTGGAAACAGATGCTCTGGGTCACAGACTTGCTCTCTCAGTTCAGGCCTTTTGCTCTTGAGAAGTATCTGACTTACCAACTTTGCAAATTGCTACATGCATCAGTGAGAAGCCCTGACACCTTTCAAAGCTTTTTCCAGACTCATAACTATAGTCTTTATTGTTCCTAGAAATGTGAATTAGTTTTTACTCCAACGATACCACTCCGATGAATACAATTCACATCTATTTCTTTGAAAACACAGAACACTTATGGGAAATGTCACTGTGCTGCTCTGGATATTACCCACAGACTTCCTGAGAACATAAGAAGCACTTGAAGCACTGTTACACGGGGTGTGCTTTCCTCTTTAGTACTGCTTCTCTTTTCTCTCAAACATCTGTTCAAGATGCTCTACTCCATAGAATTAAAGAAATTCATGGAATCAAACAAAAAGTATAACTCAGGCTAAGCACAGTACTACAAAGACTCTAAAATTAGAACATGTATGTAATATTCCAGGTATATTACAAAATAAAATATATAATCTTGGGAAAGTTACTATATTTTTAATGACTCTGGTTTTTATTACGAAAATATGAATAAAGGGTTGGAGAGATGGTTCTGTGGCTAAGAGCACTGGTTGTTCTTCTAGAGAACTCAGATTCAAGTCTCAGTACCCATATGGCAGCTCTCAAGGGTCTGTAATTCCAATTCTAGGGAATCTGACACACTCATATATACACACAGGCATAACACCAATGCACATAAAATAAAAAACGAATCATTTAAAAAACAAACAAAATATCATGGGGGGTGGTGGCTCATGCCTTTAATTCCAGCATTGGGAAGGCAGAGGTAGGAGATCTTTGAGTTCAAGGCTAGCCTGGTGACAGAGTGAGTTTCAGGACATTCAAAACTACACAAAGAAACCCTGTCTTAGAAAAAACAAACCAACAAATAGAAATTGTGCTTAGTTATAATATATGCGTAGATATATATGACATATATAACAGTATTAAGGATTGAATAAAATAATCCAATTAAGTAATACAGAATATCTGACCCATAACCATGGCTATTATGCTGCCTCATCATATTGATAGGATATTTTAATATTGATATTTAACATTTGTGTAGGCAAGCTAATGATCAGTACAGGTAACAATGCTCAGTTTCTATTCTGTCTTTTCATGCAATATTTTATTTAATATTACTAGGCAAAATAAATGCTTGTTTACAAGACATGACTTTAACATATATGGCTTCACATTTTTAACCTATGATAAGGAATAATTTCTTTTACTTGGACAGATATTACACTCTATTCTGACTGCAGCAATGTTCATAAGATGTGGAAACAACCTAAATACCCATCTGAAGAAGCACGGTTTTAAAAATACAATCTCTCATACAATGGAATAGGAAATTTTACAATATGTAACATAAAATTTGAAGACATTATACTAAGCAAAACAAATGAGTCATATTATTGGTAAGTACTGTATTATTCTACTCACATGATTTATCTCAAAGAAAAAAAATTCATAGAATCAACAGATTACAATGGTGGTTTCAGGGGCTGAGAAGACGGGAATCATAAGGCAGCGAGTTTTATCAAATAAAATGAATAAACTATAGATGTCTGCTATATAAAATTGTAGCAATGGTCAACAATAATGTATTGTCTTCTTATAAACTTATATTAAAGGTTGACTGCATGCAGTATAAAGAATATCAACACTGGAAAAAAGATTAAGTATAAGCAGATAGAAAAGTTAATAAATATCTAAAATTTTTGAAATAACAGCCGGGCAGTGGTGGCGCACGCCTTTAATCCCAGCACTCGGGAGGTAGAGGCAGGTGGATCTCTGTGAGTTCGAGACCAGCCTGGTCTACAAGAGCTAGTTCCAGGACAGGCTCCAAAACCACAGAAAAACCCCATCTCGAAAAAAACCGAAAAAAAAAAAAAACCCAAAGAAGAAATAATAGAAATCAAAATTTAAATTAAGAATGCATTCAATAAATGAGTCATCAGTAGGCTCAAAACAGTCAACTTCTGAACATACAAGAAAACAATCAAAACAGGGCAGTGGGGGACTCACCACGCCTTTAATCCCAACACTGGGGAGGCAGTGGGAGGTGGATCTCTGAGTTCAAGGCCAGCCTGGTCTACAAAGCAAGTTCCAGGACTGTTGTTAGACAGAGAAACTCTGTCTTGAAAAAAATCGAAAAAGAAAAAAGAAATAACGAACACAATCAAAATAGAGTCTCAAGAACTGTGAGTTTGTTTTTAAGTATAGTTGAGCTACCAGCAGGAGAACAGAAAAAAAGAAAAATAAGTTTTTCAATCAATAGTGGCTGAGACCATTCTGAAATTAATCACAATCAAGGATGTTCAAAGAGCACAAAACAGGCCCAAACAACTTGCAAGCTCCATGACTTTGACAATGATTGCAGTACAGACAACAAAAATAGACAAATGGGACATAAAACTAAAATACTGATAGCAAAGAATGAAAGATGGCAAGAATAGAAACAGCCTATAGACTAAGAGAAAGTACTTGCAATCTGTACATCTGATAAAAAATTCATATCAAGGAAGGGTGTGGTGGCACACAACTTTAATCCCAGTATCTCTGTGAGTTCAAAGTCATCCTGATCTATATAGTGAGTTGTAGCTAGCTCAGGGATACATGGTCAGACTTTGTCTCAAAAAAAAAGTTCAAAATTTAAAAGGAACTTAACAGCAAGAAGAAGAAACTTGATTTAAAAATCAGTGAATGAACACTCCAGCCATGGAAGCAGGTAGGCTAACTGCAGAGCTTCACTTCTCCTTGCTCTTCTCAAAAATCAATCCCCCAGTCTCACCCCAGACCTATAGCAGACTACCTGCTGTGGCCGCCCCATCTCCAGTGGGATCACACAAGTCTCCAACCTTTCTTCCCTACTCACCCACCACCTTATCCCAGTCCTCAAATCCAGCAGGCATTTCCTGGGAACCGACAGGCCACTCCTGCCAGGGAAACGGGTAGCCTAACTGGATCTCCACCTCTCCCTTCTCTATCCCAAATCCAATTCCCAAGTCTCACTCCCATCTCTGCAGCAGATCACCTGCTGCCTACATCTCCAGCCTGAGACAGATTTTCTCTTCCAGTATTCTTCTCCAGTCCTCCTGTTATGCTAGTTCTCTAAGGATAGCAGGCATTCTCTGGAAACCATCTAAACAACTTTCCAGACATGCTAGCAAGCCTGGGAAGCAGGTAGACAAGTTTTAGATCTTCAACCTTCTCTCCTTCAAATCCACCTTCCCATCCCCCCATCTCATGCACAGCTTTTTAACAGACTACCTGTTTTGGCCTCTCTTCTTTCTGCCCCCATTTCTAGGAACAAGCAGATCCTGGTGGTTCCCTTTAGGGTCCTACCAATCCATTCCCATTACTAAGTGAGAATTCCTAATACCTAGAAACATATTTTAACTTGAAACCAGTGGCCACATCTAGCAGAATTCCAGAATTTCTTACCAGGCAATACAGGGCTACAACACATTCCCAAGAACCACGCAGAGCAGCAGAAACCTAGGAACAAAACATGTACCCACCGAAGACAAGACCTAGAATTTCAACACCTAGAATTTCAGCTGTCCCAAACAGAGATGTTTAGACTCCAGTGTAAAAACAATCAATACAGGCCAGGAAACTGCATCTCTAAAAAGGCACAGCAACCCTACCACAGTAGGCACTGAGAACTGCAACATAGCTGAAGTACAAGATAAAGACCTTAAAATAGTCTTTTGACTAAGCTAAAGGTCCTTTTGGAGGAAATGACTAAAAGCCATAAGTAAATCTATGGAAACACAAACAAATGATGGGAGGAAATGATTAAAATACTTTAAGACCTGGAAGTGAAAATATGATCAATAAAGAAAACCCAAACTGAGGGAAATTTGGAAACAAAATATTTAGTAATTCAAACAGGAATCCCAGAGGAAAACCTCACCAACAGAATACAAGAGATGGAACTGAAAGTGTCAGGCATTAAAGACACAATAGAAGAAATGGCTTACTTGGTCAAAGAAAATGTTAAATCAAAAAGATCTGCCCCCCCTCCAAAAAAAAAATCAAGAAAAAGATTAAATAAAAGACCAAATCTAAGAATAACAGGAATATAGGAAAGAGGCCTTTAATCTCAGGACTCAAGAGGCACAGGCACACAGGCAGGGGGATTTCTGTAAGCTCAAAGCCAACCTGGTCTACAAAGCGAGTTCCAGAACAGGAAGAGCAGTTACACAGAGAAGCCCTGTTTTAAAAGAACCCCCTCCAAAAACAGAAAGATGATTCACCAGTAAATGATGTAGAATGATGCTCATGTACACTGTAAAGATTTGTCACTTGTATTGGTTTAATAAAACACTGATTGGCCAGTAGCCAGGCAGCAAGTATAAATGAGGCAACCAGACTCAGAAAAATTCTGGGAAGAAGAAAGGCAGAGATGCAGTCCCCAGCCAGATGCAGAGGAAGCAAGATGAGAATGCCTTACTGAGAAAAGATATCAAACCATGAAGCTAAACACAGATAAGAATTGTGGGTTAATTTAAGTTGTAAGAGCTAGTTAATAAGCCTGAACTAATAGGCCAAACAATTTATAATTAATAAAAACCGCTGTGTGTTTCTTTTGGACTTAAATAGCGGTGGGACTGCGCAAGACAGAAGCTTCAATCTACAGGTAAATACACAGAATACATGTTTAATACTCCAAACCTCCAGTAAAGTGTAAAGTAAGATCACAATGTGACATGTCCTATTATCTGGAAGAAAGATACTATATCAAAAGATAAAATCCTTCTTTTCAAGAATTTAGAGAAAAGGGAAACACCATATGATCCTGGTGAGAATGAAAGTTGTCATAGATATTATGGAAAACTATATAGCATTGCTTTATAAAACTAGAAATAAAACTGCCATGTGGGTCAATATTCTTACTTTCAGACACAATCTTAAAAAGATTTGAAATTAGCATGTTAAAGAGTTAATGCATCCAATGTTCATTGCAATATTATATAGCTCTGTTAAAAATGCATCTAAAATGTCATACTAATAGGTAAATAGATAAAGAAAATGTATATATTCATAATGGAATAGAATCCTAGTATCTTAAAAAAAATTCTGTTACTTTCAACGACATGAATAAACCTGGAGAACATTATGCTAAATGAAAGGCAGAAAAAGACAAATACTTCATTATTCTATTTATATGCAGAATCCATATTGCATCTTATACAGGCAGAGGATAGAATGGTGGCTACCAAAACCTGCTGGTAAGGCAGTGGGGAGATGAGTTCTAATGAATAGCATGGTTACTATCTTCTTTAAAAAAATCAACTGTTCATTTTACACTTATGAAAAGTAAATTTCAAATGTTTTCACTAAAAAATTAAGTATTTGAGTGACTGATTTTGTTGACTAATTAATGGTTAACTTGATAGAATCTAGAATCACCTGAGAGGTGGATCTCTAGAAATGCCTGTAGCAATGATTATCTTGCTAATATCAACTAAGGTGAGTAAACTAAGGTGGGTAGAATGCAAACTATGGGTGAAGGCAAGCAGAAAGAGAAACAGAGACAAAGGGAAAAGAGAGATACATATATCGCTGAGTAAATTGCTTTACCAGCATAACCCAAGCCCCACTGTTAATAACAATGTAGCCAGTAATGCTGCTGGCACCATGCACTAACTTCAAATTCCTGAGTACTGAGACCATGTATATCTGGATTTAATGTAACATCACTGAGGTCTGTTACTTGTAATCACATGTATATCAGAATATAATATTTGTAATACTCTTGAAAGACCCCCGCCCAGCTTGTTAAACAACTTAGCACCGGTAACACCATTTTGCAAGGCTTGTACTGAATATTCAGGGTTTTAACAAAGGGCAGTTTAGAAGCTGCCAAAACGAGATAGAGACACCTGTGGCTGGGCCGGGGGAGGAATGGTGAATATCGAGAAAGACACCCTGTTGACAAGAGCCAAGGCAGCCCATATCTGAATTCTCGGGAACCAGGGACCTTGTCCCGACTTGAACTCGGCCATATTCAAACTGACCAATGAAAACCCTGTAACTATGCATCTCGCTTCTGTAACCGCGCTTCTGCTCCCTTTACCCTATAAAAACCCGCTACCCCAGCCTGGCAGCGCGCCAGTCCTCCGAGAGACTTGGACGCCCCAGGTACCTGTGTATATGAATAAACCTCTTGCTGTTTGCATCCGCACAAGTGGTCTCGCTGTTCCTTGGGAAGGGTCTCCCCAGACTGAAAGACACTCTCTGAGGGTCTTTCATTTGGGGGCTCGTCCGGGATTTGGAGACCCCCCGCCCAGGGATCACCGACCCACCACCGGGAGGTAAGCTGGCCAGCGGCCTGTCTGCTGTTCCTTGGGAAGGGTCTCCCCAGACTGAAAGACACTCTCTGAGGGTCTTTCACTCTCATGTTAGCTATGTCAGGAAAACACACTAATTTTGCCAGTTTAGCAGGTGGATAAATCTTATTCTTTACTTCTTTCCTTCTGTTCTATCAAATCTCTTTTTCATTCCTGGTATCTCCATGCAATGAATAGCAAAATCACCTTGGTGAAGGAGTTGAGCTCGGTAGGCTGGAAGGGAAGTTGTAAGAAAGGTATGGAGTCGAACAGCCAAAAGAAACTTTAATCCACATTCATCTAGAGTTTCTCCACCTATAATCAGAAAAAAGTAAACTTTTGTGTTTTTTTTTTAAAAAAAACTATATGCAAATGCAATACTAAAACTATTGTATAAGCATAAAATACTAAAAATTTTTATAATTAGCATGCCACAATACCATATATAAGAACAAAACATTCTTAATCTTTTTTTTTTTTTGGAACATTCTTAATCTTGCAAAAAAGTTTACTTTAAAATATTTTCTAGCATTTTTTTCTATAAGCATTCTTATATCAGAGAGAAAACAGCATAGCTAAATAACTGAAAACTATAAGATGAGAATGAATTGACTTAAAGTCTATTAACATTCCTTATAATCTGACCTCCTTCGATCTGAAACTTTTATTTTTAATGAGTTTAACGCTTTCTGTGGTTATGTTAAAGTAATGTTTACTATAATGGATTCAAATCATATCCGAATCCCAATAATCAGCTGTAATACTGGAGGAAATGGTGTTATGCTAATCCTGATTTTAAGTTCTGATTTTTCCTTCATATGATTAAAAATAATAGCAACATACTCATAGTAAACATATTAAAATAAACATAACATATATAAAATTAGTATCTATTAGTAATACCCTCTAAAGTATAAACTACCTTTTTTAAATTTAAAACATTTTGAATGAACTTTAATCCTTATTTTCTTGCCAAGCTTAGGTCAATGGTCAATCCTACTAAGCAATATATCTGATTTAAAATAACAGACTTGCTAATTTCAGACTTTAAGATATGATAGAAAATTTCCATTTAAATATGCCTAAATGTGCTCATAGCTTAGATTTTAAAAAATGCTCTCTTGGTAATGAAGATATAATCCTTTTGTTTTTACATTTGTTATTCTAGGCAGGAGTACACAAAAACGCTAATTTTTTTAAAATGTTAAATCAAACTGTAATGTTTTACAGTGGATTATCTTCACAGAAGGGGGAAAAACAGAAACACTTAAATTTCAACTATATTAATAATCTGAACTTTTGCAAAACTGATGAGGTTCAGTTGGATCTTCTGTATCTGTACTGAGCAATTATTATTGATGACTGGTATGAATTTGTGAAAGATGAATTTTTTGCAGTAACTTTCTAAAAAGGTCCCTATAATATCATTTTTATTAAAAATTATGTAAGATTGGTTTCTATAAAAGTAAGTAAAATTATCTTTATTCCCTCCCCCTTTGTACAGAGTTTACTTTTACCTTGACTTCTGTCTCGGCTTTCTCCAATATCAGTGCTTGTAGTTGCAATTGTATCTGCTAAGGCCATCAAAGACATCTGTTCCATCCGGCTGAGTCCTGGTAAACTAGAATGCAGTAAATGGCCAGAAAGAACCTGTGCATGCTCAGGACCAAAGTAAGTTGGACTGTATTGTGAAAGGTCAATAACTTTGGGCTTCGTATTTTCTTCATCTGTCTCTAACATGTGACTATCAGAGAGAACTGAAGGCTGGAAAAGCTCATCATAATTTTCTTTTGAAAACTGTTTATTTTTACTTGAGGAACTTTCATTACTAAACTTTTCCAGAGATGAGTGATAGCTATCATCATCCGCAGCAAGTAAGGCATATAAAGGAAGTGGAGGGACAGAATCTATTTCTGTGTAATCTGTGTTTTCAGCTTTGTTGAATGCCTGTGGGTCTCTGGTGGTGCTTCCACTAGCACTGATGGTGAGAGACCTAATACGACGCTCATGATTGGATTCAGTTTCATTCAGAGCCACAACTTCCCCAGCAATGCATTTGACAAGATGTGACAAGATAGCCTTGGCTCTCCGGACTTTGCCAAGATCCATGAGTTCCAGAAGTTGCAATGGATGGTATTGAGGTAAAGTTGGAGAAAGTACATGAGCTGATTCAAAAAGACCGGAATCTTCCATATCCACTGAAGGGTCAAACGTAGTTTTCTTTCCACAGATTTTCTGTGCAAGACTGGTCATGGATCGAGTAAGAGTTTTCTTTGGAGGATGTAGACCAGAACTTGAAGAGTTACTTTGTTTTATTAAGCTTAGTATAGATGGAGTGCTTCCATTGTATGAATCTGTTGTAACAGGTTCTTGTTTATAAGATGGCTGCCACTGGGAATATACATGCATTTCACAATCCATTCCTACCACAAGGATGCCATCCCGGACCCATGATAAAGAAACAGGAAATGGTGGGGCACCTTCTACAGAAGAAACCAAGTCCACACTTCGTAAAAGTACAAATTTAGAAAGAGGTACAATTTTAGTACTCTCCCAAAGAGGAAATGCCTGGTTCTCCTTACCAGTTTGTTCTTGTACCTTGCCAGCCAGAGGTCCATACATAAAAAGTTTTGAGCCAACTCCTACAGTCAAGATATGAGAACCATCTTCTCTAGACATCCAGTCTAAGTGAACCAAATGTTTTGTGTTTGATGTAATACTTTCTTTGCTGAATAAATATGTCTCTTGTTTATTATAGGCCACTAAATTGCTATCAATACTAATGCCAGAATCCAATACTGTATTTAACTCATCTAAATAAATAGTCTGTTCAAGGACCCAACATGAACCTCCTGTAGACTCACATTCAAAAATACTTACATGCATTACAAATTCCTGAGATTTACTATTAGATGTAGGCTGTTTATAAGCTACTGCTAAACGATTAGTATGTGCACAGCTCACTTCTACAGGTCTACCAGGTATAGTTATACTACTATTGCTCTGAAGTCCATCTTCAATGAGTAACGGCCATTCTTCCCAAATATACACAAGATCCATTTTTCCATTCTTTGATGTAGCCGATTCTCCACCTGTTACTCTGCATCTCCAAAATCTTACTTTATCATCTGAGCATGAAGTTGCCAACAAATAAGGGGCACTGCACGCAGGATATATGGAAGATGAACTAAGGTGTCCTAGAAAGAAAAGGAGCCATTAAAATTATATTTTCTATGTATTAAAAGTTTAAGCTGTTTTGCTGAAAACTACTGTTAAGCTCATGATCAGGCTTTTAATGACACCAATATACTATATACTACAGGGCTGTGAGTTAAATTCCGGAACTTTACATGGTAAGAGAATAGAACAGACTAATGCAAGTTGTCCTGAGTTTCATATGTGTTCATGTACATACCCAAACACACACACACACACACACACACAAATATATATAAAGAGGAATACTACAAAAAAAGTCACCAAAATTTAGAATTAAAAATGAATTCAGAAAATTTATTTCAGTCCTTACATTTTATAGGTTAAAGTCCCGACAATCTACATTAAATGTGTTCTAACTAAACTGAACAACTGTACTATTTAAAGGATTATTGAAAACTTAGTTATTATCCTGATTCTGTACCCATTTGCTAGTTTTATAACTATGTATCTCATTGTAAAAATATATTGATATTTGTCATGGCTCTCTAGCTCCATAGTCTTCGTATTTTTCAATATAAGTATGACTGTCCAAGCTTCTGGTCACTTTAGAGGTTTTTTTTTAAACAAATTTTATTATATGACAATTTCATGCTTATACTGCAAGATATTCTGATTCTCTCTCCTCACCTTCTCTTTTCTCCCTCCCATCAGGACCACCCACCCAACCACCTCCACCAATGTCTTTCCTAAGTTCATGACTTTCAATTTTGTTTTGTGACCTAACAAGCTTAAACAAGGTCATCTGTGACACTAGTGGATTAATACTAGTCATTGGAGTCTGGTGAAAGCAGTCACATCACCCTCTTTCTGAACCTATCAGTAGCAAATAGTTAAGCAGTGAGAGGCTGAGATCACTGAAACCCCCCTCCATCCATGCTTTAAAGATGACAGGCTCATTCATATATAAACCCTTTGCCGACACCTGCAGTTACTATGATTTTGTCTTATACAGAAAATGGCATTTCGTAGTCTTTCTATCTGCTGGTTTTTATATTCCTATCATCCTTTTCTGTAATTTTCCCTGAGCTTTAGAGGGGAGACAATAAATATCCTCTATCAGTACTTTGTGTAGTCATGTATCTACACTGACCACTAATCACCAAAAATAGACTTCTCTTACTAGTACTGAGAACCCCCTCAAATGGTGGTGGTGGTGGTGACTGCAGTCCCTAATAGAGAACTGGCTATTATTATTTAGATAAACTGACAGAGCATTAAACTGTCTTCTAAATATTTATGTTTATACCCCCAAAGTCTATACTAAAGTATATTTAGTAACACTAATCTATTCCTAAGTGAAATTAATACTTTATCAGGCTTAAACTAATAATACATACTATTAGTTTCCCAAAACAGGTTGTCAGATCTAAGGAGATATTGATAACTACTTCAGGCTTTGACAGATGTAGGATCTCTATTACAACTACTCAACTGTGTTACTGTAGAGTAAAATCAAATATATCCAACAGCAGACAAAGGGTATAACTATAAACTGACAAATTTATTTGTAAAATATAGGTAAAGGGGCTAGGGAGACAGCTCAGTCAATTCAGTGCCTAATGCACAAGTACAAGGATCTGAGGTTGGGTATTCAGAACCATGTAAAAAGCTCGACAGGAAAAACATCAATTAGGAAGCTAATTGTAAAACAAACAAACAAGAACAAAAAAAACTATTTAAAAGACTTTAAATAGAATTATCCTATATATGTGGACAGTGTCACTCCCAGAATAAATAAAAATGACAGGCGTGGTATATTTCCTTATGAGATCTTGGTCAGAGAAGTTCTAGAGGTCTACAAAACAATACAGAATATTGCCCTTGTCCTTGATTACCCACCACTGCTAAACACTATCACTCTATTGCTGAAGACACTGCATGCACTGGCTGCAGGAAATAGAGAAATCAAAGTCAAACTGTCCAGGTAAATTCCTCCACAGTAGTGAGCTTTCACAATGTGAAGATGCTATGCAGGAGTAAGAAAAGACATTAATGGTCTTATCCAGCTCTGAATCATACATGTTACAATATGTACCTATCACTCAAAATATGCCAGCTTCTGCGATAGTGGCATTACTGTTAAAGAGTGTTAACTAAATGATTGGATTTGAAGGCTACTCTACAAGAGAAAATGTTATGCCCTGTACGATAATCCTACAGAAAAGACCATGAGTGTTATCTATTATTATTATTTTGCTAAATGGTCAAGCTATTCAATTGCCATTTAAATCTTTATGTTTATACCTATAACCTAGGCTGCTCTGAACCTTGATAGAGAAGCCTCTTCTTGGAGTGGGCAGTCAATGGAATGATGCATAACTGGTGATAAGAGACTGAGTACTCCGCCCTAAATGAGATACTTATATCAACTCCCCTCTTCCAAGCTCATGAAATATCATTGAAGAGAAGGCAAAAAGAATCTACGAGTCAGCGGAAGGATGGGGAGTTTTGTGAAATACTACTTTCTGGATATGACATGGCTATCACACTCATGAACTCATGCAGCTGTGATTACCTGCACAAAATCAAACCAGCCAAACTTCTGGCATAGATAGATAGATGGTATCCAGGTACTTACTGCTCCTTATTGAGGATGTGGGGAATTCTAATACCTCATACATATGAACATATGGGCAGCACTAACTGGACTAAGTGGGTTACTTAAAAAAATAAAAAAAGGACATATAGTGGGAAAGGGGCATGTTAAAGTGGATATAGATGGAGTTAAAGGAGGAAAATAAGGGTTAGATATGATCATATTTCATTGTATATAAATGAAATAGCCAAGAATAAAATTAGAATGGACAGAAAAAAAAAGTAGAAATAGGAGCTCCTTAGGTTTTTGGGGAAGAAGTGGATAGAAAGAAGTAGCTCCCTGAAACACAATGGCTGGCCTAGCTCAGTTAATGAGCTTCAGGTTCAGTGAGAGACCCCACCTTGAAAAATAAAGGTGGAAGACTAGAGAGAGAGAGTTCAGCAGTTAAGAGCTCACACTATTCTTGCAGAAGGCCTAAGTTTGATTCTCAGGACCCATGTCAAGGAGTTTACAATCACTGGAAACTCTAGCTTTGGAGATCAGGCTGGTCTTCATAAACACCTGCATTCACATGTGCATACCCCATAGATATACACATAATTAAAAATACATCTTCAAAAAATTAGAAAGTAATTGAGGAAAGATGCCAGATGTGGGTGCTGGGAATCTAACTCAGATTAACTCTGACTGTCAGTCCTACCAGCAGATACTTTTACTCACTTAACCATCCACAAGCCTCTATCACATTTTGAAGTTCATTTCATATTAACTGTGATGATATTCCAAAGTCTTAAACAAATGTAACCTTACATTAAAATCATCAATTTCTTTGAGCTGAATAAAAACATTTTTAATCCTTTCCAAGAGAATTGACTAAATAAATAAATAAAATTCATACTGGAAAAAAAAACATTTTCTATATGGTCCCCAAACACCCTTATATTTTTAATAGGGTTTCATTATATAACCCAAAGGCCTGGAATTTGCTATGTAGGCAGGACTGGCATTGAACTTGCAGCAATTCTGCTTTTGCCTTTCAAATGTGGAAATTATATGAAAGAACCACCACATTTGAGTATATGCTACTAATTTTATGAAATAAAACAAATTTTGTTTTTCCACACAACTTCTAAATTAGGCCAAAGAGTTGTCTTAATATATCCTTGATTTCTCTATTTTGCTATTTTAACTGGACTTCAGCAATGAAGACCTATTTTGTTATAGCTAGTAGCAGAATTTTGACAATACTAAAATTACTCTTTTTCAAGGTTTAACTTTGCTTACATTGATGCTGCATATATGACAACAACCCAAACTCCTAAGACTTTCACCTTTCACAAAGATTAATGTTTAACAGTATTTGTATTTTAGGCAAACCGTCGAAAGAAAGAGAAGTAGCAAAGAGCACGGACACATTCTAAGTATGAAACTCAAAGAATGAATGACTAAAACCATGGATGTTGTATTGGTTTTCTTAGAACCTTAGCATGCTGGTTCTATACCTGAAAGAACAAGAATCACTAGAGTGCTGGTCATACTTGCTGGCCTCTAACCTAGAATTTGTAATCAAGAGTCACACTTTCATAATAATCTGATGATTTAAAAAAATAGGAGTTTGAAAATAGAGTTTGGAGTGATTATAGTCCCTGCACTTGGGAGGCTGAATAAAAGAACTATTTGAGTTGGGGAAATTGAGCTCACTTAAGGAAACCCCTACTTTAAAAAAAAAAAGTACAAAATAATGCCTGGCAGTGGTGGTGCACGCCTATATCCCAGCACTCAAGAGGCAGAGGCAGGAAGTTTGAGGCCAGACTGGTACCAAAGCTACAGAGAAACCAAAACAAAAAACCTTGAAAAACCAAACAAACCAAAACAAACAAATGAAGAAAAAGTACAAAAATTAAAAGGCCTTGTATCTTGTCTTGTATTCTTGATACATATATGCGAAATACCTGGAAGGCTTAGATCAGATCACTAGGCACTAAGCTACTGTGCATGAATCAGTCATTTCAATGGCAGCAAGTCACGTTATGCTGCTGCTCCTGGTCTGGAAACTGCACTCTCAAAACCACTGTCTTGGAATAAAAGTTATAATACACTGCAGAAACCTTATACTGTCTACCTTAGCACATAGCTCCAGAAAACTACTGTAACTACTAAAACAGTTGGCAAATAAGAGAAAACTTGTTATTACTTACATTCTAAAACTTTCATTTTTGTCTAATGTGATAGTTTACTTTTTCAACTTGAGGGATTTAGAGTCACCATAGAAACAAACCTCTAGGGAAATCTTTGAGGGAGTTTCTAGTTGAGTTAATGGATATGGAAAAACCCATTCTAAACATGGCAACAGGATTCCAGGGGTTGGGCTCTTGGACTGAATAAAAGAGTGTGGTGGTTTGAATAAGAATGGTCTACATTTGAATGTTTGGTTCCTAATGGGTAGAACTGCTTAGGAAGGACTAGGAGGAATGGCCTTGTTGGAGGAGGCACGTCACAGAGGGAGAGGCAGTGGTGTGCTCTTATGCTTCCTCCCTTTAGAGCTATGAACTCTCAGGTGCTTCTCCAGCCAGCCTGTTGCTTGTTGCCCTAGTGCCCTGTCACCCTGCCATGATGGACTCTTAACTCTCTAAAACTGTAAGCCCAATTAAATGCTTTCTTTTATAAGTTGCCTTGGTCAATGGTGTTTTACATTGAAATAGAAAAGTAACTAGCAAGACAGTGAGTGAAGTGAGCTGAGCAGCAGCTTTCATGTCCAGCTCTCTGCTTCCTGATTGCAGACACAATGTGACCATCTTCTTCAAACTTCTGCCATGCTAGTTTGTACCTTAAAACTGGGAGTCCAAAAAACATTTTCAGGTACTCAGTCCAAGTAGTGAGTAAAGTAGATAAAACATCTACCCAAAAATATCGTTTTTTTAAACAAATCAGTATTTCCAATACAACTTGGCTGGAAAATGTCATATAACTTGAAAACATAATAAGAAATTTAAACCTTCAATTTCAGGTTCTCAATAGAATTATTTCCATTTCTGCTTTGTGTGTATTTCAGAGTAAGTTACAGCATTTACTTCGAGGAACACTGTAAGCACCTAGGCTTTACAAAGCTGGTTTAGTCTCTGGGGGACGTACAGACCTGCTGAAGGCTGAACACTGATGATCTCCACCCCTTCTGGCAGGTCCAGCTCTTTGCTGTACACCATTTCAGAGGACAGGGACAGCTTGCTGGTGGTCTGGAGATTTGCTCTGCAAGCCTGGAATCTCTGTGAAAATGGAGAGAGAATCTTCTCTGGAGAAGAGGAATAATGATCTTCTGGTACCCAAATAGCTTCTGATACTTTTGTGTCTGTTCTTTCATCTATAAAACAAAAACAAACAAACAAACAAAAAAAAAAAAACAGAACCAAAATCTGAGCAGGAACTCTGTAAGAGTAAATATTGTAATTGCTACTTTTAAATAAATGGCTAAAATGTAAAATTGTAGACACTATATAGGAAGACAGTAAGAAAGGTGTTTTACTTTTGGTATTCTAAATAAACTGTAATTATTACAATATATAAGAATGATTTCAAAAACTAATTCTAAACAATGGAAAAGGAGACATAGCTAAGAAGGATAAAAGAGGAAGAAGAGGAAGAGAGGAAAGTGAAGATATGCTCAAGTAACTAAACATATTTATAAAAAGTTAATAAACCCATTATTTTGTGTAATATATAATATTAACAAATGATATTATTTACAAGAATAAACACAGTTTTACAAACCATTTTTCAGTTAAATGTATGTAGGATTTTGTAAACTATGTAAAAGTAAAACATTTTTTTTCTTACAAAGAAAAAAAAGCCCTAAACTTTTCTAACTGTACATGTATACTTTGTTAAATGTAGGTCTACTTGAATCTAAACGAAACAAAACAAAACAACAAAAAACCCACACAAATGAAGTAGACTTACCCAGTGAAACAGGAATGGACCTTAAGTGTAAATTCCACATGTGTAACAGTGAACGATTGTCTTGAGTGCGCTCTATCACAACCAGGTAGAACTTTTCAGAAAATCCGTGAGGTGAATTGCCTATTGACATTAAATGGATAGTATACTAAATATACCAAGTTAAAATAGCTTTTCACTATTTTAAAGAAAGAATCTTAAAAAATGAAAAACAACATTATAGAATGTATTCGATAGTGTTAGCAAATGACTTAGCATTATCATGAAATTATATACATGCTATAGGCAAATTTCATTTTCAAAGTCTAAATTTTAAGTGTTGAATTTAAACATTTTAACCTTAAAAAGTCCTATTACAAGTTACTAACACTGAACTGTTCACAGTGATATCCTAGTAGGTAGGACATTGCTAAAGAAATGGAAACTATGTAAGATAACATGGTACAATATATCACAATAGCTGGGCGGTGGTGGCGCACGCCTTTAATCCCAGCACTCTGGGAGTTCGAGGCCAGCCTGGTCTACAAGAGCTAGTTTCGGGACAGGCACCAAAGCTACAGAGAAACCCTGTCTCAAAAAACAAACAAACAAAAAAACAAAACAAAACAAAAAAAATATATCACAATAAAAATTGTATTGTTAAAACCTTCCAAGGTAGCTGGGTGGTAGCACACGCCTTTGATCCCAGCACTCAAGAGACAGAGGCAGGTGAATCTCTGAGTTTGAGCCCGGCCTGGTCTACAAACAAGTTCCATTATTCAGAGTCTGGGGAGGGGTACAACAGTGACATGTAGACCTTCCAAGGTAAGTTACATACAAAAATTTTGTCTTTGTTTTGTTTTCTAAGACAAGGTTTCTCTGTGTTACAGTCCTAGCTGTTCTGAAACTAGCGTTTGTAGTTTCAGACTGGCCTCAAACTCACAGAGATCCGCCTGCCTTGGCCTCCCAAGTGCTGGGATTAAAGGCATGAGCCACCACTGCCCAGCTTAAGTCTATATAACAATACATAGTCAAGAAAATATTTCTTTTATGTGTATGTCCCTCT
>NC_022020.1:37199690-37204158 GCF_000317375.1 Microtus ochrogaster | reverse complement strand
CACACACACACACACACACACACACACACACACATGCAGAGGCAATGATATAAATCACAAAAAAAGAACATATAAAAAAAGGTAAAAGCCAATCCCTCACCAGCAGCACTCGGGAAAACAGGCCCTATACCTTGCCTGGGTAGCACGGCCAAGTTGGCCCTGTAGACAGGAATGCTGGTAAACCAGCCCTGAAAGTGTGAGAGAGGCTAGTACCCTTCTAACCTCCTCTGCAATGAGGTGGTAGGCATGAGGTAAAGATGCCTTCCCTCTTAGCTTCTATTGCCTCCAGCTGGCAAGGGGGTTGACCTTCCCCTTTACCAGCTGCAAAATTTGGAAAAGTGGAAGCTGCACCTCATCTGGGCAGCACAATAGAGCCAACCCTATTGGAAGAGGTGTGGGTGGGCCAGTCCTGATGTTGTTAGCATGGGAGAGCTATCCCCAGCTATTTATCTGTCTTGTGGGTAGGTAGGCTTGAGAGAGATGTCCCCCCTTACAAGCTGTAGGAAAGTGGGCCCTGCTCCTCGCCTGGGCAGCACAGCTGAGATGCAGGACCTGCTCTCACACCCTGTTGGCAGAGGTGCAGGTTGCTTGGTCCTGAAGGTGTGAGAGTGGGATAGCTGACTACATCACCCTTGTCTGCCATGGGATGGCGATGGCAAGGGACAGATGCCCTTTCCTGCTTACCCTGCCACAGGTGGTGGGCAAAGAAGCTGCCCCTGCCCCCTACCAGCTTCGGCACTTGGTAAACTGGGCCCTAAATCTCACCTGGGCATCACAGCAGAGCTAACTCCTCTCCTCATCTGCCATACAGTGGTATGGGTAGGGGAGAGATGCCCTCCACCCAAATGCTGCAGACCCAAACCTGCAGGATCTCCATGACACAGTGCAACAATAGGATATCCAAGAAGAGTCTCAGTGAGGTCTCAGCATCAAATATGTAGCAGAAACCGGAGGCTTCGAACCAGATCAATCATTCTTTGCAATGAGCACTTCCAAGTAAAGGTACATGGGCAAAAGGGTTTACTGTGTGACTCACTGTGTCACACTTCAGCTTCTATGATAAGATTTTCTTCTTTTTTTTTCTCTTAAATTGTATTTTGTTGGGAGGGGGTACAAGGGCACAGGGCAGATACGAAGAGATGGAAAATATACATGATGTGAAAGACAAAGGATAAATAAAAAAAAAAATCTAAGGTCTGGAGAAAGACACAAAATAACTATCAGGAATTTTATCATTGTATCTCTATAAAACATATATAAAATAAATTCATTTAAAATTTTAAAAAAGCTGAAAGCAACTATTATTAGGGTACACCAAAGATTTACCATTTTAAGTTTGTATAAGAAAAGTTTTAAAAAGAAAACCAAAAAGAAAAGGTGACAACAGGACTTCTAGATAAGATCATACCCTAGAAGCCAAGTCAGAATCAGTACCTGATTACTGTATAAGAAACAAAGAGAACAGGAATATATTACTCTATCATCTACTTCTCCAGTCTCTGAACTGATCTGTCAAACCTTTAGAACTTCAACCATGAACTTTCTCTATCATCAGACTGAATTTGATGCTGCAACTGAAACCAAGAAGTTGTTGCTGCCATAGCAACATTTTATTACAGGCAAACTAGGCTAAAAGATTCTAACAGGAAATATACAAAACTGGTGTTGGTAGAGATTTCATAAGAGCGGTTCTCAGAAGCTGCTGCCAGGGTCACCATCAGTGCCCCAATTGGAAAAACCAAAGCTCTCAGAGCTAAACATAAGCTTACCTACTTAGCCCAAAATGCCCACATACTCACCCCATTTTTTAAAACTGAATCAATTGTTCACACTGTTAGGCATGTCTACCTTCCTCTATGTCCACTAACAATACTTACCACCAGTCTAACTGGACTGCTTACCTCTTTTCTTTTCCATTCTACTCATAATGTTAGTATACACAGTACCTCTGGGTCCCTTTATCCCTAAGTGTCCTCTATCCCATACTTAAATATGCTATTTGATTATCAGAGTTGGTTAATCAAGAGTTGGCTGTTCCTACAGACAGTACTCAATGCAGAGAGAGGCAAAGTGGAGATAGAGCCCAGTGCCTAGAAAACCAGTCTACAAGCAAAAACAATCACCAAAACTATACTACAGCATAGAGCCTCCTGAACACTGCAAACTCATACACTGGCAGAAAAACCTGAATTAAAAGAACAAAAACAACAGCAAATCTTAATTAACAATCTAATCTCAGAAGTGAAGATCCCAGAGCAAAACACAGGTAACATGAAGCACCAAGACAATGTGTTTTCTCCAAAACTTATCAATCCCATATTAATGACCCCTGACTAAAACGACTTAGATAAAATTCCAGATGCAGAATTCAAAACAGTGTTTATGGATATGGTAAAACAACTCAAAGACTTGAATATTTTCTAGAAAAACACAAATAGCTACATGAAATAAATAAGTCAATATAAGACATAAAAATAGAATTTAATAAAGAGATAGAAAAATTGAGAACAACCCAAGTCAAAACAATAATAAAAATGAAAAACATAATGGGTCACACAAGAACTTCAGTGAAAAGCGTCACCAACAAAATAGATCATGTGAAGATAGATTATCAGGTTAAGAAGACAAAATAGAGGAATTAGACAAAGTCAATGACTTTTTTTTAAAAATGTATGAATCCACATGCAGAGGTTCTGGAAAACTTGGCAAACATGCACACTATTGGAATGCACAAGAAGGAGAATTAAACAGTAATGGTATAACAATATTTTAAATAAGTTATAGGAGAAAATGTCACAAATCTGGGTGGGAAAGACCATCCAGACACAAGAACAACACAGAAAATCAAACAGAAAAGACCAGAAAATAAAACACTGTGTCATGCTATAATTTAAATACTGTATGTACAGAACAAGGGAAGTATATACACAGCTACGAAAAAGTCTGTCAAATGACATCCTAGGCAAGCCCATCAGAGTAACTGGTGACTTTTCAATCCCAGCCAGAAAATCAGGAAGGGCTTAGATGCCTGAAATAATACAATTGCAAACCTTCCCTAATACACAGAGCATTCTGCTCCAACATCAGAGAATATATAGTCTTCTCAGCACACCACTGAGCTTCTCTAAAATAGACACAAAGTAAGTCTCTACAAATACGGGATAATTCAAACTATATCCTATATTCTGCCATATGAGATAAAGCTAGGCATCTCTTAAGAGAAAGTATATAAACTCATGAAGTTTAGTCAGTAAGCTATTGAATGATGAACAGGTCAATGCAAAAATCAAGAAGGATACAAAACCTTCCTAAGACTAAATGAAAATGAAAATATAACACAGCCAAATCTAAGGGGTAGGATAAAATCAGTTCTATATTTACAGCTCTAAAGGCCCACTACACTAAAAAAGAATCAGAGATATCTCAATAAACATCCTGATGATGAACCTTAAGGCACTGGAAAATAAAATAACAAATCAATACCCAAACTAGTATAAAAAAATAACCATGCTAATGCAGAAAATAATGAATCAATGAAGCAAAGAGTTTGGCTTTTTTTAAAGAAGATAAATAAAATTGGCAAGTCCTTAGCCAAATTAACCAAATGAAAGAGGTAAGATCAACTGACAAAATTAAAGATAAAAAGAGCGACATTACAACAAACATTGAGACATTCAGAGAATAAGGGCATACTTTAAAATTTTACAGTCTCCTAAAGTGGGAAATCTAAAAGAAATAGATGAATTTCAAGGTGCATATAGTCTACCAAAGTCAAGAAGTAGTAAATACATTAAATGGATCTATAACAACCAACAAAACAGAAGGAGTCACTAAAACAATCACAATAAGAAAAAGCCAATGGCCTGAATGAAGTTTTGCAGACTTACACCAAACGTCAAAGAAGAGCACACATAAATAATTAGTCCATAAAATAGAAAGGAATACTTTCAAACCCCTTTTTAAAAAGTCAGTATTACCCCAACAATAAAACCAAATAAAGATTAAAAGAGAAAGGACAAGACCAAGTCATTTCTTAAAATTATCTGTAAAGCATTTTATTCATAGAGCAAAATAAAAAATATGACTCCATAAACATTTTTGGGGAAACAATAATAATAAAAGCAATTGATTTTTTTAGTATAATTAACAAGAATTGCTTAAGTATTTTAAGAAATACTAGAACAAGTATTTGGTCTTAAAGAGAAAAATTTAAAAATAAAAGAATCTTACAACAGAAAATGCTAGAAACAATTAACAGCAAAATTTACTGAACAGCAGAGTTAAAAAAAATTACTTTTAATATAGTTATTAAAAAACAGGATGCAGCCATTTGTAGTTACTTCCAGGGCCATTTATCATGTAGAACTGTGGCTCCAGCACTGTGGTTCCTTTGCCATGTAGTCTGCTGGCATTTTCATTTTAACCTTTTCTTTTCCCTTTTCTTTCTTTCCTTCCTTCCTTCCTTCCT
>NC_022020.1:37182600-37199520 GCF_000317375.1 Microtus ochrogaster | reverse complement strand
CAGGCTGACCTCAAACTCATTGAGACTTGCCTGCTTCAGCTTCCCAAGAGCTGACATTGAAGGTGTTCACCACCTCACAAGGCTTTCTACTCTTCTCTTCAAATGCCAGTTAAAGCCTGGACACGCATTCCTCAACACTATGAACTTCTTTTCACTTTTCCTGAAGCTGCTCCCCACACTTGCCATGTGGTGCTTGTCCTCCATTGCTGACCCAGCTAGTTTTCTCAGATACTAAATTTAAAGGGAGTATATTTCTCTCTTCTTTTCTTCTCCCCACTCCTAGCAGGCACCAAGACTTACAGCTTGCCTGCTCTGTTGTTTGTCTCTCAAACTCTAGTAAAAAATTTCTTCAAATTTTCTCACTGCAAAAAATTAACAATATTAACAATTTTGATATCATTTAGAAGTAGGTTTCATTTTTGAATTTTTCATCTTAAACCTGTCATCTTTGTGTGTGTTTGAGGGGTGGTGCTCAAGCAGAGCAAGTGTACTTAGGCCAATCTGGGTCTGTCATGTTGGGATTACAAATATACCCATATTTTTAAACCTGGGTTTAGAGATTAATTAACCTCAGATCCTTCATGCTATATGACAAACATTTTACTGTCTGAACCATCTTGCCATCCCTTTATTCTCATTTTTAGCATATGGCTACAATGTCCAGAATTTAAAAAGTGCATGAAAAAAGTATATTTTCACAGTTCATGAAATCTCATGGAAAATGATGAAAAGTTAACTGAAACCACAGTAAGAAACTACCAACAGTAAGGTGCAGAACTCTAAGGAATACTTCTCAAAAGAGAAGTGGGTATTGCAGAAGAAAGTATTTGTAAGAAAAAATCTGGAACAAATAAATAATGTACTTAATAATATCTGAGACTTAATAACTGACTTGATTAATACAGTGTAACTGCTTACTGGATTTTAGTCTTCAGGAGAGAAATAACCCAGTTTGGTTTGCCTGTGTAATTAAAACTGATAGCCAAGAAATTTTAGCTCTGTTTTTTCAACTTTTCTTCATGCAAGTTAACAATAAGATAGCTAATTAAAAAAGAACTTTTATTATAAATGTTTTTTTATAATAAGACACTATCTAATAATTACCATTTTAAATACTTATTTCTTTAAATTATGGACTTCCACAAAGTCAAGTGTCCACATTTTTCAAATCAATACACCCATGTAAAGAGCACTCACTTACTCTCAGATTCCATCTATTGTATACTTAAAGTATAGGTAACTGGGCTGGGGATAAGGCTCAATCATAGAACACTAGCTTAGCTTGATTAATCACCAGGACAGCTTCAAAAAAAAAAAAAAAAAAAAAGTCTAGAAAAGAGATCAGGTAGTAGGGAGGAACTAAGAGGAAAGTAGCTTAAATTGAGGAAATTCAATTTGCTTTGATTTGTGTTGTTTGTCTATTTCCTGGTTAAGAGTAATAAGCTAAAAAGAAAGGCTATATGTCTATATTCAAGCTATTCAGGAAGCTAAGGCAACAGGAGACCTTGAGCAGGGAATTTCAAGGCCAGCCTAGGCTACTAATAATACATAAAAATAAATGCACACATTCATAGACAGAAGAGATAACTATTTATGTTGCAAAAAAATCAACCTGATATACAACTTGAGATGTATTAATTTATCTTTATAAACTATGTAACATCAGCTGCATATTTCTCATTACATCAAAATATTTCCTTACCTGGATCCAATAAAATGCTTTCTTTCCCCAGACTTTTCTTCTCAAGGTTATTCAAAATGAAATCTTCTTGAAAAACATGAAGCAACTGGGTTTTTCTGCCATGCTGAGATAAATAAATACCAATATAAATTGACATATATGTCATTTAACTAATCCTAAATAGCAGAAAAATAATACTTACAAGCTTGGTAATGGGATCTAATGCAATAATGCAGCCTGGCCTGGCGGTTGACTGCTGACTGACAATGTTAAACACTTCACCAACATATTTCTGTTAAAAAAAAATTCCTTTAGTAAACAAATTCAAAAGTAACTAAAAACAAATATGAAATATTTCAACCACAATAAAGATAAATACAAACTCAAGTAGATTTAAACATATTCTTTTGTAGCACGAATTCTAGTTGGTCTTAATAATAAAAACTCAGAGTCAGATATTAGGAGTTAAAAGCTGAAGGATCAGAGAAGCAGTGCAGCCAGTCACTAGAGAGACCTTTACCTCTCCAAAATACTCAGACTGAAAGGGTGAACCTGTCCTCAGACTGCATCTCCAGACAGCGTCTGTCACCACCAAATCTCAGGCTGCAATGAGTTCCTGTCTATCTGGCCTTATATTCCTCTCTCCACCCAGCCATATCACTCCTATATCCATTTCCCTCGTGCTGGTATATTCCACCACTCCCTAACTACTAGTGGATTAGCTCTGCACTCTGATCTTGAGGCAAGCTTTATTTGTTAAAATACAAACAAAATATCACTAGTTTCTCTCAACCATAAACATTATAGGGTTTTACCTTAATAGAAATTACACAGAAATGAGTAGAATTACAGATCAATAGGTATAGAGGGGTTAAAAAAGGCAACACTAGGCAACAAAATATTTTATACCAAACAAAGTGAAAGACTGCTTTCAACTTTCTGGATATACTCTAAGTAATGCTTTAAAAATATCAATCTTTCAGAGTAACATGTTTGTTTTGTTGTTATGCTGAGAATAAAACCCAAGGCTCTGTGCATGTTTAACATACTATCTTTCACCAAGCTACAGCCCTTATCTAAGGTTATTATTAGCCATCATAAGGATATTTTCTTTTTGATAAATACTCTAGTTAAATTTCAAGGTAACGTGTGTGTGTGTGTGTGTGTGTGTGTGTGTTTGTGTTAGCGGGACCAAGAATAGAACTTAGGGCCTTACTTAAACTAAACCAAGTGGTCTACCAACCAACTCAAAGGAGCTAAAGCATTAATCTTAATACTTACAATGTAGACCATATTAGCTAATGATGTAAGCTAGCATCTTGTTTCTATAGGCTCATTTTTAAAAAGAATTAAATTTTTAAAAATTATGTGTTATGTATGTATGGGTATGCGCCTGTGATTGCAGGTATCTGCAGAGGACCAGCAGTGTTGAATACCCTGGAGCTAGACCTTCAAGTGATTGTGATGTTGCAAGTACTGGGAACTAAACTAGGGTCCTTAGAAGAGCAGCAAGTGCTCTTAGTTGCTGATTCACCTCTCCAGTTCCTTTTCCCACCATTCCAATTTTTTGTTGTTATAACTGTTGAGTATGTATGTGTATATATATGCAAAAGATGAGGGGGAGACAAGAGGAGAGACAAAGTGACAGAGAGACAGTGAGTGAGAGCCAACACTCATGTGCCATAGTATCTCTAAGGAGGTAGGAAGGCAACCTTGGGTGTTAGGCCTTGTCGTCCACCTTATTGTAAACCAAACTAATTGGTTAGCAGGTTTCTTACAGATGTATGCACTACAGTGCCCAGCTTTGTGTGGTTTCTGGGTCAGGCTTGTGTAGTAAACACTCTGCCCACTGAGTAATATCCTTAGTCCAAATATGCTGACCTATTGAGCCACTTACATCCTTACATACTGTGAAATTCAGTGTTCATCTTATTTCTCACCTTTCAATAGCATTTGATCCTAGTGATCCTATGAATACTTCATTGAGCTTCTATAAAATACCATATAAAACATATTTTAATAATACAATGAACTATTTAATACTTCTATCATTTATTTTTTCTAACTATATTCCCTTCTTCTACAATTACATCTACCTCTGCAACTTTAAATTTGTCAGTATTCCTTATTATTGTTATGTTTTTGTTCTGTTTTGAAATGGGGGTCTCTCTACATAGTCCTGGCTGTTCAGGAACTTACTATATAGACCAGATTGCCTAGGAATTCACAGAGGTCCACCTTTCTCTCTCTCCCAAGAAAGGTATGTGTCACCACACCTGGCCTCAGCTGCTTATTTTATATGTTCAGTCCATACATTCTTCCAAAACCCAAAAGGCAACTTTATTGGATTGCTTGGATGACAAACAGGCATCTCAAAACAAGTATGTCAAAAGAGGAATCTTAAATCCCCCAATTCTTCCAAACCTTCTAGCTGTACATTCTTATTTCAACCATAGCAATGCTACTTTACATCTAAAATCCTGTCCAATCCTAACTATATACCTTCAAAATACATTTAAAATCAAGCTATTTTTAAACATTTCTAACATTAACCCTCATAACCAATCTTGGCTCCATATCATTCTCCTAGACTAGGGTTACAACTTTTTAAATTGGTCTCTCTTATTCTACTTTTTTCTTTTCTTTTCTTTTTTTGAGACAGGGTTTCTCTGTAGCTTTGGAGTCATTCTACTTTTTTTCACACATAGTGGCATCACAGTTGTCATAGTGACCTATTTAAAAAACCTACATAAAATAATTTTCACACGGGCATAACTTGCAATGGTTTCTTGCTGTGAAATATTCCTTTACACTGTGAAGATATGTCACTGTGATTGCCTTAACAAAAAGCTAAATAGCCAAAACCTAGGCAGGAATTTGGGGGCAGAGAGAATGCTGGGAAAAGATGAAGATGCCAGTGAGACACAGAGGAAGCAACATGGGCATTACAAATTAAAGGGAACCCAGTCATGTTAAAAATAAACAAAAAAAAAAAGATTAAAAGATTTAAAAGATATGGGTTAATTTAAGTTATAAGAGTTAGTTAGAAACAAGCCCAAACTATTCATAACTAAATGAAGTCTCTGTGTGGTTCTTCAGGAGCTAGATGGTGGGACAGAGAAAGACTCACTATAGTTTTTATGTCATTAGGCAGAAGTCCAAGTTACTGAGATAAAGTATAAGGCCCTCAGAGGATCTGAGCAGGTTACCTTTCTGTTTTAATTTCTGACTACTCTATATTCCTTTAATCCACAATGATCTCCTTAGTGTGCTATTATATAACCAACATATTTTGGCTGCAGGGTCCATGAACAGGTTAACTTTCCTTCTGGATCACTCTTCCTGTAGACAGATGTCTAGATCACTCTACTCCTCCAAATCTTTATAAAGTGTTTCCATACACAGTAACTTAAGGGACACTCCCTACTTCCTTTGCAACATTGTTTCTCTCCACAGAACTCGTTAATGAATGCATTTTTATTTAGTTCCCTTCAGCCAGCTATATCTTGCTTCACTACAATGAACTTTGTGGTATCAGCTTGATTTCACAGCTAAATTCTCAGCAGTTAAAACAATATCTAATAAACAAAAGGCCCTCAATAAATATCTTTCTCTACTAAATAATGTGTATGTATACATACATATACTTTGCAAAACACTGTGTTTTGTAAAATTATACTGTAAAAAGAACTTAGAATCAAGAAGACTAGAATAAACCAAGGGCTCTACTACTTTACAACATTAAAACAACTAGTAACTGTTAGTTCCTTAAGCCAGAGTCTCCTAAGCAGGAAGCTTAGGCACAGCCTGAAGGCTACCTCAGGAGGTATTTAAAAACACCAAATAAACATGATATGCTGTCAAATGCTTACAATTGGAACACATAGGAATCTGAAGTAGGGTCTCTTCCACAGTAAATGGCATCCAAAAACTTGCCTGAGTTGCAACCAAGCTGTGGCCATTTTCTTTTCATGTTTAACACTGAAATTCCACTTTAACTAAACAGAAACCAAAAACTTCTACTACAAAAGGTAGTCCCCATTTATTTCTGAGCAAAGAAACACACAGCTAGACTTTCCTTTCTTTTTTGTCAGAGGGAGGGGCTGGGATTTGAACTAATGGACCACAGCATGTTAACACTGTACTCATCCAGAGCTAAATACCAAACCTAAAATGAATGGGCTTAACTTAAAAACATTACATAAGTGAATGTGAAAAAAATATATTAAAAAAAGAAAACACTTATCTGTCATGAATTATAGGTCACAGTTCTAGCACACGCCAAGAAAGTATAGATTAAGTATCTAAAAACATCATAAAACTAGTACTTACAGAAATTTCAGGGTTGGAAAGCTCATATAAAAGTTTCTTGGCATCAATAACTGCTTCATATAACCTCAGATACTGTCCATCACTAGCTACAAAGCATGCACTAGGAGAGTTGCAGTATGCACCTAGAAAGTATTTATAAACATTTAAAATTTAACTTTTGAGCAAGAGTGCCTGAAAATAAAATTACTAAAATAAAATCATAGTATGCTTACCTAGACAGTAACTGGGTATAAGAGTAGGGAGCCATGCCACATTGGAAAAGGCAGAAACATGAAGAGAATTAATCCGGGCCAGCTCAGATACTCCTCCAGAAAAGGATAATGGCCCAACTGGATCAACCCTCCAAAGAATAAGCTCACTATATATTGCATTGGGATCTTGAAATGCCGTATCAACATTGTTTTTATTTTGCTGAGTCAAGGAACAGTCTTCAGTATTTACAGTGTCATGAGCATGCTTTTGGTTACCCACATTTGGTGTCCTTAATGCATTATGATGTGAAGTTGTCAGTAGTAATGGTAATACTGAGTGGCAAGCTAAATCATTAAGATGAAAACGGTGACCACAATATCTGGATTTGTGAGAAATACTAAGAACTGTAGAAAAAGCAGATTCCTCAGCAAAACTAACCAGCCACTGATTCAAAGATCCATCAGCATGCTTTGAAATCATCATAACATTAGGAGTAAAAATACTTAATTTTAAACTGTTCGATGATTTACTGTGACCAGATGAGATAAGCATTGATGTGGAACGAGTGAGGCCAGAAGGTTTCTGTTTTCCTTGTTGAATAGCCAAGTCAACATTCTTTGTACAGGCATACATAACTATGCTCTTACAGAGAGAGTTTGCATCACCTGTGGGGAAAGCTACAGGTATTCTGGAAACAAAGGACACCTAGAATTAAGAAAGTAAACATTAGAAAATATATTACATAAAAACATATCACAAAAAGTTTTCACACAAAAAAAGAAGTAACTCATCATAGACGATTAACAAACAATACCTGTACTTGACGAAACATACCAGGCTGGTACTCATCCAGCCAATCTACATGCCAAACTAGTAAAGAACCATCCATGGGATGAATACTGAAAAGCATGTCTGCATTTTTACTCCACTCAGACAGAAGCACTTCAATCTGATGATCGATGGCAGCTGACGATAATGGTGTAATACTCGAGTTTGGTAACATTTTATCTTCACCCAATTCCCTTTTCTCATGATTTATTTTTAAATCATCAACATCATCATCCATTTCTATAAGCAAAAGAGTTCATGAACCAAGTAAATACAATAAAACTATCACTACAAATTAAGACAGAATTTTCTAAATAAATCCAAAGCGAGAAGCCATATTTTCTGTATTAAGAAGAAATAAGGCAACAAAGTAAACCTAGTTATCAGGCAGCTTCCAGAGCTGTTAACATATACAAACATGGATTTCTTTACTTCTTTCAAAATCCAAGCTCTAGGCCCTCTCCTCAACTCCTGGATTAGGAATATGGAGAATTATTTTAAAGAGGCAATTAAAACCTTTTATCAGATTGAAATGAAAAATAAGCAAAGACTTATAAATTATAAATAAGTTTGAAAATGAGACCACATAGGGCTCTGTGATTGTTTCTTGTCAATGCAATCAGAGTGGAAGTGGTATGTGTCAATGCTGAGCCACGGCAGAGAAACAGTCTATCTTCACCCTGCCTTTTTTTCCTTCTCCACTTTCAATGGTAGGATGAACAAAGGGGGTCTAAGACCCTAAATACAATGCTGTGTGGTGTTATTGGTACAGTGTTTCTCAATGCTCATGTATATATAGATCAACTATATATGAACTGCAGATTCAGGTTGTGTAGCATATGAGACTATGTATTTGATGTCATGATTCTACAAATAGTTCATAAAGCAACAAAGACTTAGTGGCTGATAAATCCAAAAGAACAGAAAGCTCTGAAAAAAAAAAAGTGACATGAGCAAGAGCATCCACACAGTTATTAAATGAACTAATCTACATTTACACTAAGTCAGAACAATCTTGAAGATTATCTTACAATATGTAATTTTATCCTTATATGAAAAATATTTATGGCTGAAAATTTAAAATTTCATCCTTCTTAAATCTTTACCTTCATCAGATTTTATATCTGCCTGAATAGAATCTTCTACACTGGCCTCAGATGAAGGCTGTTCAAAACTTTTTCTAAGTTGCTGTAAGAAGACTTCCATGGACAATGTAAAATGCAGCTCTTTATTGTTTAACCAGTGTACCACAAAAGGTCCACACTTCTCTTCATTTTCATTTAACCTTAAAGATGTAATAGATGGAAGAAGTGGAATGTCTATAAAGAAAAACAAATCACAAAATTTAAATTTGAACAACTGTAACAGAATAACATTTATACGTTCTATTTTCATTACGGACATAATACCATTTATTTGAGAAAGATTTAACTACTTTTAAATTTAACTTAAGAGTTATTTTTTTATAGTCAGAAATTGGAAACAGCCTAGATGGCCATTAGCTGACAAAGGGATAATGAAAAATTTGGTATATTTACACAAAAGATTATTCAACTGTTTAATAAAAAAATAAATTTGCAGGTAAATGTATAAAGCTGGATATTCATTCTGAGTGATATAATCCACTCCACAAAGGGCAAATACTACACGCTATCTCTAATATGTGGATGTTAACTTTTAACTTTTTGATACGTGTGCTAAATTCAAATAACCAGTTGTTAGGAACTACTATGGGACCGGGGGACAGGGAGGACTTTTTTCATGATAAAAGATCTTTAAAAATCAATAGAATACTCTGTTCAATTTATCTGTAGTTAATATAGAAGTGAAAACAATAATATTTGATAAATGATACATGAAAGAATCATTCCCTTCATTCTATCAACAAAGGCAAGTTCTAATACCTCCAATGCAAGAGCTCCTGGTTATACCTATACATCCATTAACATAATCATTTTAATTATATATTTACTTATATTTATCTGGTTACAGACTTCAAGAGAGAAGGATGACAGCTGTGTTCAGTGCTGCTTTCCCTCCAATTCCTAAAATTATCTCCAGGTTTGACAATGGTATAGAGTAAGATACTAAATGCCCTGAACAGCTGAATTAATTACCAATCTCATTATTCCTGGGTAGAGTCAGGGACTGAAAGGGTACTTCTCCAAGAAGTTATGAAAAAAGTTTTTCATTTTTGGTTTACACCAATCCAGACGAAAATACAAAACCTTTTGTATTATATTGTCAATTGACAATAAGCATTGCTGTTGTCATAAGAGATAATATTGCTGACTTTTACCAAAATATTAAGAAAGTTGAAGCACTTTTGCATCAACAGCACACTCAAAGAACATGTTATTTTTTTATAACAAACTTTCATGAAGATATAAGGACTAGAAATATAAGAGAACATGTTATAAACTCCTCTCCTATGGCTATAGGTAAAAATCAGTAGGAAACTCAATCTAAGCAGTGCAGTGGTGGCACACGCCTTTTAACCTTAGCATTTAGGAGTCAGAGGCAGGCCTCTGTGAGTTTGAGCCCAGCCTGGCCTACAGAGATTGCTTCAGGATAGCCAGAGCTGCTGAACAGAGAAACCCAGTCTCAAAAACCAAAGAGGAAACTGGGCGGTGGTGGTGCATGCCTTTAATCCCAGCACTCAGAAGGCAGAAGAAGATAGATATCTGTGAATTCGAGGCCAGCCTAGTCTATGACAGCCAGTTCCAGAAAAGCCAGAGCTACACAGAGAAACCCTGTGTCGAAAAACCAAACCAAAACAAAACAAAAACAAAAAACCCAGAGAGAGATAGAAGAGGGGAGAGAAGAGGAAATAAGATTAGACCTGTATTTTCAAAAACATAGCATCTAGGAACATTAATCCAACAAATCAAATCTACAAAGAATTCTCCATATAGCCCAAATTAACAAGAATATTATGCTTTGACATGCTCTATGTTTTTGGCTTAGTCTATTTTCTATTGCTATGAATAGAAAACATAACCAAGACATCTTTTATAAGAGAAAGCATTTTAACTGGGGTCTTGCTTAGTTTCAGAGGTTAGAGCATTATCATTATTACAGGGAGCATGGTAGCATGTAGGCAGGCAGACTGGAACTGGAGAAGTAGCTGAGAGTTCTACATCCTGTTCTGTAGAGAAAGTCTGGGATGGCAAGGCCTTTTCAAACCTTAAAGTCTACCTCCAGTGACACATTTCCTCCAACAGTGACACACCTAATCCTTCCAATCCTTTCAAACAGTGCTTCCCTGGTGCTGAAACATTCCAATATGATCCTGTGTGAGCCATTCTTATTCACAGCACCAGTTTTCTGAAGGACGATTAATAAAAACTTAGGGTAAAAAATTGGGGTTCAACCTAAAGATCCCAAAAATAAAACAGCCAGCCACTGGCTCTTACCTCGACTTTGGTCTGAAATGGCGATCCTGCATCCTGGAATCTCTGAAAGAAACTGTATCTGAGAGTTGCCCCCCCCACACACCCCCTCCCCGTTTGTTATTCTCTCTAGAGCTGGAATTAAAATGTGCAACACTAGGATTAAAGGCATGCACCACCTGATTTCTACGACAATTAGTGTGGCTACTGGGATTAAAGGTGTGTGTTACCATAACCGGTCTGTAAGTCTGACCAGTGGGACTGTTTTACATTCACATCTTCAGGCAGACTTTACTTATTAAAATACAATTGAGACACCACTACATTTCCCCTTTTTGTCTAAAAAAAGGCTATAAATAATATAAGAAAACTATATGCAATAAGTACTGTGATATATAATATATACAGGCAATAAATACATGAGCAATGTCTAGACCATTTGTATTTGACAAATTCAGAAGAAACATTTCATATCTGTCTTCTCTTGGTGAGTCCAAAGTCTTATACCTAATTTATTTTTTATTATAACTTGCTTTCTGTGTCTGATAAACTCTAACTAATGCTATCTAATCTTCAACTCCCTCACAGACCAAAGCAGGAAATAATACTAAATAAGGAACCAGGAAATACAAGCAAGTGACTTCCAAAAAATGTGAGTAATGACAGAAATAGCTGACTGCTTGAATGGCCATCCAAAGTTCCTCTGCATCGTTGAGGCACCCATATTTGGCTACAGTTCTAGCATATTTGATAGACTATGAAGCAGGATATTTTGCGTCCTGCTTATCTAATTATGATAGCATAAAGTCAGTAGTTGAGGCAGGGGCATTTTCTTGCCTAGTGGCTTCCTTTTGCCACAGAGAAAGTAAATTCATGTGGAGTTTTATCGATGTCCATTATCTTCTCTGAACTATATTGGTGCTGCCAGGAACAAATGAATCATTGTCATAAAAAAGAACAACTTAGGTTATTAAAACATCTTAAATGCCATATCCTATAGATCTCTGAAGTGTTTGAAGATGACATATCTATCTAAATTACATCTTTGTCTGACCTTGAAAACACACCTAATGTTACTACAAGATTGATTATACTAGGTGATTAACTACTAACTATATTTCTTAATTATCCTAAACAGTTGATAATAATAATTTTCAAGGACTAGAAATTTAATTACATTGTTAAATGAGCTGAAATTTGTTAAATGAGCTTGAACAAGAGTAGAAATGTATGTAAAATTATTTTAACAAAATTAATCAAGCATGTATCAATATACAAAATATGTGTACAAGATACAAAAGTAAAACCAATGTAAACCATTTAAAACTAATAGTTCCTTTTAAAAAGTATAGAATGAGCCAGGTAGTGGTGGCACATGCTTTTAATCCCTGCACTCAAGAGGCAAAGACAGGTGGATCTCTGTGAATTCAAGGCCAGCCTGGAATATAGAGTGAGTTCAAGGATAGGCACCAAAGCTACTTAGAGAAACCCTTTCTTAGAGGAAAAAAACCAAAAAAACAACAACAACAAAAAAAAAAACAAGAAAAAAAAAGCATAGAATGTATGGGCTCCAGTTGTTGGTGTGTCACGCTCAATGCAAAGAAGAATAAAAGTAGTTTTCTTTATAAAGTTAATTTTATTGCTTCTGGGAAAATTGCTATTAATCTCTCCTAAAAAATTAGCACAAACTCTTTGCCAGGGTTCACTGCCTTCCCATAATTTAATTTCACCAGTATTAAAAGGCACTATAAACTCTGCTGGGTCTATTCCTACTAGTTGACAAAGTCTCAATTTTTCTTTTATAATTAATTCAGAGACCTTTTCCCCATAAGTTTGTAATTTTTTACTTGGTTTAGGTAGTAAAAGATCCATTCTAATTTAATATTTGCCCTCTGCATTAAAATTCCTTTTGGGGAAATTCTGGAAGGCAATATGACTAGAATACAATTAAGATTTGGATCCTCCCAATCTACATGTGCCTCCTGTGATCTCTTCAAAAACAGTTAATTCTTTCTCAGCTTCAGCTGTCAATTCACCATTTAAGGTTTTGTTTAAATGAATTATTAGGTCAGGTGTTATGCTACCAGCGGATTTTAGACTGGAAATGTCTCCAGATAATTGTTGAAAGTCATTAAGAGTTTACAACCATTCTTTCCTAATTTGTGCCTTTTGTGTTCTAATTTTCTATAAACCTATTATAACCTAGATAATTGACAGAATCTCCTCTTTGTATTTTTTCACGAACAATTTGTAATCCACATTTACTCAAAAAATTTTACTTTTTCAAACATTCTTTCTAAAGTATCTAGAGTTGAATCAGATAGCAAAATGTCATCCATGTAACGGTAAATTATAGATTTAGGAAACTGTTTACATATTATTTACAATGCCTGAATTACAAAGTATTGGCATAGGGTGGGGCTATTAAGCATTCCCTGTGGGAGGCCAGTTCATTGATCTCTCCTAGCAGACTGAGGAATATTAAAATTAGGCATGAAGACAAATTTTTCTCTATCCTTTCCTTGTAAAGATATAGTGAAAAAAAAAAAAACCAATCTTTTAAATCAATAACTGTAAGAGGCCATCCTTTAGGTAATAGGGAAGGCAAAAGAAGTCCAGACTGTAGTGGGCCCATAGGTTGAATTACCTTGGTGACAGCTCTTAGATCTGTCACTATTCTCCATTTACCAGATTTCTTTTGAACAACAAATACAGGAGAATTCCAAGGGCTGGTTGATTCTTCAATATGGTGAGCATCAAGTTGCTCCTGTACCAGCTGTTCTAAAGTCTGCAGTTTCTCTTCTGTTAAAGACCATTGGTTAACTCATATTGGTTCCTCAGTTAACCATTTCAAAGGTAGGGCCTTTGGTACCTCTAAAGGTTTGGTATTTGCTGTATGTTCTTGTACAGCCTGAATGGCTGGTGACCGTTTTTAATAATACCTTATAATATCCTTCCCAGAAATATGCATTTCTGTGACTGCAGGCATGTTAATCTTGGTATTCCATTGCGGTAGCAGGTTATGACCCCATAAATTCACTGTGTTATTAGCCACATATGGCCTCAGCCTTCCCCTCTGTCATTCTGGCCCTATGCATTTAATCTATCTTGTGCTTTGTTTCACTTGAGACAGGGTTCCAATTCCCAGGAATTGAACACCTGCCTCTTGAAAAGGCCAATTCGGATGCCAAGATTCTGGAATAATAATAGTCACATCTGCACCCATATTCAGTAATCCCTCAATTACAATGTTATTTATTCGCACTCTTAACTTTGGTCATTGATCATTTATAGAAGTCTGCCAAAATACATGTGTCCTATTTCTTATTGAAATTTTTGATTCATCCTCCACATTTAATCCACTATCCAGAACAATATAATTTTTTTACAGCAGGCACTGAATTTTTTGATTTTCCTGGTGAGACATGTCCTCTACAGTGACTGGGAATGACTGGACCACATTTTACCCGGGGGCCTCCAGAAGCCCCCTGTAAGGAGTTTCCCAATTGTACAAGGCTACCTTGTCTTTTGTCAATCAGCATTCATTGGTCCAATGTCAACCTTTGCCACATCTACATAATCCAGAAGGTTGAGACCATTGTTTTTTGTACTTCCCAGAAGAGACATCATTCCTAGGAATGCCTTGTCCCCAATCCCTGCTCAGATGTCCTATTCTACCACAATTAAAACATTTGGTATTTTAATGTCTCCTCATACCTCTGGAAGTTGCTTCTCAGACCCAAGCCTCATAATCATCAAATGTCTTAACATTCATTGTGTGCAGGATCCATTCATCCATTGGTGCTGATCTAACCTTTAAAGGTCCAAGTATCCTTTTGCATTCTAAGTTTGCATTTTCAAAATTCAGAGATTCAATAAGTACTTGTCTAGTTTCTGGGTCTGTTACTCCTTCTGGGTCTGTACAGCCATAGTTAAATGCTTGTAAAAAATCACTAAAAGGTTCTCTTTGGCCTTGTTTAAGGTTCAATTCTTTTTCCTGATTCTTGAATCCTGTCCCAAGACTTTAAAGCTGCTGTGTGGCATAGGGATAAAATGTGGTCATCATAAAGATCGTATTTCTGTGAATCAGCATAAGTATCCTCGCCAAGAATTTGATCTTGAAGCCTCAAATCCTTTTATTTTTTTCCCTGGTGTTTTAAAATGTTTGCTTCTTTTCTCCAATAGCATTTCCAAAGTAGTTGTGACCTGTCTTCCAGGACCAATGAAACTGATTGAAGCCAGTCATGTAGCCTTATTGCTTGAAGCAATAAGTTTCACCATCTCCCTAACAAATAGTGAATGTAAGCCTCAAAATACCACTGCTTGCTTAATTTCCTTTAGATCATTCATACCATAGGTTGCCATTTATAGCCTTTGAATCCTTTTGGGTATTTAGTAATGGATGGTTTGTCAGAGAAGATTACAGGGTGGGTAGCTAGAATCCTTGGTAAGTCATCTCTGATTCTGACACATACTGGTGAGACTAAATCCTATCCTTGTACCTCCAGTCCATGCTCATCAGTTCCGATAATTTCTTCACTCGTTTCAAATATTTTGACCACTGTCTTTTGTAAAGACTAAATCTCTTGACCTGTGAATTTTTCTAATGATTTCATTGACTCAAATAACCTCTGGTTCTCAATCTGCACGTATGATTCCAAGGTATGAAATTTTTCCATTAATGATAACTTCTCATCCTTGGTTATTATTTGGATGGCTTGCACAGTGCTTTCCTAGAGAGATATTCTATCTGCTAAGCTATATAACTTTTTAACTGATTTTGATTGTCAAATTCAACAGTATGAATTCTTTCAGATAAATTTTCAGCATCCTTTGACATGGATTGAATTTTTTTTCTGTCAAATTAATGTTATCCTTTTCAATGGTATTAATTTTTTCAGGTAACTTTTGATTTTCAATGGTATAAACCCTGTCAGCTAGCTGTTTATTAGTCCATAAAGACTGTATCATTTCTAAAAGTGCCTTAGCTCTGTTATCAAACCATTTTTATAAAAATATAATACGAAAAATGAAGCTAAGTCCCAATATTGGAAAAATAGATGCATAAGAAAAACCATATAAGACTTGTAGAATATCATCTATAATATAAGCAAAAAGTTATTAAATTCCTGGATGGTGATACAGTCTGCCGTCATAACTTTCAAATTTATTGAAATTTATTAGGAGATTTCAGTGAATTTTTATCTGGGAACACAAACCAGAAGCTGAGCAAGTTGCCATGTGGCAGGGAAAGCAGAGGGGGTAGAGGGAAGTGAGTGCAAATTGGGTAAAACCACTTAGTAGGTGAAATCAAATCAGGCAGGCAGGGATGGGAGACCTTAGGCTGCAGACTTTCTGATCTGGTCCTGGTAGGCGTGGAGTCGGAATCCACATGAATTTGTACCCCAAAACTTTGGGTACCAAATGAAGCATGTTTAATAAAAACTCAGGGTCAGAAATTGGGGTTTAAACTGAAGATCCCAAAAGTAAAACAGCCAGCCACTGGCTCTTTCTTCAACCTCAGTCTGAAATGGCGATCCTGACTCCTGGAATCCCAGAAGGAAACTGTGTCTGGGAGCTTTCTTCCCTCCATTTGTATTCCGCTCTGGTGTTGGAATTAAAGGCATGCACCATACGATTTCCATACTGGGATGAAAGGTGTGTCATTGTGGCTACTGCAATTAAAGGTGTGTGTTACCATCACCTGGTCTGTAAGGCTGACCAGTGGGACTGTTTCACTCTCAGATCTTCAGGCAGTCTTTATTTATTAAAATACAATTGAAATGCCACTACAATTTCTCTTGGTGACTTACAATCTAAAGAAAGTTTTAATTGTCTTTATTGAAAGCATGTCAAAGAGATGCCATACTTGAACTGAGAGTTTTTATATCAATAATTTCTTAGGCTTTTTTCATTAATATGAGAAATCAAGTTTTCTTTAATTCTTGTAATATTGCTGAATTTTTAATTTATTTCATTTTTTGAGGTAATGTAATCAAACCAAGGACCTCATTCATATCATTGAGTATCTAATACTGTTCCTCACTCAACAGGGGCCTTCAAAATTATGCCACTGACCTTATAGGTAATTGTATTTATAAACAGTCAATAAATGTATTTGATAAAGGCGGTCATTCCAAAACTGAAGTAATATTTTAATAAAGATAAATATACTGATATTGATATTTTCTTGGCTCGCGGATACTTTTACAACTAGGAGTACTGTCGACTAAATAAATGCCATGATCAAAAGTAATTTTTAATCCTACGAAAAGTACCTCTATGCTTTGACTTAGCAGAGCTCATTCTGGTGGGAAAAATTCTATTCAAGTAATTAACTGATAATGTGATTGCTAAATTTCCTTGAAAAGTACAATACTGCTATTTCCAGCTCCATGGAAATTGGTTATATTTAATTGATGCTTAAGAATATTCTATAGTCTGTATAACCCCAGCAGCACAGACATTAAGGGCCTCATTGAATAAATGGGACCT
>NC_022020.1:37148091-37181120 GCF_000317375.1 Microtus ochrogaster | reverse complement strand
GCTGAAAGGCACTTAAGGAAATGTTCAAGATCCTTAGTCATCAGAGAAATACAAATCAAAACAACTCTGAGATTCCATCTTACACCTGAAAGAATGATCAAGATCAAAAACACTGATGACAACTTATGCTGGAAAGGTTACAGGGAAAAGGGAACACTTCTGCATTGCTGGTGGGAATGCAAGCTGGTACAACTCCTTTGGATGTTAGTGTGGCGATCCCTCAGAAAATTAGGAAACAACCTTCCTCGAGACCCAGTAATACCACTTTTGGGTATATAGCCAAAGGATGCTCAATCGTGCCACAAGGACATGTGCTCAACTATGTTTATAGCAGCTCTGTTTGTTATAGCCAGAACCTAGAAACAACCTAAATGCCCCTCGACTGAAGAATGGATAAGGAAAATGTGGTACATTTACACAATAGAGCACTACACAGCAGAAAAATATAAAGACAGCTTGAATTTTGCAGGAAAATGGATGGAGCTAGAAAACATTATTTTGAGTGAGGTAACACAGACACAGAAAGACAATTATCAGATGTACTCACTCATAGGTGATTTTTTAAAGATAAAGCAAAGAAAGCAGCCTACAAAACACAATCCCAGAAAACAGACAACAATGAGAACACTGAGAGACTTACATAGATCTAATCTACATGGGAAGTAGGAAGTAGAAAAAGACAAGATGGGAACCCTGGGGGAAGACTGAAGGGAGGAGGGGGGGAGGAAAGGAGGGAAACAGAGAAAAATGTAGAGCTCAATAAATATCAATTAAAAAAAAGAATATTCTATACTATCAAAGCCATCCTTGGTTATATGATGAGACTGTATCTAAAAAGACAGGGAAATGGGAGAAGGGACTATATTCTATAAGATATATAAAAAAAAAAACAACTGTAGTTTCATTCTAGGGAAATGGACTAAAGTAAAAAGTCATTTACTGTCCTCCTTCTATAAAGGTGGTATTAATTATGTGCAAATATTATTACCTTTCATTTTATTAAAGAAATATTTTGACATACTACTTCAAGTCCCTCAGCTGTGGCTCCTGATCTTCATATTCACAGAAAATATTTAGTCAAGTGGTAAATAGTTAAATTCATAGGTAGATTGAGATTATGTGGCTTTGCTAGTCTAATAATTCATATTTCACTACCGAGTCAATTACCTGTGGCTGGATTGATGCTGGCTGCAATATGAAAGTGACAAAGTGCATTAGGATGTAGAGGTGTGTTCCTGTGGACATGGTGAGGATCCTGCTGATGAGGCAGATAGCCAGTATGTGCTACAAGAGCAAGTGATCTCCTCCGACCTCTACGGAAAGGTTTCAGATTTACCTGTATAAATTAAAACAAAGTAAAATGACTGCCACATTATGACTGTCAGAATGGCATATATGTTATTTTATGTAAATTCATATGTAAAAAAACCTCTTTGCACACAAATTTGAATGTTGAAGAATACGTATCTGACCTACTCTTTTCACATTTGTTTTTCAACATCTAAAATCAACTTCCAGAACTTAAAAGTAAAAAAAAAAAAATAAAAACCAACCAGCCAATTAACAAAACACTCCAAAAACTAATAGGGTGGGCATAATGGTAGAAACCTGAATCTTAACACCTAGGAGAGAAGCAGGAAGACCTCTGACTGAGTTCTAGGCTAGCCTGGTCTATAGTGAGCCTGCCAATGCTATAGAATGAGACCTTGTCTCCGAAAGTAAAACAAAATACAACCAAGATGTTGTCTGTGTACAGATTTCTCCACAGCTTACTCTCTGTAATTACAAAGTAGTGAATGTTATTACCATCATGTACAAGGTTATCTGGTTTGTATCTGATCTTGTGTGGTATCCAGCTTAAACACTGCTATTTTAGTATTTTATAACATAAAATAGTTCACGTAGAACCTAAGGCTATCTAGCTAGTAAGATGCAAAGTAGAGCAAAGATTCCTAGTCTAATACCTTATAATGTACTTATTACACAAAGCCATTCTATTGTTTAATATACAATACAGTTTAATTAGATTCTGAGCCATTAAAAAACAGTTGTTCAGCTGGGCATCATGGTGCATGCTTTTAATCCCAAGTACTCTTGAGGAGGAGGCAGGCAGATTCTGAGGCTTTGAGTCTATCCTGGTCTAAACAATGAGTTCCAAGACAGCCAAAGCTACATATTGAGACCCTGTCTCAAAATATCAAAAGAAAAAAAAAAGTTGCTCTGTGGTAATTTAAATGTAAATAGCCTCCATAAGCTTACTGGGGCCTATATAAGGATCAAGATGTGGGACTCTAAGTTCCTTCTTCAGTACAATGCCTGCCCATACACAGTCATGTCCCACCACAATGATAATGAACGAAACCTCTCAAAACAGTAAGCCACTCCAACTAAATGTTTCCCTTTATATGAGTTACCATGATCACGGTGTTACTTCACAGCAATAGAAACCCTAACTAGGACATGTCCAATACCCATACAAATTAAAAAAATTTTTTTTCTAGACATTTTATGCTTTAATACTAAGAAAACAGTGCCGGGTGGTGGTGGCACATGCCTTCAATTTCAGCACTGGGGATGTAGAAGCAGGCAAATTGCTGTGAGTTTGAGACCAGCCTGATATACAAGAACTAGTTCCTGGATAGGCTCCAAAGATAGAGAGAGACCCTGTGTGGGGGAGAGCAGGCGGGGGGGGGGGGTCAGTAAAAAGCTAGGTGTGTTAATGGACACTTTTAATCCCAGAATTTGGGAGACAGAGGCAAGCAGATCTCTGAGTTCCAAGTCAGTCTTGTCTACAGAGGGAGTTTCAAGACAGCCAGGGTTACACAGAGAAAACATTTGGGGGAAGAGGAAAAAAAGAAAGGAAATGAAAAGGAAAGGAAAAAAAAAATCACTAAGAGTCAGTATTTTTATTCCATTTTCAATCAGAAATAGACTCACACTATAATTCCAGAACACTGAGACAGAATGACGGGCATGAGACTGATATCATCCTGGAACTACAGTGTAAAACTTCATATCCAAAGAGCAAAATTTGTTCTATATTCAATTAGCCCAAACATCAAACATTGACTTTTACTGTCAATGCTTGTAAAATGAACACTCGTGCTCTGGTGGGTCTGAAAATAACAAAGGGTACAGCAAAATACAGTGAACAAATCTACCATGAACGCTAAGAGAAAATAAAATTTATAATCAAATCTTTGCATTCTCAGACTTTACATTAGTTAAGTCAACTGTTACTATCATTTTGGTTTAGTTAAACTAAGATTAATCACATAATTAAAGACCATTTGAGCCGGGCAGTGGTGGCGCGCGCCTGTAATCCCAGCACTCGGGAGGCAGAGGCAGGCGGATCTCTGGGAGTTCGAGGCCAGCCTGGTCTACCAAGGGAGTTCCAGGACAGGCTCCAAAGCTACAGAGAAACCCTGTTTCGAAAAACAAAACAAAAAAAAAAAGACCATTTATGTGTTATAAGAAATATTTAAGAGTCCAGGCAGTGGTGGTGCATGCCTTTAATCTCAGCACTCAGGAGGCAGAGGCAGGTGGATCTCTGGGAGTTCCAGGCCAGTCTGGTTTACAAGAGCTAGTTACAGGACAGCTAGGACTGTTACACAGAGAAATCCTGTCTCGAAAAACAAAACCAAACAAAAAACCAAAAAACAACTTAAGTGTATTTTCTTAAGAAGATAAAAGGAACATTGCTGATTATTGATTTCCTAAGGTATACTACTTCTTATATTACTATATAGCTGAAAGAAAAAATATTAAAGATTTTAAAATCTGTAGAAACACACAAAATAATGAAAACACTTACTTCTAGAGCGCTTTGAACTCGGTCTTTACTGGAAGCATTTCTCTTGAAGTTATTTGTTAAATTAATTGGTTCACACCAGTGGTTGTAATCACCACCATATAGCAAGCAGTCATTTGGTAAAAATGTTTCTACCCAAAGACGACATACATTATCTTTACAGCAAGTCAACAGTACATTACATACAGAAGCCCTGAGGAATAAAAATATTTTAGAGACAATACTAATTACATAACAATGCATCATAAACATTCTGCAGTGTTTCTATACATACTTAAACACATAACCAAGTAAAAGCCAGAGATATGATCAATGGTTAGGTGGCTGCTCCTGTAGAGAACCAGGGTTTGATTCCTAGCACTAATTAAGTCCAGTTAACTCCAGTTCCAGGGAATCCAACACCCTCTTCTAGCCTCCATCCATATGTATAAAATCTTAAAAAAAAAAATGAGTCAGGCAGTGGTGGCATACACCTTTAATCCCAGCACTCAGGAGGCAGAGGCAGGAGGATCTGAGAGTTCAAGACCTGCCTGGTCTATAGAGTGAGTTCCAAGGCAAGTTCCACATAGAAACCCTGTTTCTTAGAAACAAAACAAAACAAAAAAACCCAAAATGTTTCCTATTTATTCAGTGAATGACCATTATTTTCACTATTTCATAATGCTCAAGTTTTACTTTCTGCAAAGCACAAAGTCATTAAGAAGCTGATGTAACCATACAGTATCCTTATCCTCTTCCTGCCTGCCTAAGTCCAAAGCAGTGATATGCAAGAAAATTCATGACAGACTTGCACAAACCAAATCCATCCTCGATAATTCTGAACTTTTGGTTATTTTCTCTTATGGGAGTCTCAAAATAAAAGCATATATAGTCATTATCACAAAGAAATCTCCTATCAGAGAGTTTAGCAAATGAAAGTAAAAGAGGGGCTAAGAGTGGCAGCAAACCAAGAACAAAAGGGAAGAAAGCTAAGGGGGACGAAATCAAATATTCTACAGTAATCACCTTATCATCCATCTTTATATGATTAAAGACAAGTAGCACAAAAGAAAAATGCAGCAAAACCCATGTTTGCCATGATTACCTTGTCAACCTGAACTTCTCTCACCTTTCTCCCTGTCGGACACTCTCACCCACCTTTCTTTCTATTCCTTCGCATTCCTCTTCATGACTTCTCCATTCTTCCCTTTCTCTGTCCTCTGACATCACTCTCAGCCTCTCTAGGCCACATTTTCTTTTCTTCTTCCCTGTCTTACCCCTTACCTCCCTCTTTATTTCTTCCCGGACTTCTTGCTTCTCATACCTCATAACCAAACGCATCCATTCCTTTCCATTTCCTTTCTTCTATCCCTTGCCTATACTTAAATCCTCTATCTTATGTGTTCATATATATAAACTATAGTAATGAAACTAAAAAATAAGGAAATATATCAAGAAGAAAATAAACCAAAAGACAATAACAAAAGTCAAAGGTTCAAGAGACAATACCAAAAGTTCAAGGTTCATATTGTCAATAAGTAACTAGCAGAGTAGAAACATCTACAAAGGAAGAGTAGAAAGTAGTAACTTTAGGGTGAGCTAGATGGCAATCAGATGAAGTGAAAGAATTTAAGAGAAACAAAACAAGTCAGAAAGGTCACAAATCAAAAACAGGTGAGAGTAATGATCTTAGTGTGTGTACAGCTTCAACTGACTTCTCAAGTTATCTAATCAATATAAAAAACTGGCAGGTAATCCTCAAGATAGCTAGTCAATATCTAGATTATATAAACAACTGGTTAGGATTGGGGTTAGGTTAAGGTGTGTATACATATATATACATATACATACATACATATATATGATATAGAAATTATATACACATTTCTTTGGTAGGGTCTCCCTTGCTTCCTTCTTAGTTGCAGTGTCCTCTAAGTACCTCATGAAATTGACTGGAGCTCTCCTTCCTCATTTCTTTTACAACATTTGTTATATCCTTGATGGCCTATCACAGTGGCTCTCAACCTCCTAATGCTGAAACCCTTTAATACAGTTCCTCATGTTGTATTAACCACCAACCATAAAATTATTTTCGTTGCTACATCATTACTACAATTTTGCTACTATTATGAATCATAATATAAATATAATGTAAATATTTGTGTTTTCCTATGGTCCTGGGTGTCCTCTGTAAAAGGGCCATTCAACCCTGACCCATAGGCTGAGAACCACTGGTCTATCATACTGATACAAAGCTGACACATCACATAAAATCAGCAACAAACAATGTCTAACCTCACAGAAAGCTCTTCAACATCAGATTTATACTGATGAAATCAGAAGCTAAGATGGTTCTGCAACCTGTTATCTCCAGCCAATGTTTGGAGGTTCCTGCAGGGTTATCACCAAACCTCCCAACCTGCCCTATAGTCATCACTTTTTTTTTTAAATATTTTTATGCTTTATTTAACTTTATTTTTTTTTTATGTGCATTGGTGTGAAGGTGTCAGATCCCCTGCAACTGGATCTTCAGACAGTTGTGAACTGCCATGTGGGTGCTGGGAATTGAACCCGGGTCCTCTGGAAGAGCAGTCAGTGCTCTTAACCACTGAGCCATATCTCCAGCCCCTAGTCGTCACTTTTTAAATAGTGAAGTATACGTTCACTACACAAACATGTCTACTGTTCTTTCTCAATCCAACAGTCTCTTTGTGTTCAACTTTGCCACATTAAAAAGAGAAAAAGAGAGATAATAAAATGGTCCACAGGCAGAGATAGGAGAGTAACTAAAAATGCTTCATTGTTATTTGCAGGTGCCCCTAAAAGTCTGCTTCAGCCTTCACTGTGATGACTCTGTCAAAACTTAAGTAAGCTCAGTTAGTCCTTAGAAAATTCAGTGATTCATAAGCCTGTTTAGTATTTTCATAATTGTAGCATCAACAGATGATAATTTTCATTTATTATGTATCAGAATAAGTTAGTTACTGTAAAACAGTACTCTTCAGATAGGTTTAAAAGCCAAATTTGTGATGACCAAGCTGGAGTCACTCACAACTTTCAAAATAAGAGTTAACATACACAATTAGATCATTTTATTCAAAACACATCTTTATGTATGTAGGATACTAGGAACATGAGTGAATCTGAGGCGAGGTTTTTTTTCAGCTGACAAAACTGATTACTTAGACCATTCTCTTAGCTTGAAAACTCTACAAATTAAGAACAGAATTACTACTTTTCTTAGAATTTCTCTATATCCTGTTGGTCCAAAAGAGCAAAATAAACTCAAGAAATGACTTAGGTACAACATTACAATTCTACTTGATATCTCAGATGTTAAAACTCAACAGCACTACAAAGGCTAAGAGTAGGATAACCAAACTAGCACTGCCATGCAGTACAAGATGGATTTCTAGATGTACTTACTAGATCTATGTAACTTACCATAAACATTCTATGTGAAACTAAGTTTTTCAAGGACCACAGAAAAGAAATGTACTAACAGGCACACATTTCTGAGCTTGTATGGGTTAGAAAAATATCTAACTCAGGGCATGATAATATAAAGAATTACCTCTATTTTTCTCAAAGTTGTCTTTTCAATAAAGGATAATTTGCTTGCTTTAACAAAGAATATCAGAATATACAACAGAAAATACAAAATGAAGATAATAACTGTCAAAAGAAATCCACACAAACATCAATCTGTATAAGGAAATACAATAGGATAGAAAATATAAAGAAAATAAAACATATAGAACTCTGTGACAAAGATATCTGATATGGAAATAAATTATCTTGGTCTTAAATTCCCTTTGAGGTTCCTATAGTAACCATGAACCATACTTGACCAGACTTATGTAGCCTGGAACAATCGACTATAACCCTGATCTTCAAAGGCTCCAAGTAAGAAAATCAGTCAAATTGGTTATGTTCTTGTAACACACAGTGACATTACAACCAATCAACTGACCTTGGCATATATTTGCTTGTTTTACGCCAGGAAAATCCATTTACAGCTCGTGGATGGGCCAGATACACAAAAGAAAAGTCAATTTCTCCTTGGGATTGTTTTTCTGAATTTTTATCTGGAGAGGTAACAGCTGGCCGCCAGTTTTCTACATTATACCATACCTTTAGAAGACAGTCATCCTAAGGAGAACAAAAAGATCCAAAGACCACATAACCTTGTATACTTTTCAGGAAAAATGAAATTAAGGGCTTCTTTACCCTTAAGCCAAAAATCAAGTAAGGGTGTAATACTAAAAAGAAAAAGTCAGTTAATGTTTGTAAGTTCAAAAATAAAGTAGAAGAGGCTGGAGACAGCTCAATGGCTAGAGTGTGCCCCATAAGCAAGAGGATCTGAGTTTGAGTCTCCAGAACCCGTATAAAAAAAGTCAGGTGCCACAGTGCTTGCCTGTAATCCCAGTTGGGAAGGCAGGGACAGAAGACAATGGAGGGTTCTGACCAGTCAATTTAGCCCACAATAAGATTCAGGTTCAGTAAATAATAAGGTGAACACTGATCAGGAAAGATACTACTGACCCTTTACTCTGTGTGCACATGCCTGCACAAGTACCACACACACATGTACACACAAGGACAGGTGTACACATAATCTTAAAATATAATGTAGTACAGATACACAATTTGGCAACAGTATTTTCAAAATTTACCTTTCCAGCAGTGGCAAAAAATTCTCCATCTGGTGAAAATTTCATTAAATGAACTTGGGAAGCAGTTCTGTAAATTAAACAGAGAAGGGATAATCGGCAAGGAAACTAGGTTCAAAATAATTAGCACTCTTCAAATTCAACACCAGCAGTTTCATATTCTTACAGATTTTTTTGGTAATAATTTCACACTCACTTTTTTCTACTTATAAGATAATGTTTTGCAAAGTGGTTCATGATAGGTCTTAACACCAGGTTAAGTAGTCCTCCTGCCTCTACAACACATAGCTAGAACTACAGAGTACCATGTCTGACTCTAAAGGTTGACTCAAGTTCTTTGGTGCTGTTGTTGTTGAGAAACTTTTTATTTATTTGATTTGGTTTTTTCGTTTTCATTTGTTTTGTTTGTTAGGGATTGAACTCAAGAGTCTGCATATGCTAAGTACATGCTTCACCATGGACCTTCTCCAGGCCCCTAACTTTTAAGTATATTCCAAAAAAAAAAAAAAAAAAAAAAAAGTACTGAGAGAAACTTTAAAAACACACACACACACACATATTTCTAAGTCATGTAAATGCAGGTAATTGCAGTGTTCAGAAGGTAAAATTAAGAATATTGCAAGTTTGAGGCCAACTTGGCCTACACCATGACTACTTCAGGCGAGCCATGGGTGTATGTCAATGACGTCTCAAAAGCCAAACCTAGAGCTGTGTAAACTCCCTGGAATCTAGGAGGAGTGATCCTAGTGAAGTCTCCTAATAATGGGGGATATAGAATCCAAACTGGATCTCTTCTATAACCAGGTCCTCCTAGCATGAGGAAGGGGATATCAACTCAATCACAAAACCTTCAATCAACAATGTGTTCACCCTACAAGATGGGCTGGGGCAATGGAGGCACAGAAGTTGTGTCAGTGGCCAACCTATGACTGGTCCAACTTCAGACACAGGGACACACTGTCAAACACTAAGAGGAGCCAGGGGAACCCCCTGCACCCCTTCCCTCCCCCCCACCACAAGAAGAGGGAGAAGAAGCAGGCGCCAAAGAGGATAAGGGACACCATGGGAATATGACCCACAGCATCAACTAAGCAAGGCTCCTAGAGACTCACAGAAACTGAAGCAACAATCACAGACCCTATATGGGTCTAAGCTAGGTTCTCTGAATATACCTTACAGTTGTGTAGCTTGGGGTTCGTTCATGTGGGACTCCAATCAATGGGAGAGGGGAAAATTTGATTCTCCTGCCTGCATTTGAGACCCTTTTTGTCCTACTGGGTAGCCACGTCCAACCATCATATGAGGGCTTGTGCCCAGTCTTATTGTATCTTGTAGATATCCCTAGGAGGCCTGCTTTTTCTTTTTCCTTTTTTTTTTTTTTTAAGGGAAAGAGAGAAGTTGATCTGAGTCTGAGGGAGAGGGGAGATTAAGAAGGAGGGAAGCAAAACCAAGGTCATGATATAATGTAGACGAGAAGAATAAGTTTTAAAAAAAAAAAACAACTATTTCCAAAGAATCATAAAGTAATAATTGTTAAAAACTTTGTACATCGGATCCAGCAATACCACTCTTGGGAATATACCCAAGAGATGCCCAATCATACTATAAAAGCATTTGTTCAACTATGTTCATAGCAGCATTATTTGTAACAGCCAGAACCTGGAAACAATCTAGATCCCCCTCAATGGAAGAATGGATAAAGAAAGTGTGGAACATATACACATTAGAGTACTACTCAGAGGTAAAAAAACAATGACATCTTGAATTTTGCATGCAAATGGATAGAAATAGAAAACACTATCCTGAGTGAGATAATCCAGACCCAAAAATATGAATATGGTATGTACTCACTCATTAGTGGACTCTAGCCATAAACAAAGGACATTGAGCCTATAGTTCATAAGCCTAGAGAAGCCAAATAATAAGGTGAACCCAAAGAAAAACATATATAGATCCTCCTGGAAATTGGAAGCAGACAAGATTGCTGGGCAAAAGTTGGGAGCATGGGGATGGAGGTGGGGGGAAGGGGAAAGGGGGAGAGAGAAGGGAGACGGCGAGGATTGGGGAGAGCTTGGGGGAGTGGGAGGGTTGAGATGGAGGAAGGGCAGATATAGGAGCAGGAAAGAAGATATCTTAATTAAAGGAGTCATTTTAGGGTTGGCAAGAGACTTGGCTCTAGAGGGGATCCCAGGTGTCCATGGGGATGTCCCCAGCTAGGCCCTTGGGCAGCAGAGGAGAGGGTGCCTGAACTGGCCTTATCTCATAGTCACGCTGATGATTATCTTGAATATCACCCATAGAACCTTTATCCGGCGATGGATGGAGATAGAGACAGAGACCCACATCAGAGCACTGGACTGAGCTCCCAAGATCCAGTTGAAGAGCAGAAGCAGGGAGAAGTTGAGCAAGGAGGTCAGGACCATGAGAGGTTGGTCCACCCACTGAGACAGTGTGCCTGATCTAATGGGAGCTCATCAAATCCAGCTGGACTGGGACTGAACAAGCATGTGATCAGACCAGACTCTCTGAATGTGGCTGACAATGGAGGCTGAGAAGCCATTGATAATGGCACTGGGACTTGTTTCTACTGCATGTACTGGCTTTCTGGGACTCTAGTCTGTTTGGATGCTCACCTTCCTAATAGGCCTGGATGGAGGGGGTTAGGGCCTTGGACTTCCCACAGGGCAGGGTACCCTACCCTCTCTTAAGACTGGAGGGAGGAGGAAGGAGGGTGAGTGGGGGAGCAGGAGGGAAATGGGAGGAGGGGAGGAAGTGGAAATTTTTGAATGGAAAAATAAAAAATGAAAAACCTTTGTACATCTAACATCAAAGTAACAGCAATTTCCCTTTAGAGGTAAGAATAATTTCTGTTTTTAATCTGGATATCTAACTTTCAGAGCCATGGATCTCTAATAGGAGGGAATGTCTTGTTATATTGCTCAGGCTGGTACTTTGGCATTGCTACTGGCCATTACTTTCCTGTTTCTGTGACAAACACCATGACCAAGACAGTTATAGAAGAAAGTGTTTAATTGGGTTTGCTTTTAGTTTCAGAAGGTTAGAGTTCATGATGGAGGAACAAAGGCATGTTGGCAGGAACAGCTGAGAGCTCTTAATCTTGATTTTTTAAAATGTGTGTTAGTTACACATACTGCAACTCTTCACATCTTCATAACTCACTTCTGTTAATATATGATCCGCTCTTTTCTAACCAATCTTATTTTTAAAAGAACGCATTAACCGCAACTGCACCTATTTCCACTCCAACTTTTATTTCCTAAAAGAAATGTTTTATTTATATAGTCAAATCTATTAATTTTTCCTTCTCTTTCAATTTCTAGCTTTGATGTATTTAGAAAATGTATTTCCATACACCATTTTTAATTGTCCAACAGCAACATAACATAAATGACAATTGTGTGGAGGTTAAAAGACACTTGGAATGGAATCAGTCCTTTCCTTCTACCACATGGGTTCTGAACTTACGTTGTTGGGCTTTATAGAAAGCAACTACACAGTGAGCCATCTCACTGCCAACCTAAGTACAATTTAGTCTAACTCTAGATTCTATTGTCTGTTCACACAGTGAGTAAATTAAAAAATCATATAGAAACAACTTATAAAATAAAAAATGGCAGGACAGGTTTACCAATTAAACTATCTAGTCAAATGCTTACTTGCAATGCCAAATGCACACCCAATCTCCAAAGTTAAGACCTGTTCTATCTGGATTTTCATCTTCAGTTTGCTTTCTTGAGTTAGTATTACACCAGAGCTGCAGACAGCTGGAACCAGTTAAAAGACGATTACCTAAAGAAATATACAGATGTATTATTCACCATTTATTATTGTAGGTAGTTAACACTGAGTTAAGATACAGACTCAAGAATCTTATAATACTAGAACATGTAATACAGTTTCTAAAAAGAACTATTTCCGGTTGGTTAGAAGGTTCACTGGGTAAAAGCATTTACTTGTAAGTCTGATGACTTGAGTTCTAGTCCCAGAACTCTCATGATGGAAGGATAGAACCAACTCCTGCAAATTTTCCGCTGACCCCATATATGAACCACAGCATATACACGCCCATGCATGTATACACATAGTGTAATCTTAATATATATATATATATATACACATATATGTGTGTTGTGTGTGTGTGTAAAAACAAAAGAATAATATTTTTTTAAAAGACCAGACCTGTTAACATCCTGCTCTGGAAGGAAATGATCCCATGAATCCTGTCCTTTCCTTGAGGATTATTAACAGACAATGATAACTGGGGGGAGGACCAATGAGCACCCACTCCTCCCTGGTTATCTACAGGTTATCAGTTCAGAGAGAGAAAAGACATTTTACTGTGTGTTACAGCAATTGGTAGGGAGGCCATACTCTTGGAAATGACCCCTCACTCAGGATCCTATAAGAAATCCTAACAAAATGCAATGAGAGAGGAAGGAGGGAGGTGGGAAAAAAAAGGAAACAAAGAAAAGAAAAAGTCCAGCAAAAGCACAAACTTAGGTAAGAAATTCATAAATCCATCTGTCTACATCATTTAATTAGCCATCCAAACTGGATCTAGTTGGGCAGTCTTTGAATTTCAATTTTCTTATCTGTAAATTCAGAGCTTTCTAGAGTTATAAAAATTAGCTATGATTTTACAAAGTCTATAGCTAGGCCCCCATGCAATATGCCTTTTCCACACCTTTCAACAAGAATGGAATCTGTTTCTCTTATTTCTTGACTACCTACACTTCTACCTTGTTTTGAACAGAGAATGAAACAGGAAAATCCCCTAGATAAGGGAGGCTTTAAGAGTACTTGTAGTTTAAACTTTCAATTTGAAAATTTAATCACCATGTAAAAATACTACTCTGCTGAAAAGGCCACATGAGAGAGAGAGGTGACATGGAAAACAAGGGAACTCGCCAAAGGGCCACATATGTGAACAAAGTCTTTTTTGAATCCTTTACAAGTAAGGTACTGTTTTGTGGTATTTGTTTGTGTTCTGACAAATAAAGCTTGCCTGGAAATCAGAGGGCAGAGCTAGTCATTAGTTAACCATGAAAGCTGAGCCGTGCTGGCACATGCCTTTAATTTCAGCACTTATGGCACACACCTTTAATCCCAGCACTCGGGAGGTGGAGACAGGAAGTGATAAGGTGGGGTGTAGATAGCACCTTTTTGAACTGCAAGACAAGGGAGGAAAGAAGCAACTGGGGCTGCTCCCAGTTCTCTGATCTTCCAGCCCAATCAATATGTGATTTTAATTAGATTCACATTTCAAGCTACTTCAGGTAATCCACGGATTAGAGACAAGGCATTCCCACAAAACTCTGTAGCAATTCCAACCCACAGAACAAAAGTAGGAAAATGATTGTTGCTTGAAGCAAAAGGGCACAATTTGCTTTATTTACTTTTGCATTCACCACAGTCTGACAGATGAAACACATAATAATAATAATAAAAACAAACTAGTTCAGTGATATTTGTTCTAACTAATCTTCTTAAATTCCTTACCTGTGGGATCCCAAGTTATATTATGTGCTATTGAGTCCAGAAAAAATTGGCCACTTTTCTGCCACTGACTATAAAGTTCCTAAAATGAGAAAAAAGTCAGTTAGTTAATTGTGATTAGCATCTTTTATATCAAATAAACATGTTCTCTTTTGCTGTGCTCATATCAATGCAGTAATTTTTTTTTTATTAGGGTAAGGATTTTATTGTGCGTGAGAGAGAGAAAATATCCATAGGCATCTGGAGGGGTCCAGAGTGGAGAGAAAGAGAATGCAGCAGCCGAGACAGGGCCCAGAGTTAGGGAGAGGGAGAGAACAGTGGAGACGGAGAGAGTGAGGGAGCCAGGGAGAGCCAGGGAGAGAGCGAGAGAGAGCGAGAGAGAGGACAGAGCATAGGAGAGAATAGTGAGAACATCAGGAGTGGGGGAGTGTAAGAGTGGTCTCTGAAGTGTAGAACAACCACTAACTGAGTAGGGATGGAGGGAGTAATTTTTTTTTTTTTGAGAACAAAATAATTCAGTCAAGAGAAATAGGAATTACATCAGTGATTCTCAATCTGTAGGTTAAGACCCTTTCGGGGGGCATATATCAGAATATCCTACATATCAGATATTTACATTATGATTCATAACAGCAGCAAAACTAGTTAAGTGGTAATGAAAATAATTTTATGGTTGGGGGTCAGCACAACATGAGAAACTGTGTTAAAGGGTCGCAGCATTAGGAAGGCTGAGAATCATTGAATTAGATGATAAAGAGGACTCTTAAAAAAAAAAGACTATTAACAGACTACCCATTGCTGGGATCGGAAAGTCAATCCTGCATATAAATAACCAATAAGCATATAGCTTATCTATCCTCATGTCAAACATTGTTTACAATATGTGTATTTTATTACACTAAAGCTTGAAGGGAAATTTAAAATGTGTGTCCATGGGTCAAATAATTTAAATATTCTCTTAATATTTCATCTCTATCTGAAATGCACTACTGTAAGACTTTCTCATTCTTTCAAACATCTTTTATTTGAATCTACAAACAGTTAAAAAAAAAATGGAGCTGGAGAGGTGGCTCAATGATTAAGAGCAGTGGCTACTTTTCCAGAGAGACTGAGTTCAATTCCCAGCACCCACAAGGCAACTCACAATTGCCTATCCTCCAGTTTCTGGGGGATCTGACACCTTCACACCAATGCACATGAAATAAATTTAAAAAAAATACATGTAGCACTACTACATATACAAATGAAAACCATGGGTACCCTTAGTACTAGTATATAACCCAACAATTTCTAATGTAGTTCATTTTAAGTTCAAACTGTGACCTATTAAGTTAGCCCATAAATAACTATCTTACTGCAATGGTCCTCAGACTTCCACACAACAAAGAATACTCTAAGATATTTATTAAAATTTCAAGTTTCCAAATACATACCCAAAAATTCAAGTTCAAAAAGTTCACTTTGAAGCACAAGAATATGGACTTTAAACCAATACCTAAGGTGATTTTGATACCAGATGTGGACTACAGAATACCCTTTTAGGAATGCCAGAATAGCTCTCAAGCACAATGAACATCAGTCCTCAATAGAACTAGACACACAGATGGATCAATGGTATATACGCACAGTTTTGGACAGTGCTAAGCTACGAGCTGAACATAAGAACTTACTAATAGCCAGACAGTGATGGCTCATGCCTTTAATCCCAGCACTCAGGAGGCAGAGGCAAGCGGATCTCTTTGAGTTCGAGGCCAATCTGGTCTACAGAGTGAGTTTCAGGACAGGCTCCAATGCTACAGAGAAACTCTGTCTCGAAAAACAAAACAAACAAACAAAAAAGAACTCACTAATAATTCATTAAGAATATTAATAATTTTATTACTGCTATTTGCAGTGCTTAGGATTGAGCTTACAGCTTTTTAAAAATATTTGTTTGTTTGTTTATTTATTTATTATGTATACAATATTCTGTCTGCATGTATGCCTACAGGCCAGAAGACGGCACCAGATCTCATTACAGATGGTTGTGAGCCACCATGTGGTGGCTGGGAATTGAACTCAGGACCTTTGGAAGACGAGGCAATGCTCTTAACCACTGAGCCATCTCTCCAGCCCCCGAGCTTACAGCTTTGTATACACTAGGCAAGCACTCTATTGTTGAGGTACGTCCCCAGCACCAACAGTAATCCAAAAGTATACCTCTCATACCACCATTTCAAAAGAATATTCTAGAATGCATAAGAAAAACGAAAGTATCTTTTGTATAAGGATCTAAGGAGTGCTTGAAACTAGATTTCGGTATTACAGATTTTGTCCAACTCTGTCTTTTCCAATTTTCCCCTTCAAGGGGAAATACTGTGTAACAAACAATTAGTCTGATCTTACTATTTTATACTATTATATTTACAAGAATAATAGTCATTTTTAAAAATAAAAAACACAATTATATCATGTAATTATATATATTATAATAATCTATTATTACAAAAAAGGTATTTTAACAAAACTAATTTCCAAACTATTTTCTTCATTCAGCAGATAGTTGTTGAGTTAGAAAAACTGTGTTCCTTGTGTGGAACATTTGTGTACACTGTAAAGATGTGTCTCTGCCAAAACACCTGCCAGTCACTTAATACAGAGGTAAGGCCCTCTAATACTGGGTTAACTAGATAACCTAAAGACACTAACAAAAATCAGAATTTTGGAAACTTTTCTTGAAAATGAATGCTGGTGAGTGCCCAGCATAGTGGCACATGCCTGTAAAACCAGCACTTGGGAGGACAATTAAGAGTTCAAGGCTAACCTGAACTCATGGTGAATTCCAGACTTGTCTTGGGGTACAGGGCAAGATTCTGTATCAAAAAGAGGGGAAAAGAGTGAGAGGGGGGCGGGGTAATTTGTAAGATACTCCTGATTCATGTAAAAAATGACCCCCAAATCATCAGAAGCTATATAAGAGTATTCCTATCATTAAAACACTATTTAATTCGTTATATTTCTGAACTTTAATATATCATCCTATTAAGAATGAACAAATGCCAATTAATTTCTGAGTTGAGCAGAGAAGGTTATAGGCAAAGCAACAGAAATAGAAAGCAATCCTACAACTTCTAAGCCTGTCTCACTTCACTATGCTGATGCTTTCCTGTGGTTAGGAATCACTGGTTTAAAATTTATGGTGACTACACAGACATGCAAAAGAATGTGGCCTATTTGTTATATTTATCAACTATTAGTTAATTAAGAAACTAATTTCTTATATATTTTTCTTATAAAGAACACCTATTGATCTGATAGCAACTATATTACATGATATAATAAAAGCAAAAAACAAAGTCCTAGAAATGTCTTAATACTAAAAGCAAATCATGTAATCGTAAGAACAATACACACGAAAAGGCAGAAAACTGTTCAAGCATGCTCTATAAACCAAGAATAAAGTGCCACTTATAGCTAAACAATGGTATCGCATAGTAGCAATAAAGTAACTTCTAAACTTAAAGTTATCAGTTCTTTGCCTATTATGAAATAAAAATGTCAGAAGGAAAACAAAGCACTTTAAGATATCTGGTTGGCACAATTTAGTATAATTCAATTCCAATAAAAAATTTAATTATATTTTAGTATGAACATTGAACTTAAACATTTATATTCAATTATAGTCAACAACTTATACTAGTTTGCTGAGTCCCTCTTTTTTATACTAAACATATTTCAATTCAAAAAAGAAAAATAACAAACTACTAACCAAATTTTTCCCTTTTTTTGGAAGACTGACTGGTTCAAAAACAGAGATGACATTTCCATAGGATGCTGCAATCTTTTAAAAAGAAAGACAATTATAAATAGATTAACATACTTATGGAACAAAAGAGTAAATGAAATAACTATTATGGCTACATTTTTAAATATACAAATACATGATTTCATCCAACAGTACTTGAGAATATACAGGATTAGAATCCCAGCATGGCTACCTTCTGTACATATTTTCAGAGATTTCTCTATCTGTATTTACAATACATATAACACTATTTTTCTAACAGTCCTATGTTGAGAAGTGAACATTCATAAAACATCTTTCAACAAAAATCTTAGCAACAAGATAGTTGCTAAACATGAAATCTGACCTGATTTTAAAATGAGTTTTTTAAGCTTATCTATCATTGGAGTTCATAGTTCTCCCAACAAATAACTTAACTTAAAAAAAATTAAACTTAAGGGCTGGAGAGGTGGCTCTGGGGTTAAGAGCACTGGCTGCTCTTCCAAAGGACCCAGGTTCAATTCCCAGCACGCACATGGCAGCTCACAATTGTCTGTAACTCCAGTTCCAGAGGATTTGACAACACTTTTACACAGACATACATGCAGACAGTATACCAATGAACATAAAAATAAATAAATCTAAAAGAAACATAATATCTATTCTTCATCAATTCCCTAAACTTTTTTTTAACGTTTTATGTTTTTTTTAAATTTCTTCATTTTTTGGCAGAAATACATGATCTGAAGCCAGGGCTCTGCTCATGTACCCTGGAACCATGCAACAAGCTTAATTCTTTCATGAATTTAATCTTTAAAAAAGCAACCAAAATAGCTTGAATGACCACCATCAAAATCTCAGAAATCAGCTAATAACAGTGGCAGAGACCTGTAATCCCAGAATTTGGAAAGGCTGAGGTAAAAGGATTGATTACAGTTTACAGTTCAGCCTTGAATACAGAGTTGAGACCCTATGTCAAACACAAAACAAAAATTAAACCAAACAGATAAAAAAAATACACAAATACTCAAGAAATTCTTCTGCTTAGGCTTCAGAGTAGCTGGGACTATAGGTATGTGCCATCCTGCCTAACTTCTTGACACTTTAAGGAAAGCTTTGCTAACTGTTAGTAAGGAAACTTACCTTTTATTAGTTTGATCATAAAACCAAATGACTTCATCCTAACCTAGATAATCACATAACTTGGAGAATCTTCATAAAAAAAAAAAAAAAAGACATTCTTGCCGGGCGGTGGTGGCGCACGCCTTTAATCCCAGCACTCGGGAGGCAGAGGCAGGCGGATCTCTGTGAGTTCGAGACCAGCCTGGTCTACAAGAGCTAGTTCCAGGACAGGTTCCAAAACCACAGAGAAACCCTGTCTCGAAAAACCAAAAAAAAAAAAAAAAAAAAAAGACATTCTTGCTGGAAGCTATGAAAGCTATCAAATTTCCAACATTAATAGCTTTATGAATCTAAATGATATTTTAAGTTTTTAACAGTAATGAGATTATAGAACTACAAAGTTAGGAGAGCAAACACTGAAAGCATGAAAAGGAAAAAATACAAAATAAACACCACCAACAACAAAAAGCACCTCACTGAATTTTAGAATTCTAAAGTAAAGAGCAGCATGTTTGTAGCACTGTTAAGAACTAAACAAGAGGCATTTGTAACTATATTGAAAAGAAGGGCTATCAAGTGACAAAAAAAATTGCAGTACAACAAACAGATAAAGACTGAAATAAAACCTCCTTTTATCAAAAGTATCATTAGGTACCTAACATGATGGTGCATGCCTTTAGTCCCTGAAGGGGTAGAGGCAGAGAGATTTGTGGGCTCAAGGCCTGCACAGTCTATAAAGCAAGTTCCAAGCTAGCTAAAGCAATTTAAAAAAAAAAAAAAGATAGACAGACAGACAGATAGGCCTAATCTTCTATACTTAGTTGGTGCTATTTCAAGGTATATATGTTGCCTGGTATGACTCCTAGCAGAACACTTTACAAAACTATAGTCAAAATGATCAACAACAACTACATGTTATTTCTTTTGTATTTGCTGCAATTATTTTACTTTCAATTTACTATTTTTACTTTTCATGTACAAATAGAAGTCCTAGAAGTCTTTTCTTTTTTTCATTTATTTATTATATATACTGTGTTCTGCCTGCATTTACACCTACACACCAGAAGAGAGTACCAGATCTCATGCTATGAGCCACCATGTAGTTGCTAGGAATTAAACTCAGGACCTCTGGAAGAGCAGCCTTGCTCTTAACCTCTGAGCCATCTCTCCTGCCTCTGTAAGTCTTTTCTTAGACCTAAAAATGAACAAAACATTTCATATTTTAGTATATGTATTCTTTCGATGCTTACCAGAAGTTACTAGAATACCGTTTTAAAAAGAATGTCTACCAAATTTGCCTTTTAAAAATAATGTTATTCCTTTTTTTTTTTTTTAAAGAAAGTTAACCTCTTAGGAGGCTTTTAATTTATATTGTTTTTTTTTTTCTCTTCTGTTTGTTTTCCAAGGCAGGGTTTCTCTGTGCATCTCTAGCTGTCCTGGAACTATGTAGAGAGTTCAGGTTGGCTTTGAACTGAGATCAGATCCACCTGCCTCTATGTCCCAGGTACTGGGATTAAAGACATGTGTCATTACCACCCAGCCTTGATTTTTTTTTCTAATGCTGAAAAACTAAGCTTTAGACATGTTTAGACGTAAAAATTACATTTGTTTCAATTAGTAGAGAAGACTGTGCTACATCTTAAAATTATAGAAAAACAGATTCCTAACTGGGTATAATAATTCCTGTCTGTAGTTTCAACATTCAAGAAACAGACAGTAGGATTGCTTTGAGTTCAAGGCCAGCCTAGGTTGCATAGTGAGTTCCAGGACAAATGAGCTTACAATGTGACCTTGTCTCAAAAATCAAGAAGGGGCTGAAGAGATGGCTCACTGATTAAAAGTACTTGCTACTCTTGCAAAGGACCTAAGTAAGTACTGCTCCCAGAACCCATGTTAGGCAGCTCACAATCAACTGTCAAGTCCAGGTCCAGGTAAATACTCTTCTGGCAATAACTGATAACCTGCACACACACACAGTTCACATAAATATACTCAGGAATACACATAAAATAAAGTATTTTAAAACAACAAAAGATTATTATCAGAATTTCTGACATTTTCCAAAATGCATCTTAGAGAGCCAAAAAAATGTATAGCTTTGTTCTTGGAAAGAAGGTCTTAATTGAATAGGAAATATATATTTCAGAAATTATGCTGACAAAAATTATACTCAAAATGAATCTGCAAGTTACCACAAGATTACAAACCTTGCCTTGCTGCATTGAACAGTCCACACATCCCACTTGAATATTTCCATGTTTAGCGCCTGGGATGATCTGTAATCTTTCAAAATTACTTCCCAGTATTACAATGTCACATCCAGATGCATAGGCCTAAAAAATTAAAATAAAAATGATAGACATTTCAAGAAAATATGTAGAAAACTTGCATTAAATATTGTTTAAAACACAAAAATTTTAACTGCCTCCGAGACAGTCTTCATTGAACTATTTTCTTTCCTTCTTATATGCAAATCCACCACAAATCAGTCCCAACTGTAGCACGAATAATAAAAACCCAGAGACAGATATTGGGGTTCAGCCTGAAGATCAGTAAAGCAAAGTAGCCAAGCCACTAAAGAGCTCTTCCTCAGACTCAAAGAGTGCGACTTCCTGTCTCATCCTGCTTTATAGTCCTCTCTAGTGCTGGGATTAAAGGTGTGAGCAGCCACCTCCACTTGAATCTGTTCCGCAAGGCTGTGGCACAGCCCAGGGTGACCTTGAACTCACAGAGATCCTCCCCGCCTCCAACACCCAAATCCTGGGATTAAAGGTGTATGACCTCACTGCCTGCCCTCTAATGGCTTAGTTTCACCTTCTGGTCTACAGGCAAGTTTTATTTATAAAACATAAATAAAATATCACTATGCCCATCTGAAACCAATCACATGCATTTCTTCTATGTTCACTGAATGCTATCATCCCTGTTTGTAACTTCATCATCTGTCTCCTGCCCTACTGTTAACAATCCAACTGCTTATATCTTCGTCTGTTCTCAAACCAAACAGCTGACTCCTAAAGATGTTTACTACATCAAGTTATAATTCCTACCTAAATTTTAAAGTTTCCCACTACACTTGCAATAAAAACCCCAACTCCTTACCAGGACAGTCCATTTCAGGCACTTTTGCCTGATTCCTTCCCTCACCAGGTGGTCCTTACACCGCCCTTCCTTCTATTCCTTTTCCATATCAAAGTATCTTATCTGAGTTTTATTTGCCTGGTCTTTGTCTACCTCAGGGTTTCTTAAAACTTTGTCCAACTGAGAAATTATTGCATGGCCCAAGGTAAAGATATGTAAAACAGGTAAAAAAAAATCAAACTTTTGCCGGGCAGTGGTGGCGCACGCCTTTAATCCCAGACTTGGGAGGTAGAGACAGGCGGATCTCTGTGAGTTCAAAGACAGCCTGGTCTACAGAGTTCCAGGACAGTCTCCAAAGCTGCAGAGAAACCCTGTCTTGAAAAATCCAAATTAAAAAAAAAAAAAACTAATGATAAGTATTTTAAAACAATTATTTGGCATACAAAAATTTTTAACATTTATAAAAGGTAAGAACAAATTTGTATATTAGTGAGATGAATATGCTTTTTTATTATTAAAAAATATTGGCTGAATATTTTATGAAAAAAATGTAGCGTGCTGTCTAATATTTTCAGTTTACTGATCCCTTAATTTTATAAGCCTGTATTTTGAGAACACCATTTTGCATAAAATACATATTATAAAATGGCAGAAGCATGCTTAGAGAAATTTCAGAAATGGATGGATGTTCCGTCCTAAAAATGGACCAAATTCATTGAATTATTTCTGGTGAAACTCAAGTTAGCAGCCCAAACACAAAATTTTAAATCAAACATTATTTAACACTATATAATCCAAAAATAGACTAATCTGAATGCTTTCTTAGATCTCTTAGGACCAGTTGCCCAGGTGTGGTGCGGCCCATAATGTGCTTTGTCTTTAGAGCAGTTGATTCCATCCCATGCTCTCTGTCCCATTTGTTCTCAGAATATTTACTACTTTCTACCTCTCTAGCTGCTTAGGATGCAATGACAAAGGACACCATGGGCCCCAGAAAGAAAGAAAGAACTAGGCTACGGTATAATAATAATAATAATAATAATAATAATAATAATAATAATAATAATAATATCACTGTGTGGTGGTGATGCATGCCTTTAATCCTAGCACTTGGCAGGCAGAGGCAGGTGAATCTCTGTGAGTCTGAGGCCAGTCTGATCTACACAGTGATCATATAGAGATACCCTGACTCATAAATAAGTAAGTGAGTGAGTGAGTGAGTGAGTGAGTGAATGAGTGAATGAGTGAATGAGTGAATACAGGAGAAATGATAATCTGACTAGAGACTTCTACTTTAAAGCTTTAGGAATGAGAAGTTAGCTAAATATTAAGATCTTTTCTGCAAAAGCAGAAGGAGTTGAAAAGCTGCTTGAAGAATGTGTAAAAGTACTTAGACATAAGAGAGAAAAAGTATTTAAGATTCCTACCATACAAATTGTGAATAACAGATATAGCAAAAGTTTAAGAAGGAACCTTCTACAAGCAATAGACTAAAAATGTCTATTAAAATACCTGAAAAGGTCACACTTATCTTAATGTGCCTTCTGCTCTGGCAGTGTTAAACTGGAGATTAAGTATGACTGCATACAAGGACATTGGTAGTATGGACAGCGATAAGGAAGAGATCTGATATTTATGAGGTAGACCCCAGTGGCCTTCAATCTCATGGGAGATCTCTGAGTTCAAGGCCAGCCTGGTCTACAGAGCAAGTTCCAAGTTCCAAAACAGCCTGGAATACACAGAGAAACCCTGTCTCAAAAAAAAAAAAAAAAAAAAAAGGAAAAACTAAAAAGGAAGAGAGAGAAAAAGGCAGACAACTGGTTGATGATTATACTCAATGATAATAATATAAGAAAACAAACCAAACAAGGTGGGAGGAAAGGCTGGAAGACATACCAAGAGGGGAAACCGAGCCTAAACAATGATTTTGAGTATGTTGCACCTTCAAGTGAAAAAAAATCTAAGAATTGTTTATCATTTTGAAATTCAAAACACAGATCTCACCACTAGAGGTAATATACCCTACAGAATGGAAGACCAAGGACAAATTATCATCCTGAAAGGTAACTTACAAAGAACACTGAATAGAGAAAAGGAAGGAAGGAAGGAAGGAAGGAAGGAAGGAAGGAAGGAAGGAGAGGAAGAAGAGAAAGGAAGGGGAAGAAAAGGAGAAAAGATGTTGTAATTAACTAAAAGATGTTATAACTATAACTAACTATAAGAAGGACGTTATAACTAAGCTAAGGAGAAAACTAAATAAGTGAATTGACAAATGCCAAAGAGAAAGAAACATGGAAGACACTGACAACTAAGGAGACACGGGCTGCCAGAAAGCACTGTTTTTAAGATGAATGTTTTAAACATATCTTGAAATTTCCAGAGAAAAAAGAAAGTAGATAATAAAGGACCAATGCCCCAGATAGAATTTGAAGATAAAACCCACAGCATAGAGAAAGGGGTTAACCTGGGACATGTAGGATAAAATATATCATTCATTGTGCAATGACAGGGGAAAAAAAGGATGCTGATATAGTGACTTTTTTGGCTTGTAACTGACAATGAGGGAGTGATCAGCCGACAAATTCCAGGTAAATGTTTGTTTATATGAGTAACAGAATGTTGGGCTGGGAGGTTTTATCTTATGGAGGAACATGAGATAAAACGAACAGATGGGTGGATGGGTGCTTGGGAAGCTTTGAGGTCTCATCTAAAGGTGGTAAATAGAATTGCATTTCCCAGTTTTATTTATATTATCAAGGAGTGATAAGAGTCAGGAACAGAGATACAAAAAGGAATAAAGAAAAAACAAAGCATGTTGGATTTGGTTAGATTCAAAAACAAGAAGGTTCAAGAAAGTTAAAAGATGTTGACAACAAAGACTATTATTAAATTAACTCATGTCAAATTATCTAAATTATAAGATGTAGCTGTCTAAAAATAACCATGCTAAATAATAAGGACAAGGTTCAAGGTCTGGTTTTCACATTGTGTAACACAGAAGTGATAGGAATTCCACAATCAGAAGATCCAAGAGCAGAGAGAGTAATCAGAGGTAGAGCATGCTCTTGCATGCAAAAAGCCCTGGTTTCACCCTGTATTAATTGCTCGCACATATACATATGTACTTTAAGTTCTAGGCCCAAAATAAATGGATGACATTTCTAAATGAAAGAGTACATTTACTCTCTCGCCGCAATGTTTTCCAAAGTTTGTGAAAAGTAGAAACAATGCCATGTTTTAATTTTTTATTGTTTTGTATTTTTAGTCTATAAATTTACATAAAGTCTGTGCTAACAAAGGGGTAGATTATATGTGTGTGTGTATAATACACCTAAATCTTAAAGTCACCTAAAGTAGTTTTATCAATATATAAAATTAATTTAACTTCTAGAACTTATATCACATGAAAGTATATCAGTAAGAAAAGAGCCTTACAATGGACTGTGAGCTAGGCCTGCTAGTACATTCCCTTAGTAATCCTAGCACTACTGAGGCTGAGAAGGGATCTAAGTGCAAAGTCAGCCCTGGCTACCTAGTAAATTAGATGATAGTCTGAGCTACATAATAAGACCTTATTTCAAAAATAACAAAAGCCAACATGGCAGTGCACATCTTCAATCGTCAGAGGCAGGAGACCTCTGTGAGTTCAAGGCAAACTTAATCTATACAAGGAGTTCCAGGACAGGATTATGTCTCAAAATATAAAAACAAAGTCAATACAATTTAAACATTAGATATAGACTTGTCTGTAATACATTATTCACAAAAACTCACTTAAGGTGCTTTGACCTTAATATGAAGAGTTACCAAATGCAGCTTAATGACAAAGTTGGTATTTAACATGCTTCTAGTCCTGGGTTCAGTTCCCAGTAATGCAAACAAACAAACAATAGCAAAAACACTGTGCTGGATTATCAAATAACTCTCACAAAATATTTGTATATTACAATTGGTACACCAACTACTTCTGTCAAATCTCTAACCAAGCCAGGAGAATGACATATATAATAATCCCAGTACTTAGGTGGTAGGGGTTAAGAGGTCAGCCTGAGCTACATAGTAAAATCCTGTCTCAAAATAAATAAATAAGTATAATTAGAAGCCTTTGTTCCTAGCCAATGAAGGTTCTCAACTGAAAATCATCCAGTTAGGTACAGGTAACAACCGTAAGTCACTAACTCAAGTAAACAGGATGCAATGCACAGGAAGACCTGAATCCAGTGCACTAAGAAGCATCTATCAAAGGACCTTCTTAACTTCCAAGTCTGACAATTAACCTGAAGTATTCTAAATTTCAAAATTCAAGTTTGTAATAGCCAGTCTTCTAATCTGGAAGCTAATTTCTCTAAAACAAAGTTTGTTTTCGTGAACCTTTCATTTTAGGTAAATGTCCTAAAATTTTTCTTTCTAGAATATGCTCTGGTTAAATAACTCAAGTTTGATTATGTTGTAATTAATGCTTATTCTCTCTTTTAAAACCATAATATTGACAATTAGTGTAATTTTATTGATTTTTAAGTGTACTTACTTCTACAAATCACAGTAATTGATAAAATGAACCAAAAATTTTAAAACAAAGGTCAACTAAGTTACTTGGAACGGCATTATAGATACCATGAAGTTTTTTCTTCTTCCAGATAGGTACAAAGGCAAACTTTCCCCATCTATAACCTCCCCACCCACAAAGACGTACACCACTCATAGAACCCTTCCATTTTCCAAATACAGAATTCACAGTGCCACCAATAAAGCATCCCTAAAATAAAACAAAGATTACTATCACAGAAAGTTGGGGGAAGAGAAACTTATTTAGTCTCCCTACCAAAACCCCCATAGAACCATAGCTGCATTTTTGAATTTGTAACTGGATCTACTTAGACATGAGTAAGCACCGAGTTGTCTAATATTAAAGAAAGTCTGAAGCTATAAAATATTTGTTTTACCCTCGATACAGAAAGAAAATCCTAAATACTAGCTTTCTGTTTCTTAAAAGGTAACCTTCTTGAATCAGCAAGCAAGGTACTTACAAGCCTGATGACCTCAAATCAATCCAAAGAACCCTGACTTCAACCATCAGCAGATGAAGAGAACAATCTCCTACAAGCTCTCTTCTGACTACCATACATGTGACATATACACACATTTAAAAAAGTAATAAAATTGAAAAAATAAATTAACTCCCTTTCTGTTTCTTCCAAAACACAAATCACAGTAATTGATAAAATGAACCAATTATGTAGCACTAAGTATGGACTAATTATAAAAGGAAAAAGTATTTTATGTCAGCATTCTACACAAATATTAAGACATCTAAATTTTAATTAATGGTATCTCTTTTTAAATTACTGTGTCTCATAAACAGAACATTTCCTCAACACCCCCCAAAGGAAATTAAGATGAATAAAAGAAAGAGGGAAGCATTACTGTAAGCAAAGATAAAATAATAATTTGGCTTATGTATCCATTATCTCCCTAATTCCTCATTTGATGTTGATGATAAAACGTGTAACAAATAGACTATGAAAAAATTTCATGAAACTTTAGTAGAAATATTGTATTTAGACTCATATCTAAATTATTAAAGCAATTTTAAAAGACTGCAATTATTAACTGCACTACAATAAAGCTGCTTTGTTCACACATCAAGTCAACCAGTATTTATACACTTTCTAGTACAAAGTACCATGAATTAGGCACAATGAACTATAACCTTAATTTAATAAGTAAACATTTCATGTAACAAAACAGTGTCCCATTAAAAGATGATAGAAAAATAAAATTTAATGGTTAGAAAAAGAACGTGCTCAAAAACAACTAATGACAAAGACCTGTGGTCCAAGCTAGTAGCAGACAGGAGGATCAGAAGTCCTGGGCATTGTGGCAAGGTGCTGACTCAAAAGAAAAGGTGAAAACAGTGTTGAAGATTCAAAGAGCTTCCCCAGCATGTAAGCATGTGCAAGACCCAATGGTTTGATCCTTGAATCAAAAAGCAAAAACAAAATTTTCAAAAATGAAAAACAAGGAAGCAAGCAAACAAACAACCTATTTATAAAGAACCATGCTTGAGCCAGGCGTTGCTGACGCATGCCTTTAGTACCAGCACTTGGGAGACAGAGGCAGGCAAATCTCAGTGAGTTCGAAGCCAGCCTGCTCCACAAAGGGAGTGGCAGGACAGTCAGGACTGTTACAAAGAGAAACCTTGTCTCACAAAATCCAAAAACAGAGGGTGGAAGGAGAGTGGGAAAAAATATATATATAGCTCAATGAAAACATTAAAAACAAACAAAAAGAACCATGCTTGAAACCAAAGCAGTTATGACTCAACTGCGACGTCAGTGACTGTCTAGGCACTCCCAAGGAAGCCTAGACACATACTCAAGGCAAAAGTGCTAAACAATGAAATAAAAGAATTCATTCTGAATGCTTGAGTGAGATAGTCGGTGTCCACTAGTAGCTTTCCCAGAGCAAATCCAAACTAGTTTGAGGCAGTTGATGTAGTAAGAAAAAAAAACTGAATGTTTTGATATGATAACCTATATTAGTAACAGCATTTTTTTTATTTATTTTTTGGTTTTTTGAGACAGGGTTTCTCTGTGGTTTTGGAGCCTGTCCTGGAACTAGCTCTGTAGACCAGGCTGGCCTCGAACTCACAGAGATCCGCCTGCCTCTGCCTCCCGAGTGCTGGGATTAAAGGTGTGCGCCACCACCGCCCGGCTAGTAACAGCATTTTAAAACATGAAAATTGGCATTCCAATTCAATTTGAAGTATGTCGAGACTTTACTTAGGAACCAGTCTTGTTCTTGTGATCCTCCGAGCGCTGAAATATTTGCGAAAGTGTAAAGGGAAGAACTGCAGACGGGCTCAACTTCAGAGAGATCATCAAGTTCCACAAAGGATGAATAGGAGACTGCAAAATCCCAAGTCCCCCCCCTTCAAGTGCAACTACAACTCAGAGGGATTTTTAGTCTTTGCATTTAATCTATCATTAATATTTTGCTCTTCTTGCTAAAAAAACAAAACAAAACAAAAAAAAAAAAAACCTCAAAAGCAGAGCAGGGGGAGGGGTGAGCTTGGAGGAATGCTTGACTAGAATGCCAGAGGCCTATGATTTGATCCTCAGAGTCTTCAATTCCATTCAAAGAAAAGAGGTTAAACAAATCTCAAGGGAGAAAACAACAGACTGTTCATAAACATGAAGGAGAAAACGCGCAGTTTCAAGACAAAGAAATATAAGATGTACTAATTTATTCAGGAAACTAAGAGCAAGAAACTTGCTGAAATGGGACTACAGCTGGCTGCAGGAAAAAACATGACTCTAAAATAGAAGAGAGCTGGGATTTTTATACCAAACTAATGTATGTATATGTGTTTACTCTCTAATGTGTGAATAAATGTGTATGTAACTTATTTGTATGCTTATCTGAAAGCAATCTGCAACCAGCTTGAGGAAAGTCATCAACACTTGCTTTAGGAAAAACTGACTTTAAAAACAGAACTGGGCAACAAGTTACATGACAGTTGAAGATACATTTCTTAGCTCCTGAAAAGCAACATGGAATCAACTGGCCAAGATTTTACAGAGGAATACATGTAGGTGTAAAAATGAACAGTCATATTAATCATTCTATAAGTACACATACCGTGGCCTTGTGTACATTCAGAACGCCTTCCTTTAGAAGCTGGGAGCACTTGCCTTGGAGAAAGCCCTCATAAAAAAAAAGGGGGGGGATGGCAGAAAATGTAATACTTCTCTATCCTATACTCTCCCACCTTGGGAGACCTCCAAGGAAGTTGTACTTCCTTCCCTTAAGAACAGATAGTAGGTAAGCCACTTCGTGGGCTACACAGATTATTAAAAATGGGTTAGATCAATATGTAAGAGCTAGCCAATAAGAGGCTGGAACTAATGGGCCAGGCAGTGTTTAAATGAAAAAAAAAAAAACAGATAGTAATGTCAGCGGAGGGGTGACAAGTGCTAAGACTTCTCCCTCCCCTCACTTCCCCTAGGCAAATGGCACAAAGCAGAATCTTGACAACTACTAGCATCACGTGCCACTGCACTGGGAAGTCATCGTCTCTCTCCGAAAGCAGTGAACTTAGTTGACACAACTCTAAAAGGACACTTTAAGCATTAAATCCCTAAATCACGTTAAATGCTGAGTGTTACTTAGTCCAGCACACGCGCGCGCACACACACGTATCTGGAAAATTATGATTCCTAAGCCTGGGGCATCTATTAAGCTGTTTTAGTTATACAAAATTTTACATTTAATCACAAACTTGCTGCAAAAGTCATCAGCACTACAGATATAGTCAGACTAAAGATCTGAAGTCCAGTACTGAGTTATGACTTGAAATTACTAAACTAAGATAGAAATGTCATTTATAGCGATAAAGCCAGAAATGTGAGACCGATCATCTTTGTTCTAATAGCTGGAAAAGGCAAAGAAGAGCAAGTCACTTTGGCTAAATCTTAACCTGCCCTAAGCAAACAGGGGATACCCTCAAACTACAATGGTGAAACTGTCAGCGTTACCTTGAATACCCTCAAAACTTTCCAAGAAGTACAAGGCCGCTGCTTGTACTATACAAAGGATGATAGGAATGAATGAAGAATAGTTTCCTTATTCGTTGGCGAATTTTAAGGAAAATAAATAGGCGCTGTTTTCATTATACTGCTATTTGCGCCGGCTTAATACTCAGTAACTGTTTTAAGACTACAAGGGCTTGACCTTAGAACTGGAAAAAAATGAAACATATCCCAAAGACTGAAACTAAACTCGTTCGACAACTCTCGCTAGGCAGCGAGAAAAGTCAAAAGACCCCTTCCACCCCCAACTCGTGATTCAACTATCATTTTGGAAGAGCTACTTTGGCCCGAGAGGGTCGGACTACCATTTCTGGAAGCCTGAAAGCACGCTAACCGGAGCGGAGGCCGAGCGAGCGAGCGAGCGAAGCGTCAGTCTGCTCCAGGCCTCCCTCCCTTCTCCCTCTCTCTCTCCCGCACTCACCGTGAAGCGCTGCTCGCCGACGCTGCCCACCGAGAAGCAGTGGTCGCCGGGGTTCACGGCGCCGGTCAGCACCTGGTGCAGGTTCATGGCGGCGTCCCAGTCCCGCAGCAGACACCGCAGTCAGCTCATGCCTGGGCTCAGCCACCTCCCTGCGCCTTCCCCCTAGGGGCGGCGGCCGTGGAAGAACGGCGGCGGTGCCGGGCGCCCGAAGCCGCAGACGCTCGGTCGGGGCCCGCGGCTCATCCCTAGCCGGGCGGCCGAGGCCTGAAGGGGGCGGGCCGAGCGAGCGGGGGCGGCGCCGCGCCGCTCTGCACCTGTCACGGCCGCCCAGGTGAAGCGCGGCCACCGCTCACCTATCCGCCCCGGCCTGGAGCTCCCCGCGGAGCCGCGCTGTCCGCAAGCAACGCCCGAGCCGGGTCAGTGGCACTCGCAGCCCGAGAGGCCCCGCGGCACGAGCTGCTCCCACCAGACCGGCGGCACCTTCCCGGCCGCGCGCCCGCTGCCCTCGCCAGCAGCCACCGCTCGCGACGCGGCTCCAGCCTCTGCGCCAAAGTATCGCGAGACTTGCCTCTGCGATCCCGAGGGCCCCACTGCACACTCAGCGGTAACGCCCTCTCTAGCGAGGGTTAGCCAATCCCGAGACGCGGAAGTATCTAGAGCTCCGCCCCATGCTTAGGAGAGGCCAATCTCTTTGAGGCTTTTGGAGGAGCCTGTGAGCCTTTGGCGTTCTGAGCCTTGCGCCATCAGTCAGAGCCAAGACTTACCGAAAAGTTACCTATCTGTGCTTTTGGTGAGGGGTCAACCTAACTGCTGGGACAGAAAGTTCAACAGGGAGAAGTTGTCGTTTCCTTGACCCTAGGACGACTACAAGTCCCAAGATGCACCGCTTCCCACAGGCATCCCCCGTGATACTCTGTAAAAGTGACCATTGAAACCTTTCAGCCTTGTCGCGGTTTTCCCGGCGCCTTTCCAAGTCACTAAATTTAGAAAGGTTTAAGCTCTTCAGTAATACTAATTGATGTATTTTTAGTATAGACACCATTCTTTTACAGTAGTGCCGATAATAATGACCCACCAGTCCTACTTTGTTTTGGAAAGAGAACCCAAGAATCTCAAAATGAATTGTCAGGCACCAGTGGTGACATCCAGTGCTCATTATGTTTTGACACCAATTTCATATTATTATTAACAAAAGTCTGTTCAAATGGCTTCCCCTCGTAGGGACAGACTGTTCTGTTCCCCTCCATCGCAAATGATTGGCACAAGCTTAATCCAGAGTGTTCGAGAAAAGTTTCAAATGGATGAGTATAATATTGAACTTTGCTACAGTAATATTGACAGAGGTGAGAGGTCAGACACACAGCTCAGCGCTGACACTCTCGGCTGCTTAAGGAGTTTACCTAGTTTACAAACTTCAAGCCAAACCGGAATTTGGAGCTTGGGTGCAGAAAAGAATTTCAGGACTTTCCAGTTCGTGAAGCACAGGTGAGGTTCAGTAAAAATATTTTAATATGGGTTTAAGTGCGAGTGTTGATAGAGCAGTATTTAGAAAGAGAACACACCCAAGTTATGGTATGGGCTCCTCAAGGGATGGGGTTCCTGGGACTAGAATTGTTTTAGCCATACAAACCATTTTGGAGACTCTCAAGTTACATCTCAAAAGGTTGCTAACAATGTATCTTCCTCTTTTTCTCTTTCTTTTGATAAGAGAGATTAGAAGGTGTCCCTGGAAATAACTTCAAAGGAACTGGACTCTGAAAGGATGAAGCCAGAAGTTTCACAAAGTGTTTACTATATGAATTTATTTTCCTGTAAGTAGGTTTTGGGTGAGATTCCTAGGAAATTTGAGGTTTAAAGAGAAAGATCTTGAACAATTGTTAATTGTGCTAGAATTCTTGATTCTTTGCTAGAAGTAGGTTTCAACCAGTTTCCAGGATGAAGGGCTCTTCTCCCTTCTCCTATCATTTCAAATATTCCTGTTTTTCTATCCTGCCTCAAAATGATTTCACATTGGAGCTTAGAGAGAATGTGTTTGGATGAGACCCTGTATTATACCTGATTTACCGTTGAG
>NC_022020.1:37136711-37147751 GCF_000317375.1 Microtus ochrogaster | reverse complement strand
AAAAAAAAATGAAGATGCTTAAAACTAATATAACGTGGACTGTCCTTCTGTATATGTGTTGCTTTTATTGGCTAATGAATAAAGCTACTTTGGCCTATGACAGGGCAGAATATAGCCAGGCTGGAAGGGATATAGAGAGAGACTAGGCAGAGTCAGAGAGATGCCATGTAGTTGCTGAAGGAGACAGATTGGAACCTTACTCGGTAAGCCACAGCCTCATGGTAATAAACAGAATAATAGAAATGGGTTAATGCAAGAAGTAAGAGCTAGCTAGAAATATGGCTGAGTCATTGGCCAAGCAATGTTGTAGTTATTATAGTTTCTATGTGATTATTCGGGTCTGGGCAGCTGGGAAGTGAATGAGCCATCTAAGGTTACACTAACATTTCGGTGACAAATACTAATAACCATCCTTTTCCTAAGACACTTGCAATATACATTCACTTGGACTTGCAATTTAAAAAATATATAAGAATAAGCTTCTAAGAGCTATCTCCTGTTTCTAAGTAGAAAGATGAAAATGCATTCAAAAATGTCAGTCTTTTCATAAATTAGACAACACTATGTCATCCACAGTGGCACCTCCTTGTAGTTACAGCACTTGGAAGGTGGAGGCAGGAGAATCAGGAGTGCCTTGGGTGCATTGAAGCTTAAGGCCAGGCAACCATGACTACATGAGACCCCCTTACAAAAGAAGAAAACAAAAGGCAAAATGTGGTGTATTTTATGGAAATTTGTGAAATGTAAGATACCATGAGCTGAATTTCTCTTGAGTTGGAAATTGACACTATGGTCTCACACTTGCTAAGCAAGCATTCAACTACCAGCTACATTGCCGTCCCTAGAAATCACCTAGGAGACACATTTTCAGGTGTGTTGATAAGGGCATTTTCTGAGGCATTTCACCTACCCGGGATGTAGACAGAACCGTGCCATGGGTCCAACTAAATATAAAGGAGAAAAGGAGAGGAGCACTGGCGTTTATCTCTGTTTCTTGATACCGGCCGCTTGATGCTCTGATGTGAGATTCCCCTCTTTATGCTGTGAATACCATTGGTTAATAAAGAAACTGGTTCCACTTCAGCTGTTGGCGAAAGAAAGAAGAAAGAAAGAAAGAAAGAAAGAAAGAAAGAAAGAAAGAAAGAAAGAAAGAAAGAAAGAAAGAAAGAGAGGCTTGGCCTGATAGAACAAGGTGGGGAAAGCTAAACTGAATGCTGGGAGGAATAAGGCAGAGTGAAGGAGAAGCCATGGAGCCCCCAACAGAGACAGACGTGCTGCAACCTTGCTGGTAGGCCACGACCTCGTGGATGCACAGATTAATGGAAATGGGTTAACTTAAGATGTAAGAGTTAGCCAGTAAGAAGCTAGAGCCAATTGGCCAAGCAGTGATTTAAATAATATAGTTTCTGCGTGATTTTATGGGTCTGAGCTGCTGGGCAGCTGGAAAACAAACTAACGGCCTCCTCCAACAATGCTCCTACCATTGTGTCTTCCCACCTGGATGGACTGAGACAAAAACTCACCAACCCCTCCCCTCTGCAAGTTGCTTTTATCAGGTATTTTATCCTGGTAACGAGAAAAGTAACTAATACAGCCACCAAGAATGTTTGGATGTGTTGTTTAGTTATCATCTCAAATTCATTCAAAGCAACTTTAAGTTAACTTTGAGAGAGAGGTATACATGAAATTGAAATCAATACCTCATGCTTGCGAGAATGCTTTCCATGAGCACTAGTCCCCAAAATTGAATTATTTTATGTACATGTGTGGGAAGTACATACATTCTGTGGCTAGTGCACAGAATTTATTCACCATTTACTCATTCTCTTATGCCCTCTTTTTGTTCTGCAGCACATTCAGGGGGGGGGGGTAAAATGAAAGATTCAATGAGTTGGTACCTATGAAACTGAAGGCAAAGTCTTGATCACGTAGTAACTAGCTATATGACTAAATATGTTTATTAAATTTGAAGAGTCATTTCCTCATCTATAAAAACGGGAAGTTTAATTTGACTATCAGCAGCACTTTGCTCTGTTTTGGCATCTATCCACCTCTGTGTTCTTGTTGGTTCATGTTTAAATTCTCTAAGCATGTATGTAGTTCTTGCGGCCAACTGTCCAAGTTGAATGCTGCCCTAACTACTCTCTCAGACAGATAATTTAATTTCCTATTGCCTCCTTTAACTATAACTATTTTCATATAATTTTTGTGGGATTTAAATGAGAGCAATGTGTGGAGTAAACAAAGCAGCCAAGAAAAGTTCTATGTTGTTATTATTCTTAAATAAATCTCACTTGTTGATATATTTATTCCAAGGTTGTCTAGATAGCATTAAGTTTCTGTCTTAATCAAATTTCTCAGTGATATTTGAGGCTTCTGCAAAGGTTCTGAGGTCACCCCTATCAGTATTCAAAAAACATAAACTGGCATAGTGGCACACACCTAGAATCCTGCAGTCGGCAGCTTGAGTCCAGTAATAGTCCAGGCTGCATACATATCCAGAACCAGTCTAAAGGAAGAATAAATTGAAGCCTATAGGAGTGAATGGCTAACAGAGCGCAAGGGCACTCTTAAGTAAACCTACCTTAAATTAAATTTAAGATTCCTTCAGCCGGGCGGTGGTGGCACACGCCTTTAATCCCAGCACTCGGGAGGCAGAGGCAGGCAGTCTCTGGGAGTTTGAGGCCAGCCTGGTCTACAAGAGCTAGTTCCAGGACAGGCACCAAAAGCTACAGAGGAACCCTGTCTCGAAAAACCAAAAAAAAAAAAAAAAGATTCCTTCATACCACAATTTCCAAGATAACTGTAACCTAATTTCATACACAAACTGAAGCCTACCCATAAGATATATATTTTGTGGAGGACTAGAAGAGTTTGAGAGCTTTACAAGCACATGAGATTTAGCTGATCACAGGCCACCAACTGATAAGACCTTGTTCAAATAGGCAAACCTTGACCTATAACCAACCAGTAAGTCATGTATGAACAACTTATTTCTGTTTTCTGCCAACATTGTTGAGGAGAGCCCTCTGAACCTTTATGTTTCTGGGGACTGCCAATCTGAGAATCATTATTACCTCAACTAAACTCTTAAATTTCATTTACATAAAGCTTTCCCTTTAATATTAAATCACCCACAAAACAATCTGTCTGAATTATAGAAGTACCTCATACTGTTTAAAGTTACTTATTTGGTTTTGTCCACGTCAGAGAAAAAAATATTCTTTAACTGTGACCTCTTATCTATGGGGGGGGGAGATTCAAACAAAAAGCTTGACTATATAAATCACCTATGAAGATTTATCTCTTGTGATCTTTGTCAACAGTGTTCTTCTGACCAAACTACACTTAGACTTGTAAGCTCAGGGGCAAATTGGGTGAAGTGGCCAGAGGACAATCAAAAGGACACAAGTGTTCTTTCTATCCCTGCCATTAACCCCAAGTAATCTTGAAAAAGATATTTCAACTCTTTAGGCACTGGTATGACCTTAAACTCACAGAGACCAGCCTGCCTCTGCCTCTCAAGTGCTGAGATTAAAGGTGCAGGCCACTACCACCTAGCTATTTCCTAACTTTATACTCAGGAATTTGGACCAAGTCTGTGGGCCCTGGGCCAAATGCAGTCTGCTTCTGTTTTATGGAGTCCTTGACCTAAGGATGGGTTTTTATAGTTTTTAAGTGGCTGAAAAAAATCAACGAGAGAATGATATTTCATGACACATAATATTTATGAAATTTAGGCAGGACTTGTGGTACAGACCTATAACCATCTCTGCCCAGAAGACTGGGGCATAAGTGACGATCGTAAGTTCAATGCCTGTCTGGCCTATAGATTGAGTTTGAGGCCAACCTGGACCACTTAGTAAGACCAAAACGGAGCTAGGATATAGCTCCGTGGTATGGTAAAGTCCTTGCCTAGCATCCACAAGGCTTTATGTTCAGTCTCTAGGAACAGACACACACACAGTGGTTGGGGGGGGGGGTCTGTAGGGAGAAGTGTTTGGCTGAGAGGGAAGGAAACAAGGAAGGAAGGAAAACCAAAAAGTTATAAAAGTTATATCCATTGGCATTCGTAGAACATAGATGTATAATCACTTCTGGGTTGTCTGTGCTTTCACACCACAGTGCAAGGAGGACAGTGTCAACAGAGAGGTTTATGACCTGCAAGTCTGTGACCAGAATAACAGAGCGTGGCCTGCCTGGCAATAAACTGGTACTGAGTAAAAATGGAAATTGAATTTGTAAACTGTATGATTTTCAAAGAGCCAATGAATCCTAGACACCAGCCTTTCATCACATATCCATCCAGCAGGTTACATAGGGTGTAAACAAAGCCAGTCTTTGTCACTAAAGCACTGGTTCTCAACCTGTGGGTCATAACCCTTATGGGGGGGTCACATAACAGATACCCTGCATATCAGATGTTTGCTTGATGATTCACAACAGTAGCAGAATTCCAGTTATGAAGTAGCAATGAAATAATTGTATGATTGGGGGCCACCATAACATGATGAACTGTATTAAAGTGTTGCAGCATTAGAAGGGTTGAGAACCACTTCTCTCTCTCTCTCTCTCTCTCTCTCTCTCTCTCTCTCTCTCTCTCTCTCTCTCTTTCTCATCTCCTGCACCTTCCCTTGCTATCATTATTATTTTACCGTTATTGCAGCACAGAGGCGGCACTTTAATCTGCTGCTGTTTTAGCCAGCAAAGGCTGCTCCACGGTTACTGGGCTGAGTCTCTGGCAGTGGCTCGACCACTCAGGCATGGCCTGGTGGGAAATCTGTTCCCATAGACACCAGCTATGTCACTGCCACCAACTATAGCTTCTAATTAAATCTCTATCATCCTATTTGTCAATAAGACTTAGAAGTCAAGAGATTGGGGTGAAACCCTACTAGCTCATAAAGTAGCAACTAGCTGATCTTAGAGCGTCCTTCCTCTCCACCAAAACAAAAGAACCCAGGCTAAGTTCCTCCCTACTAGTTCCTGAGCATCTCTCTATCATCTTAGAGACACCCTATGCCTCTCTATGACTACATTCTGTCAACTAGTTGCTAACTCAGCCTCCTGACCCAAGGCTGATTTTGTTTAAACAATTCAAACTCAAACTCGGGGTTCACAGTGTGATCAAATATCCCACAATTTACTATAGTTCTCAGTGCACCTGGGTTGCATACTCCCAAGGCCTCTGAGCCTTGTATCCCTCATACAGAATCCTCTAGACTAGGGGTTGACTTAGATTAACAAACTAGTGGCAGCATGTTCATGTTGAGCTGTTTACAACGTATATGTGCATTTATACTTCATCATATACTATATGAAGTATAAATGTGTTCTTATGACACAGAATATGAAAGTGATCATATCCATTCCTCCTCTCCCTTATCATTCTCCACTGTCAGCCATAACTCATAAGGCATTTATCATACTAGATACGGCATCCTGCCATCAGTCGGTTGTTAGCATGACTCCTTACCCGTAAGAGAAAAGTATATTAAAGATGACCTTACTGCAGAAAAGTAATTACTAAGAGTGGAGAATGGTGAAGGGGAGAAGAGACAAAGGGAAGATTGATAATGAGTACCAAACATGAATAGAAAACGTTCTGATGTACTATAGAACAGCTTTAAGGCCAAATGGCCTTTGACACTATAGCATGATGTTGTCGTCTACAAAAGTCAGGGTCATGCTTGAGAACTATACAGTCAACAAACACACACACACACACACACACACACACACGCACATACACACTTGCAACATCTCATACTATGTTGTCGTCTACAAAAGTCAGGGTCATGCTTGAGAACTATACAGTCAACAAACACACACACACACACACACACACACACACACGCACATACACACTTGCAACATCTCATACTATTTTAAGTAAGTTTACAATTTTATGTTGGGGGTCATTTGTTTTAGTGTTGGCTGCATGTAGCCCCCTGATTACAGTCTGTACATGCCTGGCAGAGTAATCTAATCTAATATTTATTAAGATCTACAATTTAGGATATTGAAGGCTCTAAACTTGATAAAGAGTAGGGAATGATAGCTACCACTGGTAAAATATCACACTGAACCTCATTAATATAAACAGTTAATATTTGTTAATAAGAAATATATATTCTGCCAAACAGTGGTGACACACACCATTAATCCCAGCACTCAGGAGGTGGAGGTGGTCGGATTTCTGTGAGCTTGAGGCCAGCCTGGTCTACAGAGTGAGTTCCAGGACAGTCAAAGCTACACAGAGAAACTCTGTCTTCAAAACCTGGCAAAAATAAATAAATATATATTTCTATGATTCCTATGATACCAAAAATGCACTTAATTTTAGAAAAGAGAAACAAAAATCTAAAAACAAAATTGCTTTCTTCAGAGTTTCTTTTCTTATAGATACGGATAGAGAGATAGAGCAATGGTAAAATTAAGTGATTAAATAAGATCAGGGTATTTAAGGTAACTTCATTTGTATTAAAGCAGAGGAAGCCTCCTTATCATACCAAGGGAAATTGGCCTATTTGGAAAAGCTGGCTCTCTCCCTAATCTTGATTTCTCAGGTCAGATAAATAGCTCAGTCTCAGCATGGTGGAATGTTAGTATGACTGACTTTATTTTTATCTGTAGACAAGTCTGTGTAGGAGCATAGTCTAAAACAATAGCTCTCTGTGTTTTTTCAAACATTTAGTTATTTATTCTATGGAAGGTAGGGGTGGTGTCACATATGTGGAGGTCATAGAACAACTTGCAAGAGTTGATTCTCTCCTTCCTCCATGTGGATCCTGGGGATTGAACTTCATGCTTAGTGGCAAGCTCCTTACCTGCTAAGCCATCTTGTTCTTCCTCCCTTGTAGTGTTTCTTTAATGCCTGCCAGCTGCTAATTCTCATCGACCGTGTCCTAACATGCATTTAGTATAGCTCTGTTCAATCACAAACGTACTCCTGTCTCCTACGTGAGATGAGGAAGGGGGTAAAGGTAAATTGTTCTACTTGCCCCTTGTCCTCCACTCCCTGTCTCTTTATTGAGACAACACTGCCTGCTTGCGTCTTGCTTTCTCAGTCTCTACCTTCCTTCTGCTCAAAGGTCACAGATCCACCTTCTAACACAAATAGCCTAAGAGAAGTGTTAATCCATTTTTTCTCTAGTGAGGCTGAACTGTGTGATTCTTTCCTTTCCTTGGAGGCTGTATGACCTTGTATTGTTTTCCTCTTTATTTTCCAAGAAATAAAAGAGGAAGAAAGATCCTAAAAGGGAAGTCTTTAAAAAAAATATTCTGTATGTTTCTCATTGCTGCTGGCAGTAGAATCTCTAAAGTCCAAACTGTTAGTGTGGGAGGATGGCTCAGTTGGTAAAGTGCCTACTACAACTGGGCAGGCATGAGGAACTGAGTTCAAATCCCTAACACTCATGTAAAGCATGGGCGTACTGGCACACGTGTAGAATCTTAGCACTGGAGGGGGGATGGGCAGCTAGATCCCTGAAGCTAAGTGGCAATCCAGCTTAGCAGAATCGATGAATCGATGAACTCCAGAGGCAAAAAGAGACCCTGTCTCAAAAAACCAACCAGTCAACAAACAAAACAGAGTGATTGAGGAAGGTGCACAGAGTCAATCTCTGGCTCCACATGTACACTCACACACACAAGAAGTAGTAAAAGAAAAGTAAACTGTTAAGCAGTTTCTGGCACCAGAAGACAATAGAGATGTTGTTCTGTCTTCAGTGCTCTTCTTTAAGAGAAGAGAGATTTTTATGTGAGTACGTGGCTTGCGCTAGTGTGAAGAACAAACAAGCAAACTTTAAGATCCTCAGAATGAAAAAGACTCGATAGGAGACAAGCTCAGACAGAGAAGTTATTGTGCATCTCTTCACTCTCTGATTACAAGAAATGTTCAATGTCTTCTACTCCAGCTTCACCAATGCAAGTTCCTGTCCTTTGGCATAGGAGCCAGGAACTTCAGGTAACACCCAATAGGCCAAGAAGTTAGGGCTAAGAGAAGTTCTTAATACCATGACTATTGTTCAAATGGGTGGACTATTTGCTGAACTTCTTATAAGCATTCTGAACACGTAGCAAGTGAAAATAAAATAAAGATCTCCTTGCAACTAAGACATTAGGTACTATAGAAACCTTACACTGCCAACAACAACCTTTTATAGAGACATACCACCAAGAATACTATAGTTTTAAAAGGCGTTCGAACAATGAGTTCGATCTTGGCCAACATTTGTAATATAATTCAAACATTTGAAATATAATTCAAACATCTCTAAAATATGAAAGTTGTTGCTTAATATACTTAGCTTACACTCAAAAGCTCAGTTGGGAGATTTCTTCACCCATAAGCACTTAAAGAGAGTTATTCATAAAATCTGTGGTTAAAAAATTTCCACTGTACTTTTTTTTCAGGCTGGGAGAGGGGCAAATGACAACATTGAGTCTATGTGGTTTTGGCTATCTTGGAACTCTCTGGGATTAAAGGTGTGTCCCACCATACCTGGCCCCACTACACATTTTAATAAGTATTTAGTCTCAGTATTTAAGAATAATGCCTTTGTTTTGGTTTTTTTGTTTTGTTTTTACAAATGAAGAAACCTAAATTCAAAGAGATTAATTTCCCCAAGATCATTTTAGATCTGGGTCATATTACCACCCAGGGTGGTAACCCTGAACTCAGGGTGCTTAGGTAGAAATCAGACAGGCCAACAGGACCCAACTCTTCCTCAAGTTATTTGGCTGGAGTTCAAGCATTATTAGGAAACCTCAGTACCTGTTAAAAATCCAGAAGCTGTGAGACAGAAGGCTCACAACTTGACTGACATCTGTCAATCCTTGTCTCCAACCCCAACAAGTTGCCTGAAAGCAAAACTAAATGACTACCATCGAATAACCAGAGACAGAGACTGGATCAAGAGCCACTGCTGTCAGATCCATGTTTCTGAATCCCCAAGGCTGAATGCTTTTGCTGCTGCTTCAAAGAACCATCAGGATGGCGTGCTCTATTCCTTCCCTCCCATCTCCCTAGTTTCCTGAGTTGTCAGAAGCTGTCAAAGGCTGCTTCCTCCAATGTACATCTAAACAATCTTGGCTGTTTTAAAACTCTCTTGGTGGCTAGTGGAGACTCCAAGCCTTCTAGTGACACCTGATTCTTTTGCTAATTAGATATTCACTTGATTAAAAACCCATTACTTCTAGGAAAGTTTTGTCATTATTAAGTCACGAGAATCAGGTGACTTTAATCAGCTTGTTATACCTATTAGAGGTAGGTGTTCTCTACACAAAAACAGAATTCTCAACTCCAAGGAGACAAGATAGTTTATTCTGGAGCCAAACATCTGAAAGAACACAGCTAGTTTACCCAAAATTCCATGTTCCAATGTGGAAGCAGTTTGGGAAAGTTTTTTTCTTTCTTTGGCAGTTCTCCAACTTTATTGGACATTCAGCAGGTTAGTTCTCATCCACATTGACTATCTGTAGATTTTTGAACGTGGTAACAGGTACGTAAGTTACCAATGTGTAGAGCTTGTTTGGTGAGTCCTCATCCTCACGACGTTTTCTGGACAAATGTACCCGGATACGGTATGGAACATTCCTTATTCCTTTGGCCCAGATGGCTTTATGGAGCCTGGTATCAATCCACACATATGGAGTCCCCATCTCCTTCATGGCAAACTTCTGAATTTCTTTGGGTGTGCTTGCAAATGTTGACGGTGTATTCTCAGGTCACCGCCTTGTTGATGGCAGGATGGCTCGCTCTTCTTCTTGCCCCTCTTCTTTGTGGGAGCCATTCTGCCGGGCCCAAGTTGGAAAGGAGAGCTTAGGAAGTTCTAATAGTAATGAAAGAAAGTTGCAACTCGAGACACTTTTTTTTGTTGTTGTTTTTTGGGTTTTGTTTTTTGCTTTTTTGTTTTTCTAGACAAGGTTTCTCTGTAGCACTGGCTGTTTTGGAACTCACTCTGTAGACCAGGCTGGCCTCAAACTCAGAGATCCACCTGCCTCTGCCTCTGCCTCCTGAGTGCTGGGATTAAAGGTAAGGGCCAGACACTTTTTTGTTTTGTTTTGTTTTTTTGAGACAGGGTTTCTCTGTAGCTTTGGAGTCTGTCCTGGAACTAGCTCTTGTAGTCCAGGCTGGCCTCCAACTCACAGAGATCCGCCTGCTTCTGTCTCCAAAGTTCTGGGATTAAAGGTGTGTGCCACCACCACCCTGCAGATAGTTTTAATAAATATTGGTGGAAACGTCAGAGAAGTAGTTTCCAGCAAAGTGGAAAACTCTCAGCTACAGGCTCAGATGCTGTCTGAAATGCTCACTTGGCCTTTTTGTTGATGGAACTACAACTATTTTAGTTAATACATTCGAAGGTTTTTATCTGTTAGTCACAGGACGTTCGGTCTGACTCAGACATAGCCAAGGATTTGCTAATTACAAAGCTAAATATAACTCAAGGTAAATTGCAATTAGACTGTGAACCTAAGGTTTCACCCTCTCCACACAACTCAAGTTCTAAACAGTCCATCAGCCCTTACAGACACTGCATCAATCGGCCTTTGTAAACACAATTTCAAATTCGGGTTCTCACTTTTATACCTGTGCAGGAAGGTGGACAACTCAAAAAAATAAAAGCAGCTGCATCAGCAAAAGGCTTACCCAGCATTTGTGGAAAACTTGGGCAACTGCATCCCTGCAGCTCTTGGCATAATTTGCAGGCAGTGTGTCTGGTTAAAGAGTCACCTCTGACCAGAAGTTGCTGTTGCTTATATAACTGCAGGGGAGGGGAGAAACCTTTTATTGCAGTAATAGTCACCATAGTGAAAATAACAAATTGTCTTAGGTGACAAAAGTTGTCTGTATGTGCAATAAAGCTGACAGTGGTGTGCATCTGCAGTCCCCACAAGTCTGTGGTGAGCTGAAGAGCAGGAGGCAGAGGCAGAGGCAGAGAAAGCTAACAGGCTAGCTAGCCTAGAGTGCACAGGACATAATCAACAAGACGTAATCTCAACAAAGTGAGAAGAACTGACCCCTGAAAGTTGCTT
>NC_022020.1:37123455-37135685 GCF_000317375.1 Microtus ochrogaster | reverse complement strand
TTTTTTTTTTTGTTATCGTTGTTGTTTGACAGAGTCTCACTATGTAGCCCTCTGTGTCCTGAAACTCACTATGTAGACCAGGCTGGTTTCAAACTCCCAATTATCTATTTGCTTCTGCCTCCCAAGTGCTGGACTTAAAGGGGGTGGGAGTGCCACCATGTCTAGTTGTTTCTATTTTCTTTAAGGTATAAGTATTTTTATTGTTAAAAATAAGAAAATGCAGAAGTTAAGAGTTACAAACAATGAAAAAATCTCCCTCAGAGAAAACCGTTATTAATATTTTTTTTCTGGTATGCTACACACACTTTTAACCAAAGGGAAGATTATACAAGATATTTTATTTTAATTAAATTTTTAGTTAGTGTACACTATGATGGGTTTTATTACATGTTATACATACATATGTGTGTGATTATATATCTGTGCATATGTATAACCAACTCTTTATTTCACTCTTAACACTGTTGAGTCTTTATTCCACTGAATTCTGCTTTGATCCTTATGATTTCTTTCTAGTTGTACTACCCCACCTCCAATGTGCCCTCCCGCATTGATAATTATTAAGAAAATGGCCTACAGGCTTGCCTACCTACAGTTCAATAACTCTAGATTGTGCTAAATTGACATAAAAGTAGCCAGCACACTTGTTTTGAGATTATTCTGTGTCCCACACAGAATATAGTTCCCAGGTTACAGATAACGAATCTGAAACAGTAAATGTAAGCTACTTCTTAGGATCACGCAGTTCACTGGGCTGTCTGAAAACAGAGCTCGCCTGACTGGTGGGCATCCTGCCTTACCTCAGATTACTTAGTAACCATAACCAGTTCAGAGCTGAAACCCCAGCCGGGCCCATGACAACCCTTCTCCACCTAGCAGGGGGTTTTCCATCTTTAACGCTTTCTGGACATAGATAACATCTGCATGTTTTAGGAAGGAAGGTTGTACTGAACTCCAGCTTTGATAGGATAAGGGATACAAGAATGTCATGACAGCCTCACCTGAACCCTTGGTCAAAGCCTGCTTCATGACCTTCCCATCCAAATACGTGAGACTTGACTCCCCATGACTTCTTCACTCCCTTTGGTTGGTTTGAATTCAGTTCCTTTTACATGAGAGTCCCAGTTTTCTGCACCTTTGGAAAATAATACCATGTGAATTAGCCCCGAGAAGGGGATCAGAGAGTCTAGGAAGGAGAGACTACCACGTCTACAGACACTTGATGTATCACATGACTTCATAGTAAAGTTCACCTGCTGCTGTTTTTTATTTTATTTTATTTTATTTATTTATTTATTTTGGTTTTTCAAGACAGGGTTTCTCTGTAGCTTTAGAGGTTGTCCTGGAACTAGCTCTTATAGACCAGGCTGGCCTCGAACTCACAGAGATTCACCTACCTCTGCCTCCCAAGTGCTGGGATTAAAGGCGTGCGCCACCACTGCCCGGCTTGTTTTTTATTTTTTAATGGAAGAATGGAATTGAGAGAATTTCAGAGGGAATAAAGCAGAATTGAATGGATGGAGTGCTTATCTTTCATCTAGCATTTTCCTTTTCTGCTTCCCAAAGTATAGAAAACACAGCCTTTATAAGATGGACATTTAGTAAATAACTTGCTAAAAGTCTTGGCACTTTAATTAAGGCACATTGTAGACAATCAGCTTTTTGGGTTTTGTTTGTTTGCTTGTTGTTTGTTTGGGGAAGGTTTTGTTTGTTTTATTTTTGAAATGAGGCTTTTCTTTGTAGCCTTGGTTGTCCTGAAATTCACTCTTACAGAACTGGCTAGCCTCAATCTCTGAGATCCACCTGACTCTGCCTCCCATATGCTGGGATTAAAGGTGTGGGCCACCACTGCCCAACTGGCAATCAGATTTTCTGTTGTAGGTTCTATATCTTCTGAATCCTAAAAAGTAGCAATAGATAAAGAAATACCCTTTCTTAATATACAAAAATGTCATACATACATTTTCTCTGAGAAAAAAATCTTATAGCTTATAATTTTCAAAAATAAAATGGTATTTTTTTTACATATTTCTATTTTCTGGGATAGATAACACAATTGATGCCTGCTGTGCTATAAGTATTTAATATTCTTTGTAGAGAAGTTTTGCTCTGGATAAATGAGAGAGTATTTTGAAGGTCTCTCTTAGGAGAGTGGAACTTGAGATAAGCCATTGATTAGAGGTTAGATGTCTAAGGAAATGGTATTTTACTAGTGCAATAAAAATAGGGAGAAAACAGCATGATGAGCTGTTTTGGTGAGGGAGGCTAAGGATAATTTTGGTTTGTGAATTTGAAGTAATTATAGATGTTGTTTGAAAGGATGGGACTGAAGCTCAGGAATAATATCAGTACTACCAACACAAGCCTTGCAGATGGTCATGGTTTCAAGAGTTCAGCCACAGGAAGCGAAGTAGGTTTCAGAGGGGCAGGAGTAAAGAAAGCAAGCCATGGAGAAGCAAGAACTACATGTAGTCGTGCCCCTGGAGTGTTAAATGGGAGGAGATGCCATGGAGTGAAATATTTTGGTTGTACATTGATTTAAACAACAACAACAATAAAAGATGATACTCCAGGGGGTAAAATGCATTAAAATTTAAGAAGAGAGCATTGGATTTAGGATTTTAGTAATTTCTGGGAATGAACTTTTAAAAAACTATTTAAATTGCATTTAATGGTTTATTATACAAGATACAACACAGGAACAGTATACTGCAAAGAATAAATAAGTGATTGTTAAAAATCAGGCATGGCTGGCAAGCTGATGACCTGAGTTTAATCCCTGGCATTCACATGGTGGACAAAGAATTGATTCTTTCAAGATGTCCTCCACTCTCCCTCTGTGGGAATGCACTGTTTTTTTGTTGTTGTTGTTGTTGTTGTTGTTGTTTTGTTTTGTTTTGTTTTGAGGGCATGGATGCTATTTAGATTAGGACATCGTGTTTGTTACTTTCCTCATTCTCATGACCAAATGCCCGACAGAAGAGAACTAAAGGAGGAAAGGTTTATTTGGGCTCATGATTCAGAGGATTGAGAGTTGGAAGCTTGGCAGCTGGACTAGCTTCCTCCTTAGCAACAGGAGCAGGAGGGAGCATTCGTCATTCCTCGATGGACAAGGGTGAGAGGAGTGGGAACAGAAGTGTGGCCTGGCTATAACAATCAGGTCCTGGCAGTCTCTGCCCATCCCAAAGATTCTAGTCACCAACTAGGGACCAAGTATTCAAATACGTGTGCCTGTGGGAAAATTTCACATTCAACAGACATGAAGAGACAGTGTTGTTTGGCAGAAATAGCTACAGGTTGCCTTTGCCCTTAAGCTTACTAATTGTCCTTTCTCAAATTTTTTATTTTTAATTTAGAGAGATGAAGCCTTGGTCCCAAGAGATCTTCCTGCCTCTGCCACCCAAGTGCCTGGGACTATGGGCATATATCACCACATCTGGCTGCAAGTGGAGTTCTGAAAAAGAGAAACCTATGGAAAAATTACAAGACACATGTGCTGGTTTTGCTTTGTTTGTCAACTGGTCACAAACCTAGAGTTCTCTGTGAAGAGGAACCCCAACTGAGAAAATGCCTCCATCAGACTGCTTCTAGGCAAGTCGAGCATTTCTAAATTAATGATTGTTGGGGAGAGGGCCTAGCTCACTGTGGGAAGTGTCACTCTGGGTTCTCTAAGACTGAGCAAACCACGGTGAGCAAGCCGGTAAGCAGCATTTTTCCATAACCTCTACTTCAGTTCCTGCCTCCAGGTTGATGCCCTGCTTGAGTTCTTGCCTTGACCTCTCTCAATGATGGACTGTGATAGGGATGTATAAGCCAAATAAGCTATTTTCTCCCCAGGATGCTGTTGGTCATGGTGTTACCACAGCAGTAGAAAGCAAACTAGGGCAGCTCTGAAGAATTCCCCTTCAATTCAGTCTTCAGCCAAGCTTATACTATCACCTGCACACCCAAACCACAAGACTATGTGGAGACAGGGTGTCCTTTTGTTTACTTCTGTCTTTCTTTAAACAATTGTAACAATAAAAACATTCTTGTTTGAGCCTAGAGTAGTGGCACGTGCCTATTTCTCTGCATGTTTAAGGCTGAGGCAGAAGTTTGACTGTGAGTTTGAACCTAGCTACAAATTGAATTCCAGGCCAGCCTGGGCAATAGTGTGAGAGAGCTTTTTTCAAAAAAACTAGAAAATCCCGTTTTGTTTTTTAGTGTCTTAGTTAGGGTTTCTATTAATGGAATGAGACACCATGACCAAAAAACAATCTGGAGAGGAAAGGGTTTATTAAGCTTACATTTCTGTATTGCTGTTCATCAACAAAGGAAGTCAGGATGGCAACTGAAACAGGTCAGGAAGATGGAAGCAGAAGCTGTTGAACCTGGAAGCACAAGCTGCTGCAGAGACCATGGAGGGGTGCTGCACACTGGCTAGCTTCCCCTGGCCTGCTTTCTTCCAGAGCCCAGGACTACCATCCAGGGATGGAAACACTTACCTCGGGCTGGGCCCTTCCCTATTGATCACTAAATATGAAAATATCTTACAGCCGGATCTCATCAAGACATTTCCTCAACCGAGGCTCCTTCCTCTCTGATGACTCTAGCTTATGTCAAATTGACACACAAAACCAGTCAGTGCAGTTAGCTTTTTGGAATTAAGGAGTCTTAAAAATTGTCTTGTTCTCTTTAGATAGGATATAGACTGCAGAGTTTCTAAATTGCACTGGATGAAAAAAGTTTCTTGGGTGTCAGTCAGAGAACAAGTTCTTTCTAGCAGTGGCTCTGGACCACTGTCCTGCAGGGTCTAATTACTTTGCCTCCTTGACCTTGATTGCTACCTTTAAAGGAGGCTTTAAAGCGGGCCAGCTTCCTGGACCTGCCAAGTCGGCTGCCTGTCTGGCCAATGGTCTTGACTTGCCCAGACCTCCAACTGTCTGACCACATGCTTAGCTAAGTCCATTTCTGCCATACTTATTGTCTATGCCCCTTTCAGAAAGGCTCGTTTAAGTTCTAGCTCCTCTGTAGCTTAGTGGTAGAGTGCTTGCCCAGAATGCATGAATCCCTGGGTTCTATCCTAAGGACCAAACAAAACAGCCAAAGGTACTTGGTGTAATAAATATCAAGAAGAAAATAAATTAAAGCTGGAAACTGGGCATGGTCTTGCAGACTGTAATTGTAGCACTGAGGAGGTAGAGTCAGGAGGAATAAGAGTTCAAGGCCAGCATTGACTACCTAGCAAGCTTGAGATCAACCTGGGATACATAAGGCTGTATGTTATACATGCATATGCACACATACATGTAACTAAAATAAAAGAATAAAAGATAATATGGCTGGAGGGATTGGACTCCGAGAGAATAAATACAAAGATGATAGTTTATCAGTGGTTCTCAACCTTCCTAGTGCTGCGACCCTTTAATATGGTTCCTCATGTTGTGGTGATCCCCAATGACAAAATTATTTTTGTTGCTACTTCATAACTGTAATTTTAATATTGTTATGAATCATAATTTGAATATTTTCAGAGATGGAGATTTGCCAAAGGGGTTGCAACCCACAGATTGAGAGCTACTGGTTTAGTTAAAAAATACAGATGTGTTTGAACAGGTTAAATTTGGTAGAAAAAAAATGTAATTTTTACAATTTAAAGTATTGAGTTTAAAATGCAAATCCACAGTGGGTTGCAAATGTCTGCTTATGGATGCTTTAACATTCCTATGTAGGTTGGTTGTACCAGTTTCTACACACTCCTCCCTTCCTTCTCCATTAAAATATTAGGTTATTCCAAAGGTTCTCCTTCCCTCAATGAATTGAGGACCATGTTACCAAATAGCGATTATAATTAAGGATATTAAGAATAGCCTTGTTTTTGGCTTTCAGCTCATAGAAGGCAAAGGTATGGTTTTCTTCAGTCATCTCAAAATTTAGGTTTTCTGACAGCAACTGCCTTCCCCATTCTATGTGATTTTAATTGTGTCAAAATCATATATGTAAGTATACCAGTTGTAATATTCACATCAAGCCTACTCCAAAGAGTATTTGCCCTGTATCAGTCTCTTTCCAAAAGGTTGGTTATGACATTGCCAAAGCAACCAGTGACAAAAAGGTCCTGAGGATTACAGTGCAGCACCATTTAAATCACACAGGGTCAGGCTGAGGTGGAATCTCCTGCCTTTGTCCCTGGTCAGCAAAACTTTCAAGAAGCCACCCAAAGTGAAAGGAACACAAAATGCTAGTTTCCAGAACTGTTGCTATTTGTATTTACGGCAGAGTTCATCATTGCATGGTACTATGCCATCTATTAGGACATTAAATGACCTATCTCTTGTCAAAAGCACATCTTCACCCTACTTCCCCACTCACTTCCATTTCACTCTGTGTCAACCAAAAAAATGCTCATATGTATCCTATGAATAAGCAGGATTATCCTGTCGAAGAGAGAAAGAAAAGTTTATATAGTCAGGGGTCAACGTCGTCGCAAGAGAACCCAGAGAAATACCTAACCAGGGCTCATAGGAGCTCACAGACTTTGTACTGACAGCTAGGGAGCCTGTGTGGGACTGACCTAGGCCCTATACACATGTGTGACAGTTGTGTAGCTTGGTCTATCTGTGGACTTCTAGCAGTGGGATCAGGGCCTGTCCCTAACGCTTCAGCTGGCTGGCTTTTGGGAATCTAGTCCTCATACTGGGTTGTCTTGCTTTCTTGGTGTATGTGTGTGTGCTGTTGGCTTTGCTTGGAAAGCTCTTCCCTTTCCCCTCTCGCCCTCATCTTCTGAAGCTTTGTTTCAAGGGCACCCTTACCTTAGAAATGATTCCAGATCTGTCAGTAGTCCAGTTCCCCAACAGCACAAGCAAAGACAGTCCAAGCAAAGTTTATTAAACAACCGCCAGTCCAGAGAACTGCAAACATTACCCATGGCTGGAGCAGTCAGGAACAATAAGAAATGAAGTGTTTGTTGTGGAATGTGTATGTTCCTTGTTCTTGCCTCATAAAGGAATTTAGTAAAAGCATTTCTCTCTCTTCTCCTCCTCCTCTCTCTCTGTCTTTCTCTGTCTGTCTCTTGGGTTATCTGTCTCTCTCTGTCTCTGTCTCTGTCTCTGTCTCTCTCTCTCTCTCTCTCTCTCTCTCTCTCTCTCTCTCTCTCTGTCTCTCTCTCTCCTTTTTCCTTTTACTTTTTCTTTTGAGACAGAGTCTGTCTATGTGGGCCTGGGTATCCTGGAACTAGCCTGGCGTCAAACTCACCTGCCTCTGCTAAAAGCATAATTCTTGATGACTAAATAGAATGCTTTATCTGATTGATTTTGTACTATTATCTGGATCCTGATAACCTTTTAATTAATGATCCTAATACTCTAAGAATGGAGTTATACATATCTTCAACTACATTGAAATGCTTTCTCCTACTATAATATGGTTCCTGAAAATTTTAAAAACTTGTTGAATAAACATGAATTCACACATCTAAGTCTCTTAGCAAACAGATGTTATTGAAGTAAAAGTAGTTATGCTCTGATATTTAGAATATTTGCAGAAATTGCCTAAAATTTTATGCTTGAATAATTGCATAATATTTCTGCATAAGTTTGTATGCACACAATTTGCACCATTTTTTTTTTCAGTGCAGGTGATCCAACCTGGAGCCTTGACATACTGGGCATCCAGTCTACTACTGGGCTACCCCCAGTCCCTCTTTTCTAATTTTTTAATGTCTAACCAATATTATATGCTGCCATCTCATGGTTTTGAAATTATTGTATAACATTAATGTTAGTAAATACTTTATATGAAGGGAAATATTTCAATAAATAGCTAGATCACATTTTAATGCCTGGACACAGCATATAATTATGTAGATAATAATATAACAATGTAGACAATAATATCACATTAGTGTAAATATACGTTTTCAGAATATAAGCAATAAAGAATCTATTGACAGAAGTAAAAATACTTTCTATGCTTGTTTTCTTTTTTCTGGACTTCAGGTTATGTGGGATAAGTGAAATCATGTCTGATTGTTATCATTTTTGTTATGGTTTAGGGAAGGAAATCATTTTATAAGTTTGATCCCATTCCCTAGGGTTTAGAGGGAACTGAAATCTTAGGAGGCGGTGGCGGGCAAGAGACAAAAATCTTTAATAAATAAATAAATTAAAATTAAAAAAAAGAAGTGGTTTTGAGTGAGAAAAGTCAGGGCTTGAATCCTAGTCCTGGATCACTTAATAAATATATAGTAAAAGACAATAATCATGCAATGTTGGCCAAATGAGTTCACCTCTATGAGTATCTGTTTCTGCATCTGTTAAGTGGGAATAATAACAAGCACTTCAGAGGTTGTTGTGATGATCAGTGCCCACTGCTTAGTGATGAGCACAGTCTAGGGCATGGTTAGTTCTCAGCATACTTTTATCTAATCAATGGCACAGTAGCTCTGAACCTGAACCAAAAGGAATCCAGCATAGGCATCTCTACTCCTAATATGATATGCAACTTGAAATAATTTTTTGTGACACTGCGATTCTGTTTCTGCATCCAGAAAATGAAAATAATGTTGCAACTATTTGTAAATATTACCACAAACCTTGAAAGTTACGTAAATGCTAATTTATGTATCATATTGAAACCTCTAGCTATGTTTATGGTCCTGAAGATAAGAATAGTTAATGTTTTGTATTTACAGTGTTCCTTCCACTCAGGCATTAAGAAGACATTTCCAAGGTGAGCAAGCATACTGTCTTGAATGTTGCCAGGGTTATGAACATGGAAGCAGTGACAGGAGGGACTGGTATCCTAAGATCCACAGACAACCCTTGTCTCTAAGAAGTAAAATAGCAAGTCTTTAATGAGCCTTGCCAGCTGCTGCAGTAAGAAGTGGGTAGGCCAGACCTCCAGGGTGGGCTGATAACGCAGGTCTCTAGGCTATTTGAAAACCTTCAGCCTCTCCTCTCCTTTTCAATGCCCGGCTACACCATGATTCAGTTCTCTGTAGACTTAGCAACCAAACAAGAAAGTGCCAGGGTGTGGATGTGGTAAGAACCATTCTTTGACTCACGTCTCAAGAGAGGAAATTAATCATTGTAACTAGTTTAATTAACATTTTCATTCAAATATTAATTTAAGAGTTGTATAAAGCAGTAATCATACTCCTAGATATGAATTCTGACTTTGGAGTTTCCTAGCAATGTAAATGTAATACTCCAGGGTCTTAGAAAAGATGACAAAATAGTATCTACCTCATTAACTAAACCAATACCTTAACCATTATTAAAGGCTCCATGAATGCATCACTAGCTGTGTGGTTCAGCTGGGTATGTAAATGAAGCTAGCTGGGACTGAAAAAACATAATGGTGACTCTTATGATGGCAGGACATATTATTTCATAAACAACAACTGTTCTTTCTTTCTTATCATTACAATTTTAAAACACTGCAGCACACAGGTTATAAGGCAGCCTTTGCACAACTAACTACCCTTATTTAGTAACGGTTTCCCCGTTCGTGAAATGGTTAAAACAGTGCCCTCTCTGTGAAGTTGTTAAAGCAGAGCTGTTTAAATAACACAAATAAAATATCAGCCCATTTTCTGAAAGAGAGTAAATGTTTAGTGTTATTTAGTGAAAGACACGTAAATCTCTTAAGATACTCCTGAGTGCTGGGTGGTGGTGGCGCACGCCTTTAATCCCAGCACTCGGGAGGCAGAGGCAGGAGGATCTCTGTGAGTTCAAGACCAGCCTGGTCTACAAGAGCTAGTTCCAGGACAGGCTCCAAAGCCACAGAGAAATCCTGTCTCGAAAAACCAAAAAAAAAAAAAAAGATACTCCTGAGTGTAACTATCATCATCTCAAACCTACCGTGGTCAGAATCGGAACTTTTTACTGTAGACTTAGACACAGTAAACAAACCTAAAATGAAGCTGTGTTTGGTGTAGACTCAGCTCATGTAAGTGCTGCCTAAGGCATGCTGCTGTAGGAACACCGAATGTTGTTTCCTTTCCTTCACAACCCTCACAACTCTTGTCTCCAAGACATCCTGAATTGTTTAAGTTTCAAGTCCAGTAGGCTAAGGGAGATTGTTTATGGCATCACAAGGTAGGCAGGGTCTGAGTGTTGATTTGAATCTTCCAGAAGCAGCAGGAAGGAACCATAACCAGTTGGCATTAGAGCTGGTCTTTGAGACAGTATGGAGGCTTGAGGGAAGATGTTTTAAAAAGTTACAGGAAAAAAAAATAAAAATAGTGTCTTGAATTTCAGGGCTTGCATCTATGTTAGAGTTTGATTTACCTTCTCTAAGGGTTAACTCTGGAAAAATGTTTGTAGCATTTTTTTTATCCAATTAATTCTGTTCTAAAGCTCATTATTGTCTTAATAGATTAAAATTAATTATGGTATTAGTTCAAGCAAAATTTAATAAGGAAGTCAAATGCTTTGCTTCCGTCTTCCTCAAAGGCACCTAAAGTAAAAGAGTTTTACATTATAAATTGCTCTCAAGTATCCCAACCATTTCCATTCATCATTTAAAGAAATAAATGCTTGTAAAATTGTATTCATAAAATAACAAAATGTTTTAACAGAAAAATTTGTTAGTAATTCACAAGAGGAATTAGAGCTAGTTGTGTTTATCCATTAATATACTTACAATAGACTGTTCACTGAATTTCCTTTTGCCTTGTTCTAAATCCAAACTTTATCTTCATTTGCAATGTCTGGGAATGTTGCTATGGCAACATTAGGACTCAGGGTTTTAGAATGTGGCCAGATCAGAATGTAACATTCACACTTCTGTGTGTGTCTGTAAAGTCTGGTCTATGGTATTTACTGTGAGAAGCCGTGTGCTGTGTGTTGTTGTTATTGTATATGCGTTCCAGAAGATAATTTCCTTAATTTCCACTATCTAAATATCTTGGGGAAAAAAAGGGAGGGAGGGATGGAGGGAGGGAGGGAGGGAAGGAGGGAGGGAGGAAGCAGAAGCGCTACAGTTTCAGGAAAGCCAGTCTACAAAACTACTCCTGACATTATGTTTTCAATCTTTGTCTTGTTAGGTTTACACTGCTGTGATAAAACATGGCCAAACAACATGAGTAGGAAAGGGTTTATTTCGATTTACCAGTTTCAGGTTCCATGCATCACTAAGAAGCAGCAGGGCAGGGACTCAAGGCAGGAATTGAAGCAGAGGTCAGGATGGAAGGATGTAGCTTGTTTGTCAGGCTTTTGCTTAACCCCCCTTTTCAGAGTTTGATTTTTGTGTCTGCTATCACTGAGTTTAGAATAGCTTCTGAGACGAAAGAGAGAAAGAAGACAGCATGACTTTCCTGCTGTACTCTAACTTACCTTTTTATCCACAGCAGTTAAAAGATTAAATTTGGGAGCCAATGTTATTCTCTCCCCTAAGGAGTGTGTTAAATGAAGTATGATGACATACAATGAGGTGTGATTGTTTCTGTGCCTTTTTTGAAGCACATTGCTTTGTCTCCAAAATTGAGTACATTCTCTTTGTAGAACAGCACAGCCCATTAACCTAGGCAAAGAGTGACGTTTGCCACCTAAAAACTTTGCAGTTTTTAGGACAGCGTTTTTCTCAACTTCAGCGTATAAACATAGGTAACGGCTTTCTGAATAGGACCCTGTCACTGAAGCAATAAAACCAACAATCAACAAACGTGATCTCATGAAATTAACAAGCTCTGGTGTAACAAGAATAGCTAGTCAAGCAAAGAGACAACCTACATAATGAGACAAAACCTTCACCAACTATAAGTATGATAGAAGACAAATATCTAAACAAGGAAACAAGCAAGCCAGTTTTAAAATAGCCTTAAAAATGTAATAATCGTTCTTAAAAGAAGAGATGCAAATGGCTAAAAAAATTAGTGTTAAACATTCTTAGTCATCAGGAAAATTCAACTTTAAACTGTTAAGAGATAACTCAACCATAATAGAATGGCTATCATCAATAAAACAAATGACAGCCAATGCTGGCCAAAGTGTGAGCAAAGAGTAATCCTTATCTACTATTGATGGGAGTGTAAACTGGCAGCCACTGTAGAACTCAGTATGGAGGTTTCTCAGAAAGATAAAAATGGAGCTACCACATGACCACCAACTATATCTCTCTTGGGCATATATACCCAGGACTCTATATTCTACCAAAGAGAAACTTACATATCCATGTTTATTGCTGGTCTATTCACAATAGCATGAAAATGGACTCAGCCTAAATGTTTATCAACTGATAAATGAACA
>NC_022020.1:37121911-37122974 GCF_000317375.1 Microtus ochrogaster | reverse complement strand
CTCTGCCATGATGTCATGTGTTAGGTTAGTTATAAAGTGGTTATGTCAGAAACAAGGGACCTGAGATAGTAATGATGGCTGATAGAAAGCTATGTGTTTATTTAATATACTTCCTATGTAGAAACAAAAACAGGAAGAAGGGCCAAGGGAGAGTTCCTTCTTTTTCTTCTCTCTCTCTCCCCCTCTTCCCCTGTGTGTGTGTGCGTAAGTATGTATGTGTGTGTGGTATATGCTAGTGTGCTAAGTATACAATATACATGGATGCACATGGATGCACACAGGTGGCAGGCAGGGCAGGGCAGAGCAGGACATTGTGTTTTTACTACTACTCTCTACACTCTACCTATTGCCTGGAGACAGGATCTCTCACTGAACTGTAAGCTTGTCACTTTGTCTAGGCTAGCTGGCTAGTGAGCTTGAGATCTGCCTGTCTCTGCTCTCCAGTGCTAGCTGGGGCTACAGGTACTTGAAACTGTGCTTGCTTTATACATGGGTGTTGAGGAGGTCCTCATGTTTATCTAGCAGGTCCCCTTACCACCAAGCCATCTTCCTAGACCCTTGAATTATATTTGTCTTATTTATTTATTTTGGGGGGATGAACTGAAGGTTTTGGTTCTGTAGTTCATGCTGGCTTAGACCTCGAGATCCTCCTGACTTTGCTTCCCAAGTGATAGCCATCCCTTCCATTTCGGACATATCTCATTTAGTAAGTCAGACCTTTGGCTTATTTCCTGCATGCCAGATCCAGTTATTCCATAGAAGAGTTATTTTTTCCCACTGGACTCTTTCAATAAACTGATTTCAAAAGGGGAAACTTCAGCATGATGAAATTCATTTGAATAAATTTGATAGGCTTTGGTTTGGCTATCATGCTTAAATGGATTTAAACAGATAAAAAAATATCTTCTTGGGTTTGCCAGTGAAGAGGATGATTTATGTATGAAAGGCTTTTGTTGTTTTAATCTTGTCATGTGGGTGAATGTCAAACTGCTTCAAATTGCTTCTGATTCAAGCTCAGTGGAGCCTTTTCCTTATCTCTCTGAATCTTCCTGCAGCTGCTGCT
>NC_022020.1:37114801-37121796 GCF_000317375.1 Microtus ochrogaster | reverse complement strand
GTCACACTGGCTGTCCTTAAATGTGTAGACCTCCTGCCTCAGATAACTGAGCGTTATGACTATGGGTATGCAGGATGTCCAGCTTTTCTTGCCTTCCTCCTCTAGCCCGAAAATCAATTACTTTTTCTAAGTTTTAAATTTACACCTTTGGTTTGTTTGTTTGTTTTTCTTTTGTTTTGGTTTGGTTTTTGGAGACAGGGTTTCTCTGTAGCTTTGGAGCCTGTCCTGCAACTTGCTCTGTAGGCCAGACTGACCTCTAACTCACAGAGATCCACCTGCCTCTGCCTGTCTAGTACTGGGATTAAAGGCATGTGTGACCACCAGGCGAATTTACACTTTTGACAGTGCGTAGGGTTATTCAGTAAAACAGGGATATCCTTAATTGTACAGGCCATTTTTGTAGAATCCTAGAGGAAAATATTTTTGACGTAATCATGAAGGAATACTATCCTCCCTGCAATGAGTCCCTTATTGAGACTCTATGAATAATGTGATGATGAAAATATGAGGTAAGGCATTCTCCGTGCATGGTATGGGCTCACAATAAGATCCCTTTCTAAGGAGGGCCTTCAGTATTTCTTTGAGTTGATCCTACTTGTTAGATTCACTGAAGTTCTAATGTAAACTAAACCATAGACCATCTTATAGCAAGGTCTCAGGGTTTTACCAGCTGTGTCACTATCGAGTTTTAACAGAACATGTGCTAACTAATAGGGACAGTGTTTTGAGTTTTAGATACTGAGACGAGGCAACCAGAAGTCTTGTTAGGATCTGTGGTTTGCTTGACACTCAATTCTCACTGTCTCTCAGGAGCTCCATAAGCAAGGACAGATATCACACATTCCCAGAATTGGAAATTCCATATCTCCTGTGTTTAACCAATGCCACCTCCAGCTTCAGATCAAGAATTTCCCTACTTATTACAGAAAAACAGGACTGGGTGTGGTGATGCACACCTTTAATCCCAATACTAGAGAGACAGAGGCAGGTGGATCTCTGTGAGTTCGAGGCCAGCCTGTCTTACAGAGTGAGTTCTGGGACAGCCAGAGCTACACAGCGAAACCTTGTCTTGAAAAACCAGAAACCAAAAAACCCAAAACAAACAACAACAACAAAAATCAAAACCAACAACAAAGAACAAAAAGGCCCAGACACTTCAAATGGCTACAGATGCAGTCTTTTACCAGCACAGTCCTGTACTTCATATACACAGGATCATCTAGTACCAAGAGATTTTTCAGATATACATGAGAATTAGTTTTTCTTAAAATTAGATTTGTACATAAAACATTGAAGTTTTTCTGGTATGTGGTCTCATAATAAACTTTATCACAGCAGGAAGCAATGAAAACTCTGTGGTTAGACATTCTTGTTTCAGGGCATACATTCTTCTGCCCTCTGCCATGATGTCATGTGTTAGGTTAGTTATAAAGTGGTTATGTCAGAAACAAGGGACCTGAGATAGTAATGATGGCTGATAGAAAGCTATGTGTTTATTTAATATACTTCCTATGTAGAAACAAAAACAGGAAGAAGGGCCAAGGGAGAGTTCCTTACCAGCAAAGCCCTTGCCACTCAAGCACGAGGACCTGCATTTGAGCCCCAGCCTCCACATAAAATTTCAGCATGATAGTGGATTTATTATTTTCTTATTTTTATTTTTATTTATTTATTTATTTTAGAGACAGGGTTTCTCTGTGTAATAGTTCTGGTTGTCCTGGCACCTGATCTGTAGACCAGACTGGCCTTGAACTCATAGAGATCTGCCTGCCTCTGCCTCCTGAGTGAATGCTGGGATTAAAGATGTCTTCCAGTGTCTCCAGTGATAGTAGATTTATAATCCCAAGTCTTTGGCTAGAAAGAAGTAGATAAAAGGGCTCACTGGCCAAACAACATAGTCTAATTAGTGAGTGTCACATCCCAGTGAAAGGTTCTATCATGGAAAACAAGGTGGATGGCTGCTGGGTAAAATACTCAAGGTTGTCCTCTGGTCTCCACATGCACAGACAAATGTGCACACATATGCAAATATGGACCTACTCATAACCACACATACACACACACACCACACACACATACACACACAACACGAAAGATAAGAATGTGGTACAGCGTTTGTACTCTATCTCTAAGATGATCAGTGTCTTAGGGCTTCTATTACTGTGAGAAGACACCATGGCCACGGCAACTCTTATAAAGGAAAACATTTAATTGTGTGTCTTACAGTTTCAGAGGTTCAGGCCATCATCATCATTGTGGGACATGGCAGTGTGCAGGCAAACATGGTGATAGAGCAGTAGCCAAGAGTTCTACATCTTGCAGGCAACAGGAAGTAGTCTGAGTGTCACAATGAGGGAAGCTTGAGCAAAAGAGACCTGAAAGCTTGCCCCAATAGTGACACACTTCCTCCAACAAGGCTATACCTACTTCAACAAGACCACACCTCCTAATCATGCCACTCCCTTTAGGGGTCATTTTCTTTCAAACCACCACAATCATTTAAGCAGCAAAGGTAGTATTTCTTAAAGATAACAACTGTATTTTGGAATCTTAGGTATTTGGAATCCTCACAAATTTGGTTTTAAACAACTTACTAGGTTGAAAACTAGCATTAATATGGCCCATTTTATTTCCTTATCATGGCTTTGGAAACTTATTCTTAAATAATTCTGAAAGTCATTTTCAGATTGACAGGTAATGAGTCATGAGAACAGTTCCACCTCTGACTCATCGAATATCTGGTACAAGTCATTTGACTCATCAGTTTCTCTCATTTAGGAAATGTCACGGTACATGTACCATAAAGTCCTTTTGAAATGCTGGCATCCACAGCTACAAGGATAAAATTCCATTTCACATGTAGTTATATAAAACTTTTAGCATTTTAATTCCCTTCCAGACCACAGAAACTCCCTTCCTTTACAAATCACACATCTTTCAGAGGTTTCTTTATCCCCTTTTCTCTGGTGCTGGTGGGGATTGTATCCAGCTGAGCACTTCTGCAGGCAAGGCATGTGCCTCACCGCTAAGAATACCACCAGCTGCTACATTTTCTTTAAATGAAATAACTTACTAAAAAGTTTTGTAGATGCTGTATGTTTCTGGCCACAAAGTAAAAAAATCATAAGAAATATTCACAGTTTTTCTCCAGTTAAATTAAAAATTCACACAATACCCAGAGACAATGACAAATTAAGTAAATAAACCGATCATTCTACTTTGGTGAAGTGGAATGAAACCTGTCTGCACCATGGCTGTTCTAGGATTGGTTAATATGAGTGCCCTAGGAATGATTTTGAGTAAGTGGAAAGTCTGACACAATGTGTGAATGGCAGGCTTTTGTCTGAATAGCTAAAAAGTCATACAGAAAGCTTTTTTAAAGAACAGTTTTAGATTTAAAGAAAATTGAGCCGACTGTATAAAGTTTCCATATATTTCGTGTTCCATTTCTTCCATCATGTTATGATGATCTCCTTGTTAAAGTTATTGAACCACATTGATACACTGTTAAATAAGTCTACAGCTTACTGAGAGATATCTTGTTTCACCCAGTGTCCTGCTTTTTGTCCCAAGATTCTTTTAAACATAACTTAATACATTTAGTTATTGTGACGTGTTGGGGTTCTGATTGACAATGATTTTTTTTTTTTTTAGGTATTTCTGTGGTTTTGAGGAATACTGGTCAAATAGTTTATATCATGCCCTGTACTGAGATTTGTTTGAGTTCTAATCCCATACCACGTAGTTAAACTGAAACACAGATGTGGGATTTTGGAAAAGGAATGCAGAAGTAGAATGTCATTTCCTCAACTCATCAGCAGGCTTCACCTGTCCATGGATTTATCTCAACTCTTATTGACCTTAGTTACTCCTCTGACACAGTGCCTGTGAGTTTCTCCACCGAAAAGGTGTCATTTTCTCTCCCTTCGTATTCTTTACTCTTTAGAAAGAAGCCATTATGTATGGCCATATCGGGTACAAAGGTAAATACCCTTCTTGGGGATAGAATTTTTACATAGTTATTTGGGAGATTTTTCTTTATGCCCTCATTTATTTATTGAATAACTTGCTTCTGTCAGTACTAATTTTTATTTTATTTTTAAGATTCATTTATGCTGGGTGTTGGTGGCACATGCCTTTAATCCCAGCACTCAGGAGTCAGAGGCAGGCGGATCTCTGTGAGTTCGAGGCCAGCCTGGTCTACAGAGCAAGTTCCACAACTGCTCCATATCTACTAGAAAGCCCTGCCTTGATAAACCAAAAGTACAAAACAGAAATTTATTTATGTATATGAGTGTTTTGTCTGCATACATGTATGTATACCATGTGTGTGCCTGTTGTCAGTATAGGTTGGAAGGTGGCATAGGATCTGCACTTAGAGATGGTTGTCAGCTGCCATGTGGATGCTGGGAACTCAACATGGTTCCTCTGAAAGAATATAAGTGCTTTTAATTATTGAGCTATCTCTCCAACCTGATTTTTATTTTATATATTTATTTAAACCCTTTATTACTTCATTTTACGGTCTGAAATAGACCCTGCTTTGGCCGTTGGCATTTTTACCACTTGGTCCCGATGTTTCCTTGAAACACCTTAATTACTGCCTCTTGTGTATTCATTTGCTTGCTTTTGCAGTTCCTTTCTTTATAATACTATACAGTTCTACAGGCTCATTTGAGCATGGCTGACAACTTTTAGAAATGTATTTAGATTTGTTACATTAGAGGAATATTTATAAGCTTATATTCCTCTCAAAACTAGTGTGTAGTTCACAGAACTATTTTTCTGTATCAGATGTTATAAGAGATAGCTGTGAGTTAAGTAGGAGTTCAACGCCGTTTTCTATCATTTCTACAGAGGTAGTGCACTATAATTCTAATGTCACTTCAATAATGATGAGAACAGGAAAAGAACCCTGAAAATTTCTAAATCAAATGAAGGCTTAAACACATTAAGCACAATTTTAATATCAGATACTGTATACGACTTAAAAAATTGCAACTCAAATGTCACATATAAAATACTCAGACGCCTAAGCAGCATAGATATATGGGATAAACAGATACTTTATTTATGGGAATATGTGTAAATGTGAACTGTGGACTTGGTGTTGCTATTGTGGTGGTGGTGCTGATGATGAAACTCCAGGAAGAGCAGACTCTATGCAAGCACTCTACCCCTAGGCAAAGTCTGAATGCGTCTTATGACATAAGGCATGCCATGGCTTAGAATCAGGTAACAATAGGGTTCTTATACATAGTAAAAATGACACTATGTATGCCAATACCAGCAAAAGTATGCAGCACAGGGTCTGACACATTTATTTCAACCTTAATGCTCAAAGTGAAGATGGTCATAGATAAATACCAAGCGGCACACATGGCCTGGCTGTGCTCCCCAGTGTACAATAATAATCAGAAATCTCAGTGAGCACAGGAAAGGTGCCCTTGATGTTGTGTGTGAATGATCCCAAGAGGTGACTGAGTCCCTGGGTAGCTCTAGATCAACCTTAGAGCAGTCTGCTGCTCTGTCCTGAAAGACCACATTGGAACTCTTGGTTTAAACTTTACTGATTGGGGGTGGGACGGGGAATTCAAGCTCAGAATGCCTTTGCCTTTACCCTGCAGTCATTTTCCAGGAGTCTTTGGCTCCGCTTTCCACTGGCTCCTCCCACATAAGGTCCAAAGCCTTTAAGGTTGCAGTGTTTTGAAGAAAAGTAATAGTAGAATTTTTCTAGTCCTAAGAAAGGCAAGCACTGTTCCTCACACTTTATTAGCAATGGGATAAAGTTCATCACCATACCAGAGTTTTGCTTACACAGAGATAGAATCTTATAGGTTAAATGACAGTTAAATAAGGTAAAAATAAAATGAGTTAGTTTCTCTACACTTTTTTATATTTTAATATAAAATCTTGTATTGTCCTTTGTAATACACTGTTTTTCTCTTGCATGGATCATGGATAATAGTATTAAGACTGTTATGCAATTTTGGCTTCATAATAAGAGAAGGTCAAGAGACTGGTTCAGATAGCAAAAACTCGTTCCCAGAGGAAGACAGGAAGACTACATTGCGAAGCCCTGTCCAAACGCAGTGCTCTCTCTGTAATACTTGTTTCCCAAAGTAAACCTGTGGTAAGGATGTTTCGTAGTTGACAGGATAGTAAGTATAGACATAATCAGCACATCAACTCTATTATGTCATGGCTGTCAGCAGAGGATTAGAGTAAGATAGGGATTCTGTATGAAAATGAGGCCGTCTATAAAAATACAAATGCTGATCAAATATTGAAATTGATGGTGTGGAAGAAATCATAAGTGTTCAGGAAATCTTGAAACAAAGATCATGCCTTTGATCTTCAAAGAAGTGGGGTCACTTCTAAAGGGAATTAAGCAGGAAGGCAAAATAAAATCAAAACAGCAGCAATCATATCAAAAATAAAAAAGTAAAAAAAATGGAATAAATGAAACATTGGTTGACATTTTAGAGAGATTCAAAAGACTCTTCATCTAGCTAGTCAAGTTGGATACATTACGTAATTGTAGACATGTTAATGGCTAATATGTTAGATGTTGAAGTTATAAAAATATAAGGTCTAGGCTGGAGAGGTGACTCAGGAGGTTAAAGGGCTTATTGCCTCAACCCTAAAGATTTGAGACTCCTCTGGTAGAAGAAGAGAACTGAGGCTCACAGATTTGTCCTCCAAACTCCCCATGTTCTTTCTCATGACTGGGGCTGTTAAAGAACTGTGGTGGGCACTGGAAAGAGCAGTGAGTAAGACAGCCCTAACTCTTCAGCCCCTATGGGAGTCAGTGCACGGCAGGGAACACACACACACACACACACACACACACACACACACACCCTTCAACTGATTTGTCATAAAAAAAAATACGTAAGATTCAATAAAAGTGCCCATTAAGGCAATGTATCTTAAGAAGAATCTGTGAGTGCTTCATGAAGTCAGTCTAGTGGCTTAAGGCTAGATTTTCTTTT
>NC_022020.1:37113307-37114637 GCF_000317375.1 Microtus ochrogaster | reverse complement strand
AGTGCTGGGATTAAAGGTGTGCGCCACCACCGCCCGGCTAGGCTAGATTTTCTTTAAACGAAAGAAACAACAGAAAATAGAGTCCATCACAGACAGTAAGAATTGCCTTTCTTTAGTGAACCTCTATATTAGTTTGTGGTCTTAGTAAATAAAGAGATACACATCTAAATCCTTATAAAATATGCTTCCCACAACGCTAGATAATTTGCATAACAAAAAGAAGTGAGAAATGCATAAAAAAAAATGAAGAATGTTAAATTTTAACTAAGGAAGACTTCAATGCCCACAAGCCTTTTGATTAAAGACCTCCGAGAATTCAGAGAGTGAGTAATATGGATATTTGGTGGGTAAACGTTCTAGGCAGAAGTAGTACTCAGTTCGAAAGCCCCAGTACAGCCTGCGTGTTTGAATGGAAGCAAGATGAGGATGATTGAAAGAAGAGACAGTGAAGACTGGCAGGTGATTAGGAAAGAGAACCAGCTGTGGAGACCAACTTATGTAAATACTTATGTAGTAAGTACTTATATAGTAAGTTCTTATGTAGTAAGTACTTATGTAGACTAACCTATGTAGTACTTTTTTGACTGAACAAACCAGACTGCACTGTTTTTATAGGGACCATATGGTTTTTGTATGTAAGTGTTAATGTGAGTGACATCATCTGCCCAAGGGACTGGCAATGTGTTGTGGAATACTAATTTAAGATGTGTTACATTCATTTATGCAGTGGAATATTTGTTTAATGATGCAAAGACATGTTACATTTGTTTATTTAAGTAAAATTAACCTGGGGTCAGGAGGCTGAGTCAGCAACTAGCTGACAGGAAGTGGTAAGAGAGGAACCACACATAGCTAGGGTTCTTAAGTGGGGGCTGAGTAGAAGGATGTCCCGTTTTGGGGGGGAAGATACGAGCCAGGAGGAGGTTAGCTACTTGCTATTCACCCTCTCTGAGAGAGTGGAATTTCACCTCAACTTTTGAATTCTGAGTTCTCTAGAGGGACAGAGATCTAGATAAAGTTCCTGTTAGCAGCTCACCTTGACCTGGTGCCTGGGGGAACAGAATTCCTGCCTGATTTGGTTATTGTGGCTGGTCCACTACTGTTAGCTGTGGAGTTGCAATTGCTGATTAGGACAGCAATTGCTTAAGGAGAAATTACTGAACTTAATGAAAAACGGCAGTAATGCTGCTTTCCCAAGTCTTTGTCCAGTGTTGACGACACTGTTTCTGTATATTAAGTCAAGGTCTGCTACCACGCTAGCCATTTCACACGGTACACATACACAAGTACACATCTTAGAGTCTCAGTAAAAGATTTAAAGGATTTTGCA
>NC_022020.1:37102932-37112643 GCF_000317375.1 Microtus ochrogaster | reverse complement strand
TATTGGTTAAGATATACAATTTACTTTCAAAACAAAATGAACTGAAAATGATTTAAGTTGTTTTAGAGAACATTCACAATTGTTTAAGCAAATATTTTAAAAGTTAGGCTCTCAATGAGAGCCCAGACTAGCCTGTGTATTCCACTGTGGAATACATAGTAGCTCACTGTGTATTCCAGGCTGGCCTTGAATTTGTGGCAATCCTCCTGCCTCAACTTCTTAAATTCTGGGATTACGGGCATGTAATCCCACCACCACACCAGACTCGTGTCCTTATTATAGAGATAAAAGGTTATAGATAATACACAAAATATAAGGACAATAATAAAAATTTCCGTTAGTCATATTTCTTAGATATAGTGATGTAAAGTTTTTTCATCCTGATAAAATCTATCAGTCGACACAATAATCCAAATCAGACCAAATCAAATCTAATTAGGAAATGCCCAGGTTTAATGGATGCCACAGCGCCCCCATCTCTCTGCCCAAGGAAGACAGGGAAACCACTGAGAAGGGAAAGGAAAACTGGAAAGACCACAGAGAGGGGAAAGGAAGACCAGAAGACCCATGTGTCCATTCTCTGGGGGACAGTTTAAATATAAATAGCCTGTGGGAGTGGGTCACCATTTGGTGGGCTTTTTTTTGGAGGTGGAGATGGACTGTGGCAACTCCCAGGGGAGAGGGCCTGGAATGGAAAGCTCCACTCAAACATTTAGAATGGATGCCAGGGGCTGGGATGAAACCTCCAACCAAACATCCCAGACTCCTTGGGTATATAGAGGTGCCAGGGGACTGGGGTGATGCCTGGACCCAAACATTCCAGACTTTGAATATAGGGGTGCCAGGAGCCTGGGGTAAAGCCTCCAAATAAGTATCACTGTGTATCTTCAAAATAGCTCCACCCTTTGCCCCTGCCCATACTTAATGCACATTTAATTGTTAGAATATTTATGACAGTAACAATGAGGAACAATTATTGACCCTTTACTATGAGTCAAGTCCTTTGCATTACCACCTGGATCCTATGAGTTACTCTTAATGCACCCATTTTATAAATAGGGAAACTGAAGCTCAGAAAGACGTAACAGCTTGCTCAAGCTCACACATTTAGAACTAGCGTGAGGCAATTTGGGAACTTTATCTGTTCACTGCAAGGGTAGAGCCTGTGTCTTTTATTTTTATCCCCATCTGAGCTTTTCATCTTCCTGGAGATTGTGTGATTTTCCCCATGCTCTTCTAGGCTTTTATAAATAAGTCCCAATTCTCTAAAGGGTCTGTTTTTTTTTTTAAATCCTTATCACAGCTAATTTAACCACGTCTCCACTGTCAGACAGTAGGTCATTTCCAGCTTTGAGTCAAAAGCAGAGTATGAGTCATCTTTGTATCCCCAGCATCTAGCAAAATACCTGGCACTTTAATTCAGGCTCAAAATGTGAACCTAATGATGGGATCAAGAAAAGGAGCTTCACCTGGAGGAAATAACAAAGAAAACAGGAAGAAATGAACACAGCATGACCGAGGGAAAATGAAGAGACAGGGATAGAGAGGATACATGTTGGGATTCATGTCACTAGGCCCTTTGAGTCCTGAAAAGCAGAAATGCATGGATGTCAATGCTATTAAGAAGATAGTCACTAGGAAAATCAGTGATTCTAGATGGAATCAGGAGTCCAGAGCTGTTGCAGGCACCCTCTTGAGCATTTGTTCCTGCCTGGCTTCCTTCCTCCCTTCCTCCCTCCCTCCCTCCCTCCCTCCCTCCCTCCCTTCCTTCCTTCCTTCCTTTTTCATTCTCTTTTTTTCTTTCTTTCTTTTTTGCTTTTTTTGTTTTGTTTTGAGACAGGGTTTCTCTGTGCAGCAGCTCTGGCAGACCTGGAACTCACTTTGTAGACCAGGCTAGCTTCAAACTCACAGAGATCCACCTGCCTCTGCCTCCTGAGTGCTTGGATTAAAGGGGTGGGTCACCATGCCTAACTTCTGCAACTGTCTTTACATTGAGAATTGTCTACTCTTTTTTTTTTCTAATTTCCACTCAATGGAACCCTCTATTCTTTTCTCTGGTTCTATATTTTCTTTGTCCCCTTGGTTCTCTCCCCTTGCTTTGGCTCAGTGTTGCCCCTCTGCCATCCTTCTATCTTACAACCATTCTAACTCTGCCTCTAAAGCTAAACTGTCTCATGCAGACTTGAAAAGTATAAGATTAACATAACCAGGATAACAGACCCTGGAAAAAGTCGGAAGAAAAGAGAGGCTGAGAATAAGCCAACCTTAGCTCTTCACTGCAGAGGAGGCATTACACAACTTCCTGTCTCCTTGAAAATACAGTTTTTAGAGGTCAGCTGTAAGGAGCCTCTTTCTCTCCCAACAGCCCGCTCCCAAATAACGACACCAAGATTTCTTATTAATAAGAAAGTTTGGTCTTAGCTTAGCCTCGTCCCAACTAGCTCTTATAACTGAGATTAACATGCTTTTATTAATCATCTATGTTCTGCCATGTGGCATTACCTCTCTTCTATCTTGAAGCCCTGTCTCTTCTCTGTCTGGCAACTCCTCTTTTTAATTCCCTGAGTCCTCTCTGTCTCCTGAAGTCCCTCCCCTAACCTCTTCCTGCCTAGCTATTGACTGTTCAGCTCTTTATTAAACCAATTAGAAGGTGCCTTGGCGAAGACATATCTTCACAGTGTAAACAAATGAAACAGTCAGCCTTCTGTTCATCCATAGTATCTGGGATACACTTCTACAGCAACACCTGTAATGTCTTTTGTAATTGTGTGTTTACATTTTCATGACTATATAATTAGTTTTACAATAGCAGGAATGAATGACTGAATATGTTAAGATTTATTTATACAGCACCAAAATATTCACTGATTTTATTTTTCAAGTATTTTTCACCTGCTAGAAGGCATATAAAACATTACATGATATTCAGTGCATTATATAAAATATATAAGAGCAAAGCAAGACAAAAACACCACCTGCATGATTTAGGCTATGCCTTTTAGGGAAGGTATAATGAATCCATCAGTTTCAACAATGCCTCAAGATTTTATTTTTCTTTTTTCTGTAGTGATAAACATCAAAACCAGGGTCTTCTATTGCAATACTGGTTACTTCTCCTGGCTCTTCTCTAGTTTTTTCTCCCTGTCATCTTTTGTCTGTTGTTTCTTGGCCTGAAGTTTATTTCCCTGTAATTATAGGATGATTGTCATCAGGTAAGAGAAGCCTGTCCAGTTCCTGACACATTTCATTGACTGCACCAAATTTATATACTTTTAACTCGACCAATTCACCATTATTGGCAAGGTGAATGAAGTGATTCTAAGGAAATCTAAATAAGATTCCCTTCTGCCTCTTTTAAAGCACAAAGCTAACCAGGACCCGAGCAACAGGTTCTATTGGCAAGGAACAAAGCTGAGATGTAGAAAAGAGTCCTATTGTCTAGGAAGGGAAATGGTTCTGATACATAAGTCTTCAGCAGAGAAAAATCAGATACCCAAACACAAAAGCATACTGTTCTGGGCCATTTAACTTGGAGGCAAACAGAACCACATATATTATTTATTCTTACAGATTAATTTTGTAGCTGTGTAGGGTGGCAAGTAAGACATAGGAATGAGATAGACCTGGTTTTAGAAGTGACTTTCGCTTACAGAGGTTAAATTCTCTTTAATTTTTTTTGCCCCGTTATTAGATGGGGAACAACATATGTGTCTGTGATAGAGTCTAAATTGGAAGCAAGCTGATAAACACCTTCAGTTATGTGGCAGGATACAAGATTAACTAAAAAAAAAATCAGTAGCCCTCCTATACACAGATGATAAAAGGGCTGGGGAAGAAACCAGAGAATCAACACCCTTCACAATAGCTACAAATAGCATAAAGTATCTTGTGGGTAACTCTAGCCAAACACGCGAAAGACCTGTATGACAAGACCTTTAAATCTTTGGAGAAAAAAAATGAAGAGGATATCAGAAAATGGAAAGATATTCTATGCTCTTGGGTGGGTAGAATTAATATAGTAAAAATGGTAATCTTACGAAAAGCAATCTACAGATTCAATATAATACCCATCAACATCCAGCACAATTCTTTACAGACCTTGAAAGAACAATACTAAATTTCATATGGAAAAACAAAAAAAAACTCAGAATATCCAAAGCAAACCTGTACAATAAAAGAACATCTCGAGGCATCACCATGTATGACTTCAAACACTTATCATAGAGCTACAGTAATAAAAAAGCTTGATATTAGCATAAAAATATACAGGTGAACCAATGGATCCAAAGACCCTGATATGACACCTGATTTTTGGCAAAAAAAACATAAAATGGAAAGAAGAAGGCATGTTCAACAAGTGGCACTGGCATAACTGGATGTCAACATGTAGAAGAGTGGAAATAGATCCATATCTGTTGCCATGTACAAAACTCAAATCCAAATGAATCAAAGACCTCAACATAAGTTTAACCACACTGAACCTTATAGAAGAGAGGATGAGATGTAGCCTTGAACACATTTGCCCAGGAGACTACTTCCTAAATATAATACCAGTAGCACAGACACTGAGAGCAACAATTAATAAATGTGACCTTCTGAAACTGAGAAATTTCTATAATGCAAAGGACATGGTGAATAAGACAAAATGACTGCCTACAGAATGAGAAAATATCTTCACCAACCCCACATCTGACAGAGGAGAATATATCTCCAAAATATACACAGGACTCAAGAAACTAGACATCAAACTAAGAAATAATCCAATTTAAAAAATGGAGTACAGATCTAGCCAGGTGGTGGTAGTGCTTTAATCCCAGCCCTTGGAAAACAGAGGCAGGCAGATCTCTGTGAGTTTGAGGCTAACCTGGTCTATAGAGCAAGTTCCAGGACAGCAAGTGCTGCTACACAGAGAAACCATATCTCGAAAAACCAAATCAAAGCCAAACAAAACCAAAGCGAACAAACAAACGTAGTACAGATCTAACCAGAGAAGTCTCAACCGAAGAATCTCAAATATCCAAAAGAAAGATACTTAAGGAAATGCTCAACATTCTTAGCCATCAGAGAAATGCAAATCAAAACAACCCTGGATACCATATTAAACCTATCAGAATGGCTAAGATAAAAACAGTGAGGAGAGGCTTATGCTGGAGAGGATATGGAGTAAGGGGAACAGGCCTCCATTGCTGGTGGGAGTACAAACTTGTCCAGTGGTTGTGGAAATCAGTATGACAATTTCTCAGAAAATTAGGAGTCTACCTCAAGACCCAGCAATACCACTTTTGTGCATGTACCCAAAGGAGGTACACTCACACCACAAGGACATTTGCTCAACTATGCTCATAGCAGCATTATTTGTAATAGTCAGACCTGGAAACAACCTAGATGCCCCTCAACTGAAAAATGGATAAAGAAAATTTACACAGTGGAGTACTACTCAGTGGTAAAAAAGTAATGAAAGTTTGAAATTTGCAGGCAAATGAATGGAACTAGAAAAAAACATTCTGAGTGAGGTAACCCAGACCCAGAAAGACAAATATAATATGTATTCACTCATAAATGAATATCAATCATAAAGCAAAGGATAACCAGCGTACAGTCCACAACCCCAGTGAAGCTAGAACCCTCATCAGAAACAAATGGAAGCAGATGCAGAGATTCACAACTAACTACTGGGCCAGGCTCCTGGAGTGCAACTGAAGAGAGGGAGGAGCAATAATGCGAACAAAGGGGTAAATTCCATGATGGGGAAACCCACAAAAACAGCCCACCCGAGCTAGTGGCTCCAGACTGACAGCTGGGGAACCTGCATAGGGCCGAACTAGGCCCCATGAATGCAGGTGACACTGGTATGACTTGGACAGTATGTAGAGTCACTCACTGGTAGGACCAAGATCTAACCCTAATGCATGAACTGACTTCATGGAGACCATTCTCTATGGAGAGATACCTTGTTCAACCTAGGCATGGGGTGGGGGTGGGCGGCAAGGTGGGGGACTTGGTCCTGCCTCAACAAGATTTAGTTGACTTCCCAGGGGAAGCCTTACCCTCTCTGAGGAGTGGATGAGGGGGTGAGGCGGGGGAGCTGGAGGAGAGGAGGAAGGGGGAACTAGGACTGGTCCATAAAAATAATTAATTAATAAGAAAATATCAATTACACAGAACAAGGATTATAATAATTCATAATGATAATTCTAAGACACTGATAAAATGCCAATTAAAACAATTTTGTTTGGAAGCCAATACTTACTATACTTGGATTTTTTGTTACTTCTGATTGAAATAATAAAATAGAAAAAAACTCAGTAATAAAGATGTCTAGGATGATTTGTCAATAGTAATGTCATTAATTCACTTTCTGTCTTATACTGTATGTAGATTTGCCTTTCCTGATATTTCATGTAAATAGGATCAAACAATACGTGACTTTTTTTTTTTTTTACTGGCTTCTTTTATTTAGCACAGTGTTTTCAAGGTTCATTCATGTTGGAACTTGTGTCAGTACTTTTTCTTTGTAGTGATGAATAATAAATACCCTATTGTATGACTATATACCTTGGCTTGCTTGTCTGTTTATCAGCTGGACAATGGTTTTTTTTCCCAATGTTCTATGTGTTAAATAACCCTTCTGTGAACATTGGTGAGCACTTTTTTGTGTGGGTGTGTGTTTTCCTGTCTCTTGGGAAATCTCTTGGGTAAATATGAATGGATTTGTTGGGTCATATGTCAACTCCGTGTTTAACATTTTAAGAAACTGCCAAAGTTTTCCAAAGGCATTCAACACTACTTCCTCAACAGTAATGAATGAGGATCGTGATTTTTGCACACACCTCTTGGCCAATACTTGTTATTTTGCCTTTTAAAAAATTATAGTCATTGTTATGAGTATAAACTGAAATTTCACTGTGATTCAAATTAGCATTTCCATGGTGACTAGTGACATTAAGAATGTTTTCATATGCTTGTCACTTGTATATTTTATTCAGTGGCATATCTATTCATACACTATGCATATTGGAAATTTCACTATTTATTTTACAAAAATTCAACAATTCTTTATATGGTCTAGATTCAAGTCAGTTTTTAGGTATGCTATTTACAAGTATCTTTCTCCCATTCTTTTATTTAATTTTACTGGAAAGTGTTACTACTTTTAGTTTTAGAATGAGAATACAGCAGGGAGTTGTGGGACATTTCTTTATCTCAGCCCTCATAATGAAGAGACAGGCAGTCTCTGTGAGTTTGAGGCCAGCCTGATATATGTACAGTGAATTCAGGATAGCCAGAGCTATATAGTGAGACCCTGTCTCAAAGAAACCAAACCAAACCAGCCAACCAACCAACCAACCAAACAAACAATAACAAAAAGATACTATCAACTTTAGAGGTTGGAAAGCTCAAGATTAAATCTGACTCTGCAAATCATATATATTCATTTATAATACATGGTCTGAATAGGGTGAAAGGATGTTAGTAAAACTACAATGAAAAATTCATTCACTCTGTTTACAAAAACGACAAATGTAGAAGGTAATTAGGGACAAACTGTTCAGAAACGGGGAAAAATTCTTGAAGAATTGTACCATGTTCTTGGATAACGTAATGTGCCCTTATAGTACTGCTAGAGAATATTCAACTCTCCTGTAATAGAAATAAAATAAATGAGACTGATGAAATGTTAGAGACATTAAGTATGGAGAGGTGCTTAATAGGTAGCACAAGAATGCGTTAAAGGGAACAGATTGGGATGACCAAGAGGTCACTATGATTCCTGAGGCCTCTACATAGATATAAAATTCATTACGTTAAAAATACAGATGTAACTAATATTCTGATGTCCTAAGTCCGTATATATGTATTTATAGGATCTTGATTGAACCATTTCCATCTCCTGCTGACCCTTACTCTTCTTTATGAGGTTAAGATTACAGTGGACTGTACATTTTCTTTTCAGTTAGTATACAAAATAATGGGTTATTATATTTTTGTACATGTATATCACTTCACTTAGCTCATATGCACTCCTATGAGGATTCCCATTCTGAAATACTTATATGTGTCCTCTACACGGTGAACACAAATTAAACCTTCATGTTCTGATTGGATAGTTATCGCTTTGACCAGGTGTTCCTGTCCCTGAATCTCTCCACTAAAAAAGGTATGCATTATTGACACTGGGCACCTTATGGATTGAGTCTCCTTGCTTAGACTCCAACTTTAGCCTTTGTCACTATGTTGTCTGGGGAAGGCTTATATGCTCTATAAAGAATGGGAGACAGTTCAGACTTAGCCTTAAGAGCCGGAAGTCACCCCTCTCTCCACACTTCTCATTGGATGCTTTAGAAGGATTTATTACCCATGTTATTTAAGCATTTTAAATTTATTATGAGCTTTGTTTTCTTATTATCTCTAAGTTAGTGGCAATGCAATTGCGGAAAAAGAAAATACATCCAGTGGTGTGTTTTGTTGTCTTTTGTGGTGCTGATAATCAAATGTAGGGCATTAAGCATGCTATGTAAGTATTTCTACCACTAAGTTTGTACCCCTTACCTAAATTCACTTTTATTATTATTGCAGCACTGGGGAAAAATTCAGGGCTTTCCACATATTAGGTAAGTTCTCTACCACTGAGCTACATCCCCAAGTCTAATCCAATGTCATTTTCATCAGACCCTCAGTATAGAATTTTCTATAATTGGTAAGTTAACTCGTATGTGTATAATCTCCTCTTCATGTTAGGCATTGAACCCTGGCCTTGTGCATGTCAGGCAAGTGCTTTTATCCATTGAGCAATATTCTTGAGCTTGTAAATTAATTCTTCTAATATGCTATTATGGATTGTATTGTGTCAACCTAATTAAGACCTACTACAGGTATTAATTCAGGTTGAATACAATTTTATGTGGAAATAAGGCGTTTTCAGATATTCAAGTTTGATGAAGCATTTTGGATTGAACTGGTGCTTACTCAGTGTGACTATCTATTTATTTTAGGTGCATGAAATACATTCTGAATAGTGATTTCAAACTCTAGGAATATGTGAACTACTGTTTCATCTTTCCCAGTCTAGATGTTTACAGTGATCATGACTTAAGATGTTCGCAATAGTCATGTAGACTGGGTTTCTCTGTGAAACAGTTCTGCCTATCTTGGAACTCACTCTGTAGACCAGGCTGGCCTCAAACTCACAGAAATCTGCCTGCCTCTGCCTCCCAGCTGCAGGGATTAAAGGCACATAACACCACTGCTCAGCCTGTGAGGGGAATTTTTGATTATTAAAAACAATTTTGAAATTAAAATATAAATTATGATTTCCCCTTTCCATTTCTTCCCTTCAACCCTTCCCATGTACTCCTTTGCCTGTCAACTCATAGCCTCTTTTTCTTTATTATTATTGTCAAACCCCCCCATACACAACTTATTCATTCAGGTCATTTAGCATTATTTGTATGTATGTGATTTCAGGGATGACCAATTGGTATTGGATAACCAGTTTGAGGTTATCCATCTCTAGGATAGATGTCATCTCTGTATGTCATATCAATACCATCTCTAGGATGGATATCATCTCTGTATGTCCTATCAATATCATTTCTAGGATGGATATCATCTCTGTATGTCATATCAATATCATCTCTAGGATGGATATCATCTCTATATGTCCTATCAATATCATTTCTAGGATGGATGTCATCTCTGTATATCATATCA
>NC_022020.1:37072088-37102832 GCF_000317375.1 Microtus ochrogaster | reverse complement strand
ATATCAGTATCATCTCTAGGCTGACATCCCATTCTCAGCCTTTCATAGTTGCCTATAGTTCTCTGTCTAGGGGCCCAATGGGATTCTGAGGAGGAATATTTTGAAAACCCACCAATGAACAGAAAGTAAAGTTCATTCCTACTGTTGCTTCAAAATTTGAACACTAGATTTTCCATGCACTATTCCACCCTAACCCTGTTGGTAAAGAACTACAAGTGTCTCATCTTATGATCAGGAAGGATCTCACTATATCTCACAAGCCAGCAGCTATGAAGCAGAGGAATCATAAATTTTATTTTTTTTTTAAAGATTATGATGGGGAGAGGGATGAGAGTGAGGAGGAGAGAAGAGGAGAGAGAGAGAGTCACAAATACATACACAGTATGCATATAGAGGTCAGAGAACAACTTGTGGAAGTTGGTTCTCTCTACAGAGTGAGCCCTGGGATCCAGCAGCAGGCAACTTAACCTCAGAGTCATCTTGTTCTCCCAAATGATGGCTTTTTAAACAGTACATAGGATTGGGGAGGCAGGACTCCTTCAGAGTTCTCTTAGCCTTAGAGAAACAGTTCAGAATACAGATTCACTACTGACACATAACAACACTGTTCTGTGTTCTGTACTTGACCCTAGTCCTATGTTCCTTTATTGGTAATGATCCCACCTTTGGCTCTCTGTACTAATCATTGATTTTGGTGGAATCTCCCAACTCATGATGAATTCGTTAAACTTGATAACCAGTACTCTTGCCAAATCTTTAAGAATAATTATGAGTAATTAATCACATATCTATCAAAGTCATCATGCAAACCACTCTTTTCTACATAGGAATAATCACTACTGTGTGGCTCATAAGCCACTTCCATGTTCATGATGGCCTCCATGTGACCGTTGCTGTTTCAGGATGAACACTCTAGACAGCAATCATGCCATCATGGTGACCTCCATGTCTTCCTCTTCAGCTGTCATATGATCTCCTCATGGTAGTGGTTATGGGGAAAGAGCGTGAGCTCTGCTCCCATCCTGACCACCTTGACCAGGAGGAGGTGGTGGTCTTTGTTATGGGCTCAGACTCTGCTAGAAGGAAGCGTGGGAGAATGGCTTCAACTAGAAGGCCTCCTGTCAAAGACACCTCTACATGGGAAACTCCATGTAGACACCATGGCAGTCATGGAATATCATTGCAAAAAGTCTGCCATAATAGCTTTATCCTGGGTTTCAAGGCTATGATTGCCCTCTGAAGTGGCTCAGGTAGGAGAAAAGGATGACTATTACACATTCTCCATCCCTATCAGGTGTCCCACTAATCAAACAACTCTGTTGGTGGAATGTGGACCGCATTCCTAGAAAAGCTTGACCACTGTTTGAGTCTCCTCTTGAAGTTTTTTGGTTGTTAGCTACTTTGACCCCAACAATTTTTCCTCCCAGTATGATCACGCCCCAGCTCCCAATCAGAGTCACTTTGTGTGTTGGTGTAGGAGGCCCTTCTGTATTTGCATTGCTTTTATTGGTTGAATAAAGAAACTGCCTTGGCTTTTTGATAGGGCAGAAACTTAGGTAGGCAGGAAAGACAGAACTGGATGCTGGGAAGAAGAGCAGAATCAGGCAGTCTTCTGTCTGAGACTGACGCTGATTAGGATCTTTCCTGGTAAGTTACGACCTTGTGTTGAACACAGATCGGTGGAAATGGGTTAGATCAGAATGTGAGAGTTGGCCAATAAGAGACTAGAAATAATGGGCCAGACAGTAATTTAATTAACACAATTTCTGTGTGATTATTTTGGGGGTTAAGCTATTCGGGTGGCTGGGAGCCGGGTGGCCGGGATGACAAGCAGCCTGCTCCTCCTACAACAGTGTGTAGTGTTGTTAATCTAGGCATTCCACAGCCTCAGGGGAGAGCTGGCTGTGGCCATTGGTGATGGTGGCTCAGTCTCTGCTCTAATCAGGATTTTCTTCAGTATCAACAGTATGATCCTTGAAAAGTGCTGGAGGCCACTGCTGTCTGAAATAAATGCTGACATCCATAGTCTGCATGGGTAGCCTTCATGTTTGTGACTCATTTCAGTCACTGCCCAGCACTGTTGTTCTCAGCTAGAATGTGTAGCACAACCATTTCACTGGTCTTCCGAGATTATTTAAATGTGTGGTCCTCTTCTAAACCTTCAGTGATGCTTCACCGCGACCACACTTAGTTTCGCTCTTGGGGGAAGGTTTCCTGCATCTGTTCAGCTTCCACTTTCTTGTTTAAATGGACTCATTAGTTAATTTTTATGTATTATTGCAGAAATGTAGCACTCTCAGCAGACTGAACAATTGACACACATTTTGGTGGCCATACAAGTAGCCACATATTTCTTCATTGCCTGCTGCAATAGATTCTTTGCTTCCCCTTACAAGTGATTTGTTAAGATATATTATATTTATATATTGGGGTTCATGATGGCATTTTGACACAAGCATACAATATATTCTCATTTAACATCAGATTCATTCCTCATTGCTGTCTTGTCCTACTCACTCCCCACTTCCCAGGAAGTCCTCCTCCTGCTTTGTATCTTTGTATATGTGTTTGTCTGTGATGTATGTGTGGGGGGGGCATGTGTGCATGTGTGTGCGAGTGTGTGTGTGAACCAATGCGTTTAACTAAGACTACTTAAAGGGGTACAAATGATCATTGTAACTATAGCACTGAAGAAAATGTCTGTCTCTCCTACAGCAACTGTTAACTACCTATAAATCAATTCACTTTGTTTCTAGCAATGTCCTGCTGCTGCTTGTAGAGGGCACGCTATTGTCACATGACAGAAGGCAGATAGGCAAAAGGCTTATGCTAGTTTAGTAAGACAATACTTTATTTTAAAAAATGCACCCCACCTCTTAAGACCAACACAGTAGGATTTAAATGCCAACATCAACTTTGAAAGTGTTCTAGTTTACTTTTATGTTGCTGTGATAAAAACCCTCTACCCAGGAAAGGAAAGGGTCTACTTCATTTTGTACTTCCAAGTGACAGTCTCATCACTGAGCAAAGCCAGAGCAGGAACCTCGAGGCAGGAGCTGAAAGAGAGACCATGGGAGAGCTCTGTTTACTGGCTTGCCCTGTGCTTCACATTCGGCTCTCTTCTCTTTCCGGTCCTCCTGCCTAGGGATAGTACTTTCCACTGGGCTCTTCTACATCAATTAGAAGTTAAGAAAATGCCTCTCACACATGACCACAGGCCAGTTTGATCTAGGCAGTTCTTCAGCTGAGATTTCTTCTTCCTACGTGACTCTGTGAGTCATGGTTGAAGCTAGCTATGACAAAGAGAATACACTGAACCAGCAACATTTTATAGAGTTTTATTTTGGTAACCTTCTTTTTCTTTTCATTTCCTGTTATTTTCTTGCTGATTACTCTACACATCTTAGTTGGTCAGCATTAGTTTCAGACTTACACTAAATTTCAGTAAGAGAACTGATAGAAATGTTGCTCTTAATGTAGACCGAGTTCCTCTTCCTCTTCCTTTTTGGGCCATATTATTAAGCATATTGTATCTATAACAGATACAAATGTTATGGTCCAGCATTGCATTGTTTTAGTTACTTGTAGATAGTGTTATGGGTTTGTTTGTTTGTGTGTGATCCTGTGTAAGGGAGTACATATGCACACGTGTGGGCATTTGCCTGCAAGGGCCAGAGGACAATCTCAGGTGTCATCCTTCAGATGACATCCACTTTTTTTTTTGCCATCTCAACTTCATTATTATTCATGGGTCATTGTTTTATTAATTGTGCATTATTTAAATCATGCTACAGAAACATGTTGTTGAAAAGGAGTCAGCTTATCCACCATCTTATTAATATTTATCGTCATATGTGCTACCATTCCTTTTTTCTCATGTAAAAACTGAGTTGTAAAAAGGTTGCATATTTGAAGCCATATAATTAGCATTAATATGCTTATTCCGATAGGATGGCTATCATGTGTGGAGAGTTAACACTGAAATTTAAGAGGTCTAATAATAAAGGATTGCTGTGCTTATATTCATTCTCATTCTTGTTATATACCCCTGGAGAGTCGCTAGGAGGTTGTATGCTATATGCACCCTGTAAGATCCAAGGTGGTGCAGATCTGCCACCTTTTATCTGCGTTATCTAGAAGAGGCTTCCCCGAACACAAAGGTGGAGGTGATGAGTGAGGCACTGTATTCTTTAAATTAAAAATATTACTGTCTTACTCTCGGCCTCTAAATAAGAAACAGAATAACTTTTACTTTTATAGACCCGAGAGGAAAGTGGACAGGTCATTATCAAACTTACACGTCAAAATTGAGCAAAGGTTGCACATCACCGGTGCCGTTTTAAAAATTAGCACACAGAGTAGTAGATTCCCTTATGAAATTATAGTACCTGCTGCCAGGAGTTGGCTGACCTCCTGCGCCTCACCTCCATCATCTTCCTGGCCCTATCCCCTCTAAGCCCTCGATAATCTCCCGTTCATTTTCACGGCACATGTTCTATTCCTCTCTCTGCCTCTCTGTCTTAAAATTGCTCCCTCGCCCATGTGGCGCCCTTCCTAGTTTCCTGGGCTCTACACAGACTCACTTCGACTAGATATAAACACACACAAAAATAGATGCAAAGATCCACAAGGAAGAGGACATGTCTTTTTCTGAGCCTGGTTTACTTCACTTAATATAGTATATTCCAGTTCCATCATTTTCTTTGCTGAAAATTGCCTAATTTAATTCTCTCTGCTAAATGTAATTTCATTGTGGACTAGTATATTTTCATTATCCATTCATCTGCTGATGGGCATCTAGGCTGATTCCATTTCCTTTATATTGTGGATAGAGCCACAGTGAATATGGATGTGCAGGGATTTCTATAGTACAATATAGAGTCCTTTGGGTATTTACCCGGGAGCAGCATCACTGAATCATATGGTTCTTCTATTTCTAGATTTCTGAGGAATCTCCACACTGATTTCCATAGAGGCTGCACTAACTTAGACTGTCAGCGACAGTGGGTAAGTGTTTCTGTTTGCCCATACTCTCTCTAGTGTTGTTGTTTGTTTTCTTGATGATGATAGACAGCTACTTTGGCAGGAGTTAAAAGGGATATCATAGTTTGAATTGCATTTCCCTGATGGCTAAGGATGTTAAACACTTAAAAACATATATATCGTTCAGTTATATTTCTTCATTTGGAAATTCTGCACAGCTTCTTATTCCATTTTTGATAGATTGTTTTCTTGCCTGATCTTTTGAGTTCCTTGAATAGTCTAGATATTAATCCTATCAGATGTGAAACTGGAAAGATTTTCTCTCATTTAGCAGGCTGCCTTTCCACTTGGTTAATTTTTTTTCATAAGAAGTCTTTTAATTTCACAAAGTACCATTTTTTTTGGGTAATTATCGTATTTCCTGAGTCACTGGAGTCTTACTTAGAAAACCTTTTCCTCTGTCTTGAGAGGTTTCTCTTACTTTTCCTTTCGCAATTTCACAGCTCCCATTCCTGGATTAGGATTTTTTGATCCACTCGGAGCTGACTTTCATGCAAGATGAGAGCTATGGCTTTAATTTCACTCTTTTCCATGTAGACATTGGATTTCCACAGCATCATTTGTTAAAGAAGCTCTTTTCTAAAGTGAATTCATTTGGAATCTTAGTCAAAAATCACGTGGTTGTAGCTGCATGGATTTATGACTAAGTTCCCATTTTATTCCGTTGTTCTACATGCCTATTTCTGGGCCACTGCCGTGCTGTTTTATTTCTGTGGCTCTATATTGAAGAAATACAAAAACCAGGTGCATCCTTTATATTATATATTGTACAATGATGTTACACATTAGCTCTTTACACTTATTCTATATAACTGTAACTTCATGCTCTTTGACCCATTCATGGTAGCTTGAATGAAAATTACCTCCATAGGCTCATAAGAGTGGCATTTTTTGAAAGAACTAGAACATGTAGCCTTGTTGGAGTAGGTGTGGCCTTGTTTGAAGAAGTATGCTACTGAAGTATTGATTTTGAGGTTTCAAATGCTCAAGTCAGGCCCAGTGCCTTTCTCTCTTCTTGCTGCCTGAAGATCAGATGCAGAACTCTCACCTCCTTCTCTAGGAGAAGGACGATGTCTGCCTGGCTGCTTCCTACCATGTCGATAATGGACTACGCCTCTGCACCTGTAAGACAGCCACAAGTAAATGTTCTCTTTTACAAGATTTGCCATCATGGTGTCTCTTCACAGCAATAGAAACTCTTAACGAAGACACCATCTCTTCCCTTTCTTCTGCACTATGTCATTGGTAAACAACATTCATCTGTTGCTATGTATTTTAATTTTTTTAGAGCCTATATATAGGTGAGATTTTGTGCTGTTTTTCTTTTTCTACTTGGTTTATTTCACTTGGCATCCTTGTGTTTACAAACATAGAACTTCTTCCTATTTTCAGGAGAACTATTATTTTTTATTATTATTATAAATTATATATTTCAACTTTTATACAGTTTATATCACCTTTATATTAAGAAAAGAATACTACAAGGCCGGGCGATGGTGGCGCACGCCTTTAATCCCAGCACTCGGGAGGCAGAGGCAGGCGGATCTCTGTGAGTTCGAGACCAGCCTGATCTACAGAGCTAGTTCCAGGACAGGCTCCAAAGCCACAGAGAAACCCTGTCTTGAAAAAACCAAAAAAAAAAAAAAAGAATACTACAATACATTATACTGTCCTTTAGAATTGTACATCACAAAGAAAACCCTCAGTCTCCCACTACACATACTTCCAATATCCAACTATTGCTGTGAATACTTCAGTACATATAAACACTTAAAACTATGAGTTTAAAACTATGAGTTCATGTGAATACTAATAATTTCAACCAGTTCAAGCAGTGGTGGTGCACGCCTTTAATCCCAGCACTCAGAAGGAGGATTTCTGTGAGTTGGAGGTCAGCCTGGTCTACAAAGTGAGTTCCAGGACAGCCAGAGCTACACATAGAAACCCTATTTGAAAAAGCAAAACAAAACAACAGTAAGAATAATTTCAATAAAAAGCAAAGGGCTTTGTCTTATCCTCCTCCATGACATATTTCCCTCTTATCCCCCAAGGACAGCTCTGTTTCCAAGGAGAATTTACTCAGTTACACATTCCATGCCACCTTCCAGAGTTATGTGACGGGATGGAGTCTCAACCCCACACAACTTAATCTTCTGTGCCTGTACTTTAGATGCTCATCTCATGATATATTTTTGAGAGAAATTCAGAGTAAGTCACACTGCTACTCACCTCCCTACATGTCCCAATTAGTATAAATGCTCTTGTAACAGCCACTAACATGCAAATGTCTGAGTTAGGGTTTCTATTGCTGCAACCAGACACCATGATCAAAAAGCAAGTGAGAGAGGAGAGTGTTTATTTGGTTTATACTTCCATATTGCTGTCCATTTTGAGGGAAGTCAGGACAGGGAAGGATCCCGGAGGTGGGAGCTGATGCAGAAGCCATGGAGGGGTGCTGCTTACTGGCTGGCTTCTCATGGATTGCTTTGTTATAGGACCCAGGGATAGCATCACCTGTCACAGGCTGGGTCTTCTCCCATTGATCACTAATTGAGAAAATGCCTTACAATTGTATCTCATCGAGGTATTTCCTCTACTGAGGCTCCTTCCTCTCCAATGACTTTAGTTTGTGTCAAGTTGACACAAAATCATCCAGTACAGCAAGCTAAAATCATAATGTTACAATAACAGAATCATACACTACATATGGAAAATGAAACCCAGTACATTGTCAGTAAGAAAAATTTACTTCCTCACACTTCTATTTTAATAGTGCGTGTTTCTGTTCTTTTATGAAAATAGAACCATGTTATTGACAGTAGTCTCATTGGTGAATTAAATTGTAGGTATACAGTTAAAGAAAGAAAGACAAAAGGAAGCAGGCTGGACGGAATGGGGTGAGGGAATGACGAGCGTATTTTCAGGGCGAATGCGTTGTCATTAAGTGGCGTTTATGAATCACACACTTTAGCAATGTGTCACTTGACCCACACGCTCACCGCAGGAGCAGATGTGGGAAGAAATGAACATGAAACCTTGAGTTTGATCTTAGGCAAAAAGGAGGAATGTCTCTTTTAATTTAGTACTTAGGTAAAAAAAATAAAAATAGTAGGATTCTCAGATCAAAGAATTTAATATGAGCTTAGAATACAACAAAACATTTCTTAGCCATTTTAAAGACTGAGGAAAATGTACGTCTTTGTCTTAAACCTCATATAGAGATGAAAGACAAATACAGCAGTGAAAAAGACTCTATATTGGACACGAGGAAGTTCTTTAGAAACATGAACTACACTCAAGAGGCAGAGGCAGTGGCATCACTTGAGCCCATGAGTATAACACAAGCTTGGACAACCTAATGAGATCATCATTTCAACAAGAAAAAAAAAATGAATATTTTAAAAGTTAATTGAAAAGTTTAAAATGTACAGGGCGGTTATATCCAAAGCATTAACAGTGTGCTTCCTACATACAACTTTGTTTTATGAACAAAATCATCATAAATTGTTAACAGATGTAACTCTTGGCATGGAAATGTTCTTTGATCTCTCATGGTTGTCTATATAGAAATCTTCATAAAGTGCCCTTTTGGGTGAGGAATAGCAAGCACTGTTATGTGCAGTCTTGCTTATGGAGTTGTTCTTTAATTCACACGATGACTTTACTCAAATAGATTGGGGATGGTTCCTTTGCTGATCTTCCGGGGCACTCTTCCCTACCAGCTGGAGACATCTTCATCAAGCCCCGAGCTATGTCTACAGTTTGTGTAAAGCTCCTTCACTTGGAAGAATTTACCCGTTTGACTCCAGCACTTGAACAACCGAACTTCCAGGTAACTCACAGGAAACAATCCTGCATTTCTGCTTCCATGGACTATTTCACTCACCAAGGGCTAGCTCTCTAATTGCTACCTGGATTGTACGATTTAAAAAGAGGTGAAATAAAGTTCAGGCTTTGCCACTTGTTTTAGTGAATATTTAAAGACAAGATGTTATTGGTAGTGGATAATTGATTGGGGAGGGATAATCATTCTCTATTGGTGATATGGCAACCACGAGGATTCTCATGCTCTGGTGGATGGCCACACACCCACGCACATAAGCGCAGCATTAACTGAACTGTGTGGGTTTTATTTAAAAAATACATGACTTTGCAAGGGACACATGATGGTGGTCTGTGGGAGGATTTGGATGGGGAAAGAGGGTGCATATGATCATATTTTGTTATGTATATGTATGAAATTCTCAAAATGAAGAAAACTAAAAAAGAAACAGTGAGTTAAAAATTAAAAAACAAACAAGCTACATTGTCCAATAAATGGCTTTAGTCCTCTCTGGGTTCTGTGAATGAGCTAAATGGGGCTGGGAACTCTGTTTTCTCACCAGTGGAGGCCAGTGGAACAAACACAGCCCCTAACACACCTCTGGTGTATTTTCTCCAGTGGGAAGAACTAAGCTATAGACTAACTTCACACAAGCACAAACAAATATGTTGCTGTGTGACTGTCATCAAAACCCAACCATTTATCCTTCCGTTCCAGATCCTGCCTTCGGCTTCTGGAGTCCATCCTCACTTTGTCACAGAGAGGAGTGAAGATCAGGGAAGGCAATCCTCACCTAAAGCGTAGCTCTGTGTGATCCGGCTGCACCCTCAGAGGACGTGAGCAGGATGGGTACTGCACATAGCCAGAGCTCACCAGTTATTCACAGTAGGACCTTAGACTGCTGATATCTTAATTTCTAGTTGGGATGTCGTTGGGAATACAGATCTCACCTAGTTAGGTTCTAGTGTTCACAATATGCCTTACTCTTAATTTTTGATTTTATGGACTTTAACAAGTCAAATAATCCAGCTCAGTAAAATTGATTTTCTAATTTGGGAAGAGAACTATGGATTAGTATTGATTCTATATACTAACAATCTTTTTTTCTTTGTACTATATTTTTCTTGGGATATTTTGTTTGTTTGTTTTGAGACAAGGTTTCGTTGTGTAACTTTGATGCCTGTCCTGGAACCCAGCTCTTGTAGACCAGACTGACCTTGAACTCACAGAGATCTGCCTATCTCTGCCTCCTGAGTGCTAGAATTAAAGTTGTATGCCACCACTGCCTTGCCATTTGGGAATATTTTTTACTTTGGCTAAATACATATGTAGAAGTGTATGGATCTTTTTAGTCTTTAACTATTTAATTTTGTGTATTAGATATTGGCCACTGTATGTGTTTTAAAAATAGAAATAATTTTTCAAAAGCTAGGGATGCACTTCAGTGTATGGATCTCTAGTATGTAAAGAACCTAGTTTGATTCTTAGAGCCACATCACACATGTGCACGTACACACACACACACACACACACACACACACACACACACACACCCCTACAACACATATCAAGCAAGAAATAATAATCTTGCAATCTTGGTAGACATGATAGCTTCTATCTGTTATTACATGGCTTAAAGGGTAAGAAAAGGATTGTTGCTTCAAGGCCAGTCTGAACTACTTAGTGTGTTTGAGGCTACACTGGTCTAAATAGAGAGATTGCATATTAAAGCATCAAGAAAATATGTAAAAAGAAAAGTATCGGGTTGGTTTCAAAGGGTAAATAGCCTCTTAATTGAGACCACACTTACATACTTAAGGCACAATTAATTCTGTCTGTTGATCTATTGCTATATTTAAATCCAATTCTGGTTTACTCAAAAGTTACTCAAGAACAAATAGTTTTTAAGCTAAGGGACTTTAGAAAAGTGGAGAAATGTTTCAGTTTCCCATTTGCTGGCCTTTCCTTAAGTGGCACTCACACGTCTTCTAAAATAAATAAAATAAATCATCTAACATATGCTCAAGTGATGACAGTTTCAATGAATGGGGGCTTTGTGCCTAGTGAAAAATCTAAAACTCTCCCTTGTGTGAGTGTTACAATGAATGCACTCACGGTCTCGACACCTGGCATTCGAATGTGATTTGAATACTTAGTTTTCTTTTAAGCTTCCTCTTTCTTTGTCATGGCCACATCTGCTTTTGCAACTTTGTGATTTTTGAACTTCCTCTGCAGAAGAGTTTTGAAAGCATTTTTGTTGTTTGTTGGGTATAACCATTATCCTTTTGGAAGCTTGAAGCTATAGTAAAAGTGATGATAAATTGAATTATAAGCTGTTGTAAGAGAATATTTTTCTTGTCACATTTTGGAGACAGGGTTTCAAGTATTCCAGCCTGGCATTAAACTTACTGTGCAGAGGATAACTTTGAACTTTTGACCCTACTGTATTCATGTCCCAAGTGCTAGAATGTAGATGTGGACCCCCCAAATCCAGTTTATGTGGTATTGGTGTGTCTTGGTTGTTGTTGTTGTTATTGTTGTTGTTGTTATTATTATTAGTCAAGCTGTTTGGAAAGAGAAAACCTCAATTTAGAAAATGCCTCCATCGGATTGCCTATAGGTCATTTTCTTAACTAATGGGTGATACAGGAGAGATCAGCTCCCAGTAAGCAGTACTATTCCTGTGCAGGTCGTCCTGGGTTGTATTCAAAATCAGGCTGAGCAAGCCAGGGGCATCGAGCCAGTAAGCAGCACTCCTCCATGGTTCTGCTTCAGTTCTTGCCTTCAGCATTGTGCTCCTGCCTCGACTTTCCTAAATGATGGACTTGAATGGAGATCTGGAAGCTGAATTAACCCTTTCCACTCAGCATTGCTTTTGGTCATGGTGTTTTTTTTATTATAGCAATAGAAATCTAACTAGGACATGGACTTTGTGCATGCTTGGCAAGCATTTCACCAACTGAGCCACTTCCCAGCCACTCTGTAAGAGATTTTATACCAAGCATATTTTCCTTATGGATTTTGGTTCAAAGTATTTATGTAGTTACAACTAGAAGAACGAATGCCCAAACCATCTCTTGCTGAATCATCAGTGGATGTTTAATGGATTTGTGAAGAAATAGCAACTCAGGAAATAGTAATTCTAATCTTGGCTGCTTCTGACATAATTTGATGATGTCAAACCTTTCATTTTACTCTAAGGTATTTTTATCTTAGACCTTACAAATATGGGAAAACTATTAATAAGTAGCCCCTCCCCAGAGGAGGGAAGAGTGAAAGAGGCTTCACAGCAGAGGAAGAAAAAACAGGCCAGGCGATAGGCTTTCTGAGGACAGCCTTGTCAGGTAGAAGCCATGTTAATTTAGACAAGCGACTTTGTTTTGCAGAGGCTGTCATCCTGCCTCATCTATCATCAGCAGGTGAGGACATCTCTCTTCTTTAGCTTGTACGCTGCAGGAAAGCACACAGTACCGATATGCTGGGAACAGACTTTATAAATCACAACGTGCCCTCTACATGTGCTATAATTCCAGCAGGAGCAGCAGGGCTCCGATGCAGCACCATCTGCTGCAGCAAAAAACGCGCTGTGGCACTGCCCCATGTCAGACTGCTCAAAAGCTGTGTGAGTCGCAAGGCGACATCGTGTTCAGCTTTGTGGGAATTTCTAGGCTAGCATTGTCATGAAATTCAAAGCGTGTTTATTTGTGAAGTTGGATTCTATTTCTGTCAAACCACATGCACACGGCTTCACTGGTTTGCATTTGTCATGAGACGTGTCAGACCTTCCCGTGACTCACCTGCCCCTTTTTCCATTAACTGTGGAAGCCCCTCCTCTGGAAAAGGATGCTTATAGAGGAACCAGGGGCCATGTCTGTGTTCCAGATTCCTTAGACCTCTGCAGTACAGCAAAGGGATCTGAGATCTGCTGTCTGGAGCAGCTTCTCTCTGTTCTGCACCCTTTACTGATCCACAGGGATTGGGATCTTGCAGGGACACACAGGCACACAGACTGTGTGCAGGCACACACACACAACATGCCCAGGTAATGATAGTCCACACCTCTTACACCTCCCCCCCAGTATCACCAATTGGAGGGCATTTTCATTCAACCCACACTGATTTCATGGCGTGGTGGTGGTGATAAAAAAAATCCTATTTGGGAGAACTTGTATTTTATTTTTAGATTTTGTTTCATTTTATGTATATGAGTTTTTTTTTCTTGCATGTATGTATGTGCGCCACAGAGGTTTGTGTCAGATTCCTGGTAACCAGAGATATTGGTGGTTAGGTACCATTATAAGGTGCCAGGAATCAAACCAGTCATCTGCAAGGACAAATGCTCTTAGCCTTTGAGCTATCCAGCTCTGAACTCACATTTTCAAAAATCAAAAGTATATTTAGTAACATAAGCATCAAATTCAAACATGGCCTTCCTCTAATATTCTATACTTTTATATCAATGAGATATTTAATATGTCCACTATTTCAGGTTTTCCTTTCCTTCCATATTCCTTTCCTCCCTCCATTTCTATGAGGTGATTTTGACCTTGTCCTTCGTTTTCTTGTCTCTGCTTGCTATGTGCTGGGATTGCCAGTGTGTGCCACCATGCCTGATTCAACCATGGTGCTCTAAGAGTAGGGACAAAAAGATTTTTTGGTTGATTACTAGATCTTTTCTTCCTCAACTAATTATCAGGTCTTTATATCACTCAGTTATTCCAAGAACAACAACAACAAAAGATTGTTTTTCTTCTTTAGTCTACACACATAACCATAAGTCAGTCTTTTGAGTTCACTTGTAAAGCTCATCTTGAGTCTGAACTTTTTTAAATGTCTGATTATCACTTTATTTTGTCACATCTAATTGCCATTGTCTTTTTTCCTTCCTTCCTTCCTTCCTTCCTTCCTTCCTTCCTTCCTTCCTTCCTTTCTTCCTTCCTTTCTTCTTTCCTTCCTTCCTTCCGTGCATGCATAGATATATAATCTCACCCGGCACTACATGTTTAAAAAGTTTAACAGTAGGTTGCTGATAAAATGTTTCATTACTTCAGTGTTCAAGCCTCAAATTCTCTAATAATTTTCACAATTCTAAGAATAAGAACATTAATACTGACATAATAATATTACCTAATCTATAGACTTTACTCAGGTCTCAGTTTTCTAAATAAAGGATGGTCACTTTTAATTTCTCCAAACGTTAGGTCCAACTATACCTCAGAGAACACCACCACAGACACACATTTATCTTTTATTTATTTTTTAATTTAGTTTTTTTTTTTGTGGTAGCCCTGTTTGGCTTTGAACTTGTGGCACTTTCTGCCTCAGCGAGTGTAGGAGCCATCTCTTTATTATTTTTATGGTGCTATTCTGTAGATACAGGAAAGGAAGAGGGGACTTGGCTCCACCTGCCTGCTGTCAGACACTTCTTTGGTAAGCTCAAGGGTCTGGACCTCAGTTTCCTTAGCTATTTGGCAGTAGATGGTTATCTCGGAGAAGCACCGAGGTTTTAGAATTCCCAGATGATCGCTTACGCTCTCATATTTAAGTCTCAGGCAGAATTACAGCACCGTTCTCTGGCTCCTTGCTAACAGTCGGGTTAACTATAGGAAGCATAGGATGATCACAGTTCTTGAGCTAACAAGGCTTCTTGCTTTGGAGGAAGCAGATGAGAAGAGTTGGGCTTCTATCTACTCTAGAGTGCAGCTCCCAACCTTTTGGCTCCTCTCAGCCATGTTCCAAACTCTCTGCCAGCCAGACACTGCAAACCTTTACCATGGTTGGGCCTTGTAAATCTACCTGACCCTTCCTGCCATATGCCTTCCTCAACTCTGCAGGTCTAGCCTAAGTCCCACATCTAGCACCCCAGCCTAGCTTGGTCACCCCTATTTTTGCAGGCTCAACCTTCAGACTCTAGCCAGGACATACCTTGTCTGTCTTTTGTCAAGGCCCCTCTTACACTATACTCAACTTCTCTGCCCAGCCAGGTCCTGCACAACTTGAGCCAGGGTCTAACCAGGTGAGCCTGATTGATCACCTCCTCCATTAACCCTTCCCAACCCCCAGCCCAGCCTTAGAGTGACAGGATGAACAAAAGTACTCCAATCAAACAGGATCAAGGAAGCAAGCAACTGTTACCATCCTAATATCTGTCAAAATTAAATTTCATTTATTGAAAGAAATAAAGATACTTTATTCTAATAAAGGAAATAATTAGCCAAGAACACATTCCTACCCTTCATACATATGCAACAAACTCTGATGCACCCAATTTCATAAAATGTTTACAAGTGCTGGAATTGAAGGCACAGATTAATAACCAGTAATACTATCTTCAGTCATCTCCAATAGACAGGTCATCTGGACAAATAATAAACAGAGAAGCATCAGAATGGAATGACATCATACACCAAAAATCAGATGGCCGTAGGATGGTGGGCTTTTATCTAGACCTTTAATTTATGCCATTGTCTACTTTGTCTATTTTTATGACAGTACCATGCTGTTTTCATTAGCTCTGTACTATTACTTGAAATCTGGGGTGGTGATACCTCCAGCAGTGTTTAGTTTTCAGGATTTCTTTGCCTTTCCTGGGTCTTTTGTGTCTCCATATGTGCGTTAAGATTTGTTTTTCGATTTCCTTGAAGAAGTGCACTGGAGTCTTAATGAGGATTGCACTGAATTTGTAGAATATTTTTGGTAATATGGCCCGTTTCACCTTAGTTTTCTGAACCTATCGGCTTGGGATTTCTTTCTATCCTCTGGTATTTTCTTAGTATCTTCTGTGTCCAGAAGTTTGCACCATATACATTTTCCCTTCCTTGGTAGACTCAGTACGATTTCTGAGGCTCTTGAGAATGGAATTTGTTTCTGTTTTTCCCTCCCTTCAGTGTGTTTACCATTGGTATACAGGAAGGTTGTTGGTTTTTATGATTTAACTTTTTATCCCGTTACTTTGCTGAATGAGTTCATCAAATGTAGGAGTTTTCTGGTGGACTATTCTATGTAGAGAATCACATCATCTGAAAATCAAACAGGGATATTCCCCCCATTTTTTTCTCCAGACAGCATCTCACTATGGAACCCTGGATGATCTGGAACTCATTATGGAGCTGAGGATGGTACTGTGGATCTCTCTTTTCCAGAGATCCACAGAGACTGCCCAAATGCTCTGTTTGATTTCAGCCACTTTGTCCAGGTCCTTTCTTTTTGTATCCTCTGTATCTCTTTCCATTGTCTTGTTGTTTAAGGTGAGACTTCAAAGACTGTACTGAACAGGAGTGGAAAGAATGGGCATCTTTTTCTCAACTCAAAGTTTAATGTAAATGCTTTGTGCTTTTCTCTATTTAGCAAGATACTGGCTGTGGGCTTGTTGTATATTGTCTTTATTATGTTGAGATAACTCCCACATATCCCTTGATTCTTTGGGGCTTTTAACATGAAAGGACAATGGACTTTGTCAAGAAACCTTTTCTGCATCTAATGAAATATTCATGCAATTTCTATTTTAAAATAGCTGTGAGATACTAAAGTTCCTCTGTGCTCAGGGGCCTAAACCAGCGCCAAATCTGGCCCTACCTGGAGTCTGCTGGTTGTTCTGAAGCTGCTGGAGGGTGGAGAACTCTCCAAGCACCAGTAATTCTTACCCTGCTTCAGGACTGTCCGTATCTTCAGTTTCAGCCCAAACCACTGGGCTGAGAATAGGTACTCCCACGAGTTAGAGAAACTAACCTGGAGAAAATCTTGTCTCCATGCCGGGTCTGCAGCTTTTCTGAAGTTGCTGCCAGATTCACTTATGGGTTTTACATTCTTTATCATTTATTTGTTTTGTGTGCTGCAATAAGTCTTCTGCAAGAGTCATCTATTTTGTTTCACTGATTGATTTTAATTATAATAGTGCCATATGCACCCTTATCTGGGAAGAGAATAAAATGTTCCCTGGAATTGTTCAACAGGCAGTGTTATCTAGAAGGGATCCATGGTATTGAAACTTACCCAAGCCCTGAATTTCTGGAAAAGAGACAAAATTAAATCCTACAAGATTTTATGTTTAACAAAAGGCTTTCTGAGACGAGGCCTTCTTTCCCACACAATGCAGATAAGCTAATACTTCCCTTGTTTCCTTAAAAGGCTAGACACCACACCCCCAACCAGAGACTCTCTGATCTTCTTTGTCCCTTCACTTGATCCATGCTATTGGTAAGGCTCTTGACTAAATTTTAAAAAGATTTACGTGTTTTATCTTTTATGTTTGTGTGTGTGCGCTGAGTCTAAGCCTGTGCGTCACGGTATACAGGTTCCCATAGAAGCCAGAAGAAAGCAATAGATCTCCTGGACCTGGAGTCAGGGCAGAATTTGGCTCCTCAGCAGGAGGAGCAGGTGTGCCACCAATGCCCGGCTTTTTTTTTTGTTTTCCTTTTAATTGAAAATTCATACAGCATATTTTGGTCGTGGTTTCGCTTCCTCTGTTTCCTCCCAGGTCTCCCACACCTCCTCGTTCAACTCCACATCTTCTTTCTCTCTCTTTTAGAAAACAAAGGCAAATAAAAAAATGAACCCAAATAAAGCAGAATAATAAATAAAACAGCAGAAAAAGCACAAGAAAGGGCATGCACAAACACCTAAAAACACAAAATCAGGAACCATAGCACACAAGCGAAAGGCCAATGAGATAGAAAAAAAAAAACCAAACAAAGCAATGCGAGACAAATAAAACAACAAACAAACAAAAACATTAGTGAGTTTGCTTTGTTGGCCATCCACTGCCAGGCGTGAGACCTGCTCTTAAGCGTGGTTATATACCCAAAGAGCATTTCAGTGAGTTTATTTCAGAGAAATAGGTCTGTCTATTGGAAAAGAACTTATTTTTCCTTTGCAATTCATTGCCAGTGGGAGAAAGCTTCTTAGATGGATCATACCCACTTCCCCCTTGGCACTAGGACCCAACCTGGCTTGAACTTGTGTGGGTCTTACGCATGCTGCCATGGTCTCTGTGGGTTCAGATGTGCATTAGTCCTGCTGTGTCTGGAAGAAACTGTTTCCTTGGAGTCATCCATCCTCTCTGGCTCTTAACATCTTTCTGCTTTCTTCTTTGCATAGCTCCTTGAGCCCGGAGGGGTGGGGTTTGATGAAGACATCCAATTTAGGACTGCGTGTTCCACAGTCTCTCACTCTGGTTTGATGAAGACATCCGATTTAGGACTGCGTGTTCCACAGTCTCTCACTCTCTGCACAGTGTCCTGGTGTGGGCTTCTGTTTTAGTGCCCATGGACTGCAGGAGGAAGCTTCTCTGATGGTGAGGCCCACCTGGGTCCAGGTTCAGTGTGGCCCATGTTCTTTGCTACCAAGCCACTCTCTAATCCCTCAACTAAGGTTTTCTCTTTACATATTGAAATTTCATTTCCAGCATTTGTTTGTTCCTTTGCACAGACCTTTGTCTTGCTTGAATTAGTGTTTCATAGTAATTCACCTAGCTATTTGTATTCTCTTTGAAGTTGCTGACCATGAAAATAATTAATTCCTCAATTCTTCATCTGGCCTTTCATCTACTTTGATAGCTTTTGATCAGTTACAGGAAAGTTAAGAGCTTTTGGAGAGGTCATGTTACTTTTTTTTAATATTTCTTGTGTTTCTATCGTGATATTTAAGGATTTATTGTATTTGATGAATCTCTTCCACTTGCAGGTTTATATAATGTTTTGAGGTTTAGGAAATGTCTTACTTAGGGCTCTATTACTGTGATAAAACATGCTGACCAAAAGCAGCCTGGGGAGGAGAGGGTTTATTTCATCGTACACTTCATTGAAAGAAATCAGGGCAGGAACTAAAGTAGAGATCATGGGCTAACATTGCTTACCTGGTTCTTACCGCTGGCTTGCTCAGCTTGATTTCTGATATATTCAAGGCCCAACTCCCCAGGGATGGCACCACCCACAATGGGCTGGGTAGGTCCTCCCACATCACTCAACAATCAAGAAAATGCTCTACAGACTTGCCTATAGGCCCATATGATGGAGGCATTTTCTCAGTTGAGGTTCCCTTTCCCCAAATGACTCTAGATTGTGTCAGGTTATCATAAAAGTAGCCAACACAGTAGAGATAGACGCTAAGTGTGAAGTCTCACGGGAACTGTTGAGAAGAGCTGACCCCCTTTCTTTCCAGAGTCAAGAAGTGATAAACTACTTGGTTTGAGGAGAAGGATCTGGTAGTGGAAACTAGTGCTTTAGAAAAGAGAACCATTTTATCAGCTAGCTCCACTGAACTTGGTTACATACATGGCTGCAGATTTCCTATGCTCACTCAGTGGTGACTGTTTGTCCTCCTTTTACAGTATTGGACTCTCCGAGAATGCTTCTATACCAGGAATTTCCCATGCTTTTGCTTTCAGAACTTCATAACAAAAGGAATCTTTGTGTGGGTTGTTACCTACTGATATTTACAGCATCAGAAATTGAAGTGGAAATTTCTATACTCGTTAATTTTAAGATAGCAGTATGATATCTATTATATGATAACAAAATATATTTTCAATGAGAAGTCTGCGAGAAGAGTGGCATTGATTTGTTTTACAGATCTCTGGAATGTCTTTTTGCATTCTGCTATCTATTTCTACATCCAATCTTATGTACTTTATTATTTCCACTCACGCATACATAAACAATTTGGCATGAAACAGATATACTATAGAAAAAGCACGTCTTTTTTTATTCTTTTCAGATAATGATATTATGAACCTTGTACCAAAATTTTAGCATATCGGTGAACTTGTCCTGTTCAGTTAATCCAAATGCATCGACACTTTCTGTGCTCTGAAGATGAGAGAAAGAAGAGATTCTGGTAAGTGATTTCTACTCTGGTAAAATTCCCCACGGTGGTGTTTTCAAACACAAGCAAAAACAAAACACAACATATAAGGCAGGAGTGGAGGCTAAAACTAGGATCTCAGCTCCTGGGTAGCCTCGACTACATAGGACAATTATGTCTAAGAAAATAAGCAAACAAGCAAGCCGACTAGGAAACTGACATTTATTTACTATCCCTGAAGCAATAACTATTGCCTTCATAAGCTAGAAACCCAAGACCAGTAACCCTTTTTTTCCCCTTTGGAATGAAACCTCAGTTCTTCTTTTCTGGCAGAAGAGCCTGGTTACGGTAAGTAAATCCCAATAGTTCACAGCCTTCGTGCTCACCTGGGTCACATAAGGAGTGGCAGATTCTGTTTAATTAGGTTAGCACTTAAGATATACTGAATAATCGCGAATGCCTCGCAGAGGATTAGAATCACCCCCAGACAGGTTGGTATGACAAAAACCTTGCAGGTTTGAAGCTGGGCAGTGCAAACTTCCTGTGTGGTGGCGACCTTTCTGCAAAGGCGGGGTCAGCTCAGAACAGTGGTTCTCACTTTGAACTGGAGGCAAAATTCTTGGGAGTGTTGATGTCTACAGGCCCTGGGGCTCTCAAGTGACCCCAAAGGAAACTAGACTGGAAAAGTCCTGTGTTAGACTGCATTTCATTTCCCACCGTGGTCTAAGAGAAGCTGTTTGTAATGACACAATTGACTTTTATTTCACGTAATACTTATTTAACTCTTAAGTTATTCACTCAAAGATAGTTACGTCAGCCGGGTGACGGTGGCGCACGCCTTTAATCCCAGCACTCGGGAGGCAGAGGCAGGCGGATCTCTGTGAGTTCGAGACCAGTCTGGTCTACAGAGCTAGTTCCAGGACAGGCTCCAAAGCTACAGAGAAACCCTGTCTCAAAAAAAACCAAAAAAAAAAAAAAAAAGATAGTTACGTCAAGATAGAAAAACATGCTTCTATTGTTATAAGGCTAATTGATTTAACAATCAAACAAACAAAACAAAAACTCTTCAAGCAAATAAATATGCTTCCCCATAAGTCCAAGCATATAGGATACATGAAATCCTGTAGGCAAATGTTGAAAATTACATCTGTGAGCAAAAAGCATTAAATTTCCAAATGACTGTAGCATAGAATTTCAAACAAACTTTAAAGCAAAAATCACACAGGCAGGAAATTGGAGCAGACCTACAAGGAAAATCAAGCACAGAAATGGGGCCGCTCTGTGTAGAGCTTGTTTTTCTGACCTTTCTCATCGCTGTGACAAAATATCAACAAGAGCAACTTCAGGACGAGTTTACTGTGGCTCACAGCGTGAAGGTCCAGCTCATCATGGGGAAGACAGGGTGACAACTGAACACATTTCAGACACAGGACATAGAGAGATGAATGGTTGTGCTCAGCTCCCTTTCTCCTTTTCATTCAGTTCAGCATCTCAGCCCAAGACGTGGCACCATCGTGTTTCATGCAGGTCTTTCCACCTCATGTAAGCTGGTTGATAATACCAGACCCAGGTGTCCACACATTTGTCTCCTAGGTGATTGTGGATCTGTTGACAATGTCTCCTGCCACAGAGGGAGTATCAGAAACTTAGGGGAAAAGAGAATCTGATAGCAGTGCTGTAACTCAGGAGGAAACAGACTATTAGATCTTGGTGACATGGGTAAAACACATGAAGCTGTGCAGGAAGGCCTTACTCTGAGAAGACAAGAGCAACTGTAGACTACAGGAAACAAAGTGTCGAGGAACTCGGGGTTTAAGAAAAAGAGGAGCATCTCTCTATCATTGCCTAGGTTACTTAGCACCAATTCGTCAACACAGTCATGGCAGATGGACTTAAGGAAGCTGCAGAAACGTAAGCATCACTGGACTCATTGCTAATTCACATAGGAAAAGATCAGAAATATTTCTTACGGAAAGGGCATCAGGGACCCAAGGAAAGTACAGCCAGCAGGAAAGGGCAGAATTGACAGTAACCGTCTTCCACATATGATGGAAAGGGCATCAGGGCATCAGGACGGAATCAACCGGACTTGTCCTCCTGGTATAATACTGGTACTGCTTTGAGGATTATTAGATCTGGTGTCTTTATGCATGTGCCATGTTCTTCTCAGAATACTGTTTACATAGTTCTTGTGTACAGTGCTTGTAAGCCATGTGAAAAGCATAGTATTTTGACATTCGGTGACTGTATGTCATCTAATTTCTTAAAATAATGATTTATTTATTTATATTTTATATGCATTGGTATTTTGCCTGCATGTATGTCCATGTGAGGGTGCTGGATTCCCTGGAACTGGAGTTGCAGACATTTGTGAGCTGTTGCGTGGGTGCTGCGAATTGAACCTAGGGCTTCTAGAAGAGCAGCCAGTGCTCTTAACTGCTGAGCCATCTGTCCAGCCCCTATATTTCATTTTTTACATGCAGTTTGTATGAATATGAAACTATTAAATTTGGTGAGCATATACAAGGTGAAAAGAATTTTGGCTCCCATGACATTTTCCCTCTGCCATGTTATACATGGTTGAATGGAATCAAAGTTGCCAATTGAACTCAATACAGCAAAATTGCCTTGGGTGATTGGAGTTGAAGAAGTGGTGAAGAAAGGCAAAGGGTTTTTCAGAGAGGGAAGTTCCAGAAGAGGCAGGGAAAGTTAGAACGATGAAAAATAATCAGCCCAGTTACTGGCTTTTAAGATGGAGGAAGGGGGGCTTTGAGCCAATCATGCGAGTAACTTCTAGAAGCTGGGCCCAGCTGATAACACTGCAAGTAAATAACCACAAGGAACTGAATCCTGCCAGTGACCCATAGGAAAAAACACACCCAATCTTAGAGCCTCCACATTTGTGGCCATTTGTTGCAGTAGAAAACAAAATGCCCTGCCTTTATTTTTATTTGAATCAAAGCTCATCCTCTGTTGGCCCTACTTCTGCTGGATCGGCAGGGTATGTAATATTTGGCATTACTGAGGCCCTTTCTTGACATGGTCCCCTCTTCCTCTCACTTAAACGGGCCCTATCATAGAAACTCGTGAAGGGAAGAAATATAAAACCCTGGTTATCTGCATAATGAACAGCTAACTGCATTATCCTGCCCCTAGTAAATTGTATCTCTTTAAAAGACATTTTATTTCCTGCCTTAGTTACTGCTCTATTGCTGTGAAGAGACACTATGACTCTTAAAAAGGAAGGGCAGGTGGCTTACAGTTTCAAAGGTTTGGTCCATTACCAGCATGGCAGGAAGCATGGCTGCTGCATCCGTGGCACCGACCAGTAGCTGAGCTGCTAATCCTGACCCTGGCCTCAGGAAGATAGAGGATGGAGCCTGGTGTGGACTTTTGAAACCTTAAAGCCCACCCTAGTGGGTTTTCTCCAGCAAAACCACACCTCCTCCAAGATCATACTTGCCAATCCTTCTCAAGTAGTGCCACTCCCTGAGGCCTAAGCATTTAAATATATGAGCCTCTGGGGCCATTCACATTCAAACAACCACTTCGTTCCTTAGGTCCTAGCCTTTTCCAAGCAGGTTACTGCTAGACTTGTGTTACTTTTGTGCGCTCCACGGTGGTCACTACACACATGGGTTTCCTGGAGGTGCTCCAGGTCAGGGTTTGAAAAGATGGGCATAAGGGTGTATATTCCACTTCCCTGAGGGCATCAGATACCTGTTTTTGATCGCATCCCTTCTCATGGAAAAGATTTAATAATTAGCTTGTTTTGTTTCAAGGTGTTGCTGAAAATCCCAGGTCTAGCCCATGCAAAGGACATGTGTCTGCTAACCCTATGTCAGCCCCTGAGAAGCTTATGTGCTTGTTTATTAACTATTTAATTTTTTATTCTAGTTAACTACTGGGAAATTGGACTTGTAGAGAGATTTTTCTTTCAAATATAGAGATGAAGCAGGACTCATCCGTGGCAATGGTATAAACTGAGCAAGAAACACGGAGAACTGAATGGGGCAGAGGTGGTGACACAGATGAGTGGCTGGATTTTGCATCTTTCGACGGTCAGAGCCAGGGACCAGGTGAGGGTTTCTTGAGGCTGTTAGCACCCATCTGCTGAGAGATCAGAAAAAATACCTTGCTTTCCCTGCCCTGAAATGAGAGAGCCGGAACATCCTTTGGTTTAAACCTAGTCAGTAGAGAATTTAATTCGTTAGTTATAAATAGCTGGTCCTTCGATCTATACCTGTAGCCAGGAATCTTTATTTTCTGATTTATCCTCCTTCCTACAGTTGCTGAGTTTCATTCATATCATAATTTTAACACAAAAGTGCCAGTTTTTTTTTCCTACTACATCCATTCACCAGGTAGACTGTCCCCTTCTTTTCAGGTTATCCCCAAATAAAAGAGGGATACTGTTTTCAGGGTGAGAACTTCGTTATAGGTAGTGCTTGTGTAGTGTTTTCTCAACCACACAATGTGTATCGTAACCACTGTTCGATTCCAGGCGGTTTGGGTAAACACAGCACTGGGATCATACAGTGTCAAATGTGAACAAGGCACGGGACACAGGAGATCCGAGTTTATACTGGAGCAGTTCCTGGACCAGTTTTCAGCGGTTTCGACAGCTCCTTTGCAGCTTTTGGCCATTAAGGGCGTGAGTGGCCGCAGGGTTGAGCGCGCACACGTCCTAGAATCCGGCACTGCTGCCTAGAATTTCACGTTATCCTTTAAATACAGAGAATGGCGCTGAGGAGCGGGGTCTGGGTAGCTTCTGGCGATGACTCCTTTACTTGTCCCAGGAAACCTATACTTACTAGCATAGCCACATTGCCACGCCTTTCCTCCTACCTATGGGTGAGGCACCCTCGCACTGACCAATGGGCTCCTTCATTTCTGCAGCGGGGCGGGGCCTCACGGCACTTCTGAGGCCCGCCCCTTACGTGACGTGCGTGCGTGGCGCGGATCGCTTTCTTCAGCGCGTGGCGCCCCCCGGCGGCGGCGCCCCCTCAATGCGACGGCTTGACTGCAACACCAGCCATGGAGCCGCAGGAAGAGGCGCACACGCTCGGGGCGTCCTTGCCTCTGCCTCCTGGGGCCTCGGGGTCGCCGACGCGGGACGTAGAGGAGCGGCCGGAGGGCAGCGCAGCGCCGGTGGCGGCTCCCGCGGGCGAAGAGGGCGACGGCGCGGGCGCCGACGGGCTGTGGGGACTGCCGGTGGAGCGCGCCGAGCGCAGGCCCGAGTGCAGCCGCTGCAGGTGAGCGCGGGCTCGGGAGCTGCGGCGCCCTCTGCCGGCCAGGCGGACTCCGCCCGCCGGTCGCTGCAAGAAGTCTTTCACCCAGGGCCATGATGATTATTTAACCTTTCTGCAAGACTTAGTTCTTTGTTTGTTTGTGTTTTCATGGCAGGGTTTCTCTTTGTAACAGAGCCCTGGCCGTCCGGGAATTCGCTTTGTAGACCAGGCTGGTCTCGAACTCACTTTAGATCTGTCTGCCTCTGCCTCCCGAGTGTATGGTTTAAAGCGTGCACCACTAAGCCCTGCAAGAGTTAGTTTGTTTTTTTCCCCAAGAAATTTAAGAGTCTTTGATACATGGAACTCTCGAGGCCTAATGACATTAATACTTAACGACGCTTAAGTGGGCTGGCCATCATGAAATGAATCGGAGGAGAATAATAAAGGGACTGCTTGGATTGAGAATTTTGAATTTATTTATCAGTGTTTACTGAAAACCAGGTTTGTTAGCTGAGTACTTGGGAAGTAGAGGCAGAAAGGTCAGAAATTAAAGGTCATTCTCAGCTACCTATCAAGTTGCCTGAACTTTATGAATCACCTTCTGATTTTTTTTTTTTTTAAACTGAATTTCTGTGTGTCTGCTCCATGCTGGCTGCTCTGGGTACTGGAAATGCATTGAGGAAAAAAATAAATCATGGTCTGGCCCTAGCTGGGTCCTTAGAGGCTCATGCAGAGAGTTTCTTGGGTGGATGATGACAACCCTGGCCGACTGTTCACAATATAGCTGATTATTCTTTGGGGGCCACCTCAGGTATGCTTCAGCTGTGTGATTTGTTCCTCCTGCTTATTTAATTGCAGAATTTAAGAAACAGCACTCCTTGCCATTTGGACTGATATCCCTGGTTCCTGAAAGGTCTTCAGCTGTCACCCATCCCTGGTGTCCTTTTTAATCATTACATACTGGTCAGCCTTGTCTTATTTTAGTACCTGAGGTCTTCAGCTTAGAAGGAGAAACTTTATGTAGGTTCAGGGTCTCAGAGTTTGCAGCCCATAGCTTGGTGGGTTGTGTTGGGCCTGCGGTTGTGCACAGAGTAGAGGAGGCCTATAGAAAGGGACCAGATACCCAGTGTCCCAGGCAAGGCATTTACCAGATGACCTAACTTCCTTCCACTCATCCCCACCTCCTCAGTAATTCCGTAAGTTGTCATATGGACACTTGGAAGGGGTGTGCTTGGCAACATATTTCAGATCCTAACTAAAGCTTGCCTCTACTTCCCTAGCTTATAACCACTCTGCAGTTCGCCATCAGATCATATAGTTGCCCTGAAATGGCTTTGAGTATAACACCCAGTGGATCGTTGCCATATTACACAGTAGATGAGCTGGCAGCTTTCTGTATACACTCTTTCACACACTCTTTCTTTGGTTCCCCTTGGATTTAGATGACTTCTTTGGCCCAGTCTTCTTGGCCTATCCTTCTCAAACTCTACATGTTGGGCTTCTTTCTCTGTTGGGAACATGGAGGTCCTTCAGCCCACAACCAGGAGTGTTAAGCATGCAGGATTGTCTTCTCAATGAAAAAAATGTAAAAACTGTTCTTCCATCCAGAAGGCTGGGAATTGGAGGTGATTAATAGCCTGGTGATTTGTGTTATCTGTTGAGTCAGGCCAGATCAAACTCCTACAACCAGGGCCAGAGGTGGCTAGCAATCTAAATGACCCTTACAGCCAGGGGCTCCCCAAGGTCCCACAACCAGAACCGGAGATATCTAATAGTTTAAGAAACCCTTATTAGTATCTGTATAGCCAGAGGCTCCACGAAGAGCCCACAGTCAGGAACAGATGTGGTTAATATCCCAAGTGACCTCTGTGCTCTTTGAATAACCAAGACCCGGCCAGCTGCTTCCTTAGGCCCTTAAGCTAGTCTAGGTAACCTATCTCTAGAACCCATCTTCTTGGAAGAAATGACGCGGATCTTGAATCAAGTTTCGATGTAATAACACTTCTTCATACACCAGGGACTGTATTGCACCAGGAAACCTTTCCCCAAATTATACTGTGTTTAATTAACTAAACCACCTGGCATTAGACTCCCCAAAGTCTTGATCCAGGTTGCTGAAGTTGATCTACACCAAGTTTTCATCCTTGCCTCTTTGCAGTTTGCTTTCCTGCCTGCCTGAGACCTGCAGAGACCCCCTCGCTTCTCCAGAGTACTGATTCCTGCAGAGACCCCTCACTTCTCCAGAGTACTGATTCTAAGTCCTCTTCTCCTTCAAGCTCTTCCCGCTTCCCACTGGTGATTTACTCAATTTCCTGGGAGATTATCATGTTTTCTCCACCCTGGGCCTTTCTCCTGAGCTCTAGACCTACACATTTGCTTATTACTTTCTGAGTGCTCTGCTAATCACTAACAATACAATGACCCAGGTTCATTTTCTTACTAGATACAGATAATAAACCAGCAAGCAAGTGAGCTGCAGACTAGGGGGCAGGCAATGTTAGAAAGGAATTGAGATGATGGGAAATAGTTGAAATGGCGTTAGGAAAGCTCTGGTGGATAAGGTGACAAAGTAGGATGCCTTTACTACTTGAGCACTTGGGATATTTTATCTTACATGTTTTGACTTTTTGCCAGAGGTTGGCTAGTACAAACTCAGAGAATGGATCTTGATTGTAGGGTATCTTTTTTCTAGATGCACTTACCATTATGTGGCCTGCAATTTTCCAGCTTTACAGTAATAGAAAAGCAATATGCATTCAGTAGGAACTGGATTTCAGACTTCGTATTTTATCTTTTCTTGGATTAGCAGTATGGCTCAGCGCGCTCTCGAGAAGCTGGTCAGCAGCTGTGAGCCGCAGTTCTGTTAATCCCACTGTCCCCACTTGCATTCCTCACTGTACTGTATTGCTAAATTATTTCACCTAACTTATGTGTATCAGATACATTTTAACTTAATAATCTTTTCACTTCTCTCCCATCCCCTCCTTTTCAGCATGGTATCATGTAGTCCAGCTCGTTTCCAACATTCTGTAGCCTAGAGTGCCCTTCCACTGATCCTTCTGTCTCCCACTCCACTTGTGGTTTGCTGGGGATTTTACCAAGGGCTTTAGGAATGCACCATCTGAGATACATCAAGTGGATTCATGACAACAATGTTTAGGGTAAAAATTTAGGTATTCCAAAAATTTAAATTTTTGTACATATAAAAATCATATTTCCACTGGGCGGTGGTGGTGCACGCCTTTAATCCCAGCACTCGGGAGGCAGAGGCAGGCAGATCTCTGTGAGTTCGAGGCCAGCCTGGTCTAGAAGAGCTAGTTCCAGGACAGGAACCAAAAGCTACGGAGAAACCCTGTCTCGAAAATAAAAAAAAAAAAAAAAAAACATATTTCCAAGGAAATTCATTAATTTGCTTTTTCCTGTTTGCATAGGAAATATGTTTACTCTAGAAAGTGGTTTGTTCATAATACATGAGCAAAGCTGATTTGTAAATTGTTATGTAAGCTAATCATATGTTCAAAGTTGAGCAAAGATCATACATGCCAAGAGACATTTTCCCTCTTAATCTTAATTAAATCTTTAGAGAGTGACCAGTTAAAAATGAAGCACATTAGCGCTTACTAAATATTTGATTTACTTTCCCTTAGAAAAATAAGAATTACAGTATTATACTCAGACATTTTCTTCAAAGAACATTGAACCACATTAATCCCTATGCTAATTTGTCCCAAATTAGTAATTTATAGTATTAGTAGTGCTTATGGAGTTAAGGACTATGTAATCAAGTGATATTCTAGTTTAAAATCTGGTATTATTTAAAGGAGCTCTTAAGTTATGAAGTAATTGAGAAGAAAGTGTGTATGTGTGTGTACATATGCTCACCTGTCAGGCACGAGTATGGAGGAGTGAGGACAACTTTGTTTCTCCATTGTTTCTCTCTTCCCTTCTTTAAGTGTGTTCCTGGAATCAAACTCAGGTTTGTAGGCTTTTGCAGGAAGAGTGTTTACCTGCTGAGCCCTCAATGACTCCAAAGTTCTTTTTGTACATTTTTATCTAGTAAGATAGCTTTGTGATTTGAATAGTGTTTTCCCTCTCTTGGTTTTAAGCTTCTCCCCCCAACCCCTCTATGTGTGTACGTGCACATCTGTGGAGAATAGTTGGTCCTCCCTGTGGTCCTATGCCAGGCTAGAGGCCCCTGAGCTGGCAATATAGACTCAGCTACAGTGCTGACTTTATGTAGGCTCAGAGGATTTGAACTCAGGTCTTCCTTCTGTGTGGCAAGTGCTTTACCCATTGACCTATGTCTCCCACCTCTGTGTTTTTGTCTTTAGACGCTGTCAGTGTTAGATGCTTAGTTCTGGTTTTCCTGGTTCTGTTGCTGCTGCACTGGTTATAGAAACTAGGTGTTTCTTTGCCTTTTCTAATACATTGATTGTTTTCCATTCCTTTGGTTATGGCCATTTTTAATTATTTGAGATTTTTATTTATTTATTTTTTTCAGTTCTCTTGCCAGGTGTTGGGATGACAGTTGTGTCCCACCGTGCCCAGCTCATTATTGCCCATTTTAAGGGCAAGCTTGTATCCTCTGAGTCTTCTTCCTGCCCATGGCCAGATTCTTATTTCTCATGATGGCTTGTCCCTTTTATTTTAGGAATGCAGATTTAAAGGTAGTACTGGTAGGTATTTACTTTTTTCCTCTGCTAAGGTTTTTTCTTTTTTTTTTTTTAAATTTTTTTATTTCTGTTGGAAGCCTAATGAAAAGATGGGGAAAGAGAGAGCATTGGAATAGAGTGAGGAGAAGATTCAGGACCATTCAAGGAAAGAAATCCAGAAAAAAGTCCATCAGTACAGCACTGGAGGGTGAAAAAGATGCTTGCTCTTGGAGTACACAAGAGTGAGTCCAAATGTGAAATCTCCACTCTCTCCTTGTGTCTTCCCTCTGCCCTGTTTCTGAGCTCTTTGCCCGTCTGACTTCTGTCTGTTGTCTGTGGTTGAGTCTGGCTCTAAGAAAGGACTTTGCTCAATATTTATTGCATAGCATGGAAAACATGGAATGAGAAAGAAATGAGGAATGGTGTTTTACAGAAGATTTTAGCAGAATCTTACAAGTAAAGAAATTATTTTGCTGACCCCCAAGTGACCCAGAGTAGTACTTAAAACCACAAGGAGTTGTTATTAAACTATATCCACATGTTGCTTCCATATGGTAGATATTTGTTTTCTTTAAAATTACATTCGACCTGTTGGCTGCTTTCAGCAAATGATTGCTACCTCCTCCCCTATCTCTGTTCCCCCCCCTCCTCTCTCTCTCTCTCTCTCTCTCTCTCTCTCACACACACACACACACACACACACACACACACACACAGCTATTCTGAGTCTGAGGCATGGAAGAATGCATAGTTTAAGATTAAATATTAGAATTTAGCTTATGTCATAGAAGCTGATTTCTTGTGAAGTCCAAGGGAGGATTAGGTTGGGCTATACTGTTTTCTGAAAGGCAAGTTAAGCAGAGTGAGTATATAATAGGGAAATGGATTAAGTGTATAATTTTGAATGGTCTCAGGGCGTATTATTAATTGATTGCAAGATCTGGTTGAGTTAGTTCTGAATGCAAGAGATATTTTCGGAAAAAGTTATTCCCACAAGCAAAATAAAAAGGAAAGGTATGCAATAAGCCCGCTGGCCTTGCAAAAAGGATTAGAAAAATCAGCTCAGTAGAAACAGGTCTGGTTTGTTTATATGGATAAGTTTCTTGCCAGACTTATCTTTGTTTCTGAGTTGGGATAACATGCTTAAGAATATATTCATTATTTCGACTGTGTTACAAGTTTGCATTCTGTGGTG
>NC_022020.1:37017718-37071588 GCF_000317375.1 Microtus ochrogaster | reverse complement strand
GGACTGTTTAGGACTAGGAGGTATGGCCTTGTTGGAGGAGGTGTTGTCACTGGGCATGGGCTGTAGGGTTTCAAAAATTCACTCCAGGCCCAGTCTTTTTCTCTCTCTGCCTGCTACTTGTGAATCACATGTAAGCCCTCAGCTACTGGTCTGGTGCCATGCCTGCCTGCCTACTGCTTTGCTCCGTACTGTGATGATCTAACCCTCAGAACAATAAGCAAGCTCCCAGTTAATTTTTTTTTTTTTTATACGCTGCCTTGGTCATGGTGTCTCTTCACAGCAACAGAACAGTAACTAAGGCACATTCTCTTGCATTATATTTGTAGTGTTATATAGTCATCAGCACTATGTGGACCCAAAGCCTTTCATCATCCTAATACAAATTCTGTGTCTTAGGTTTCTATTGCCGTGATAAAACACCATGACTAAAAGCAACTTGAGTAGGGTGGGGGTGGGTCTTATTTCAGCTTATACTTCCTGGTAATGTCCGTCACTGTTAAGTCAGGGCAGGAACCTAGCTAGAGGCAGGAGCTGATGGAGAGTCCATCGAGGAGTGCTGCTTACTGGCTTGTTCCTCACAGCTTATTCAGCCTCTGCTCTCTTATACATCTCAGGGTCATCTCCCCAGCTGTAGCACCGCCTGTAGTAGGCTGGCTCCTTCCACATTAACCTTCAATCAACAAAACACTACAGACTTGCCTACAGGCCAGTCTAATGGAGGCATTTGTTTGTTTGGTGTCTTTTTTGACGGGGGGTTTCCAAATGGGGCTTCTCTGTGTAGCCCTGACTGTCCTGAAACTCACTCTGTATACAGGACTGACCTCACACTCACAGAGCTCCACCTGCCTCTGCCTCCTGAGTGCTGTAGGCCAACATCGCTGGCTTAACAGAGGCATTTTTCTAATTGAAATTATTTTTCTCAAATGACGTTGGATGGTGTCTTAGTTAACAAAACACTAACTGCCATTCTGTCTCTAGTTTTCCTTGTATCCCTTTCCAGGACTCTAGTAATTTTACTTTTTTGACTCTGACAAGAAAACAAATTCAACATATATATGGGATCTTATGTTATGCTTTAATGTATGTAAGCATTCTATAATGTTTGCATCAGCATATTTTCCCAGTGACTGAAACCTTTAAAATCCTTTCTTCTGCACCATACGTTATCATTATCTGTCTCTCTAAGCTGTGAGGTTCTTCAGGCTTTTTTTTTGTTTTTCATGATTTTAGTGCTTTTGAAGGGCACCTACTGGTCAGTTACTCTGTGGAATGTTGTTTAATTTGGGCTTGATTTGTGCTTTTTCATGGTTAGTGTAAGGTTATACATTTTTTGAAAGGATAACAACTGCAGAGTAGTGTGTCCCTAGCATATCACATTTGAGTTTCATAATAGGATGGATGCCTATATCAAAAGAACTGTGTGTGCAGGTGCATGTCCATGCTGAATACTGGTGGGGGGCAGAGGACAAGAAGTCAGCTGTCTCCTTCTATCCAGTAGGTTCTGGGGATCAAACTCAAATGATCAGACTTGGAGGCAAGAACCTTTACCTGCTGAACCATTTCACCGGCCTAAGGGCTGCTTAAAAAATTAATTAAATGCGTGTGGATGTTCTGCTTGACTGCATTCCTGTGCCCCACATGACTGTACCTGCCGCCTGGTGCCCGAGGAGGCCAGAAGAGGGCAGCAGTTACAGCTGTTAGCTGTCATGTGAGTGCTGGGAATTGAACCCAGGTCCTCTGGAAGAGTCGCAGGTTTCGTTACCTGATGAGCCATCTTTCCAGCCCCATTGTTACCTTTATTTATAAATTTTAGTTTGTACTATTCATATGTTTATATGTATCTGTTTTGCGATTTTTTTTCCTCTTGGTTTTTTGAAGTACCCACCACCCAGCTCCTAAATAAATCACACACAGAGTCTTAATTCTTTCTTATAATCGGCCGTCGTTAGCTTGGCTTGTTTCTTGCTAGCTTTTCTTAAATTATCCCAACTACCTTTTGCCTCTGGGCTTTTTCCTTTTCTTTCCTCTGTATATCTTACTTTCACTCTTACGCCATGGCTGGCTGGGTGCCCCCTGGCATTCTCCTCCCCTTGTTCTCTCTTGCTCCGTCCTGGTCCTTGGTTGTCCTTCTGTTTATACTCTCTTGTCTGCCAGCCCCACCTAACCTTGCTCCTCCCTCGCTATTGGCTGTTCAGCTCTTTATTAGAACCACAAGGTGTTTTAGACAGGCAAAGAATCACAGCTTCACAGAGTTAAACAAATGTAACGTAAACAAAAGCCACACACCTTAAATAATATTCCCCAACCCGTATCTATTAAAACACTATAAAGATTGTTAGAATTGATAGTTTCAGATACAAACTTGAAAATTAAACTTACTCATAAAAACTTTTACTCTTTTGAAGTAGCATCTTAAAATAATACTGTACAGTTAAAAATATTTGCTTTCTTCCTATTCCTCTTTTAGCTATTTCTTTTCTATTTTGAAAAGTTTTAGTTACTCTATAAAGAAAGTCATTTAGGCCTACCCAGGGTCAGGGTCATCACCATCCCTGCTCATCAGTCTCTGGTCTGTCCCGCTGGAAGTCTTTTTGGACGGTAACACCTCAGGATTCATCTGCTGTGTGGACAGAGCCTCTGGAATCCTTCCCCAGATCAGCTGTAACAGCATTCTCCCTAGTGATCAGTATGTGGAAATATGTGACACTAGTTGAACATGATCATACGGGGCCCATCTTCTTTTTCTTCTTACCTTTTTTTTTTTTTTTACTTTAATTATTATTGACCATGCTGGCTGTGAACTCACACAGATTTGCCTGCTTCTGCCTCCTAAGTGCTGGAATTAAAGGCGTGAATCACCACTGCCCTTCTGTGGGCACTTTTTCTAGTGCCTTCGGTAGCCCTTGGCAGATGTGATCTGGCTAAAACTGAGACAGTTGGAATTTCTGTAAGGACAGTGGTCTGTAATGAATGAATTCTGTGAGATTCTCTTGGTTTCCATATTTAGTGTTTCTTAATTATGTCCCTCCCCCGATACAAAGGAGGTATATACTTAATGGAAAAGGCTACACATTGCTGGATCTTACAAGGGAACATATGGAAATACCTTGTAATGTTCCATGGCAACCATTACTTATTCATACCTGCCAAATGACTGTCCACTGACTTAAAAATAGCAACAAAAGGACTTGACTATTTTATGTGTATGACTGTTTTGCCTGCATGTACGTGTGTACAACGCATCTGTGCCTGGTGCCTGTGGAGGCCAGAAGAGTGCATCAGGTCCCTGGAACTGGAGTGACATACACTGTGAGTGTACTAGGTAAAATCTGGAAATGGAATCTAGTCCTCTGGAAGAGCAGCCGGTGCTCTTCAGTAGTGAGCCATCTGTCCAGCCCATCTTCTTGGCTTCCCTGCCAAGTAGACTTTAATTCTAAAGATTAAACTCAGGGCCTCATGCATGCTAGGCAGGTGCCCTCCACTTCCCACACCTACGTTTCCCCCCCTTAAGCTTGTAATTGCTCTTGTAAGTTTGCCAGATCCTGCTGTATGTCTGGGAGTTTAGGTGGAATCATGGAATTTTGATACGGTTAAGGTAGTTTTCTTGGCAGGAATCCTAGTGACTTCTTCAGTCTGGGTTGACGTCATTGTGAGTTTGGGCAGAGGAAATGCCGGTGTGTGTGTAAAGCTCAATACAAGTGAAGAATGAAGTCTTAGGACACATCTGTCCCAGGAATCACGGTTCCCAGGGCTACCGTTGCAAACCACAACAATTTGGAAACTGTAAACAACAGAGATTTGTTTTCGTACTTTGGGGATCGAGAGTTGGAGCTTCAGTTGTCACTGGTGCTGGGTCTGTCTGGGATCTTGGGGGGAGACCTGTTCCTTGTTTCTGTCTTCTGGATGTTAGTGGTTCTTGATGTTGTTGTATAGTGGCCTCTCTTCTTTCACCAGTTCGGCCTTTCCTTATAGCAGCTGTACTAAGCCATCCTAAACTGATCTCATTTTAAGATTCTTAATTAGATTTGCAAAGTTCTGATATTCAAATGCAATCACATTCACAGATATTAGGGGGTTAGGACTTTTCCATGTCCTTTAAAGGGACACTGTTCAACCCAGTAGTCTACTGTTTGTATCTCCCTGGGTACTCTGGTAAGATTTTAAGAACACCAACATTTTTACCTTTTTTAAGGAGTGATACTTTGTCTTAGTTTGGTTTCCTACTGCTGTGAAGAGACACCATGACTGTGACAACTCATAAAGAAAACATTTAATTGGGATGGCTTGCTTATAGTTTTAGAGGTTCAGTCCAGTGTGGTCATGATGGGGAGCATGGTGGAATTCAGGCAGATGTGCTGGAGCTGTGTGTGCTACATCCTGGAGACAGCAGGAAGTCAGCTGACAGTCAACACTGAGGGAAGCTTGAGCAAAAGAGATCTCAAAATCTCTAAGCCTACTTCCTCTAACAAGGCCACACCTCCTATTAGTGCCACTCTCTTTGGGGGCTATTTTCTTTCAAACCACCAAATATTATAGTAAGCAACCATGAGAGATGAGATCTTTGTTCCAACACTTTGTATACCACTTAAAACCATTGATTCCCCAAGTTCTATGTTCCTCCTCTGTAACATACCCACTGATCACCCACTTTGTTTTGTGAGTCTAGGGGAAGAGGGAGACTGCTGTGAACATTTGGGATGCTCACAGCACCACAAACAATACAGTAAGATACTTTGCCTCTAACTTAGAACCCCCACCTCTTCTGTTAGACTTACTGGCCTCCAAGGGGGTAGAATACTATCAAAGGTGGCCAGGAAGCTCCTGTGTTGTCATATTCTTGGGTGAATTCCTTGGGCAGAACATTCTTGGAATTTGGTCCAGAGTATGTGACTTAGACTAAGAAAGGACTTTACCCCGTGTCTAACTCAATTGTTACCATCGGAGGATCAAAAGGATAGCACCAAGCTCGTCTCCGGGGATAGCTAACCAGCTGGAGAATAAACAGAAGGCAGAGAAGTCCTCTCTGAGTATTGGACCCAGTGCCACTTAGTGACTCAGTTTCTAAGAAATTAGTTTAGTGCATGTTTTAGAATCTAGGTAGGTGTGAATCAGTGGTTTTTCTTAAGGAAGAGCATGACTGAGTTCAGTAGTACAGTTCTAAGCCCTAGCCTCCTGTGAAGTAGGGAAAAGACCTCAGCTCATTCTTTCTTCACATCGCTAAATAAACGCACTCAGATGTTGTGATCTGCACGAGTGTGTTTTTGGCACCTTTCACCAAGCTGGACGCTGGCAGTGTGAAGATGAATGGAACGTGGCTGTTGTCATCAGGCGCTCTAGAGGAGAAACACGTGAGGCGGATTGTACTGTAGCATGGATGATGAGATTGAGGAGCACAGAGCAGTGGAGGGACCCACTACTTCAAGCTCCACAAGAAACGAGCTGCTTACGCTACTCTGTTACCTGTTTTTTCTCACTGATGTACTGTCATGAATTTTTACAGTTCTGTACTCATGGTTCCCAGCTTGCATTTCATCATCAGACCAACTCAATATCCGGGCCTGCTCATTTTATTCTTTTCCTGGAGATCTGTGCTTGTATTTTAGGTAAAGGCAAAGGGTTCAAACTCCTGAATTTACTGCCCAAAGGCTTGCAGCTTAATCCCCAGTCTGTTGATTTGCATCTTTCTCTGCCACTTCGTATGTATCCATCCCCACCTTGTTTTCTGGAACTGCTCCTCCTAAACAGTTATCTTTATGTTTGACTCTTTACCTTTGTTCTGCTAATTTTTTTCCCCTTTGAGAATCTCTTGCCTTCTCCCTGCTGTATGAAATCCTCTATCTCAGGGTTGTACTTAATTGTCATGAAGGCAGTTTCTACCCTTTTTGTGTTTTCCAAATTTGAACTAACTCCCCCTTTCCTTCTCTATTCATTCTTTATTTGCATCTATGCAAATAAATGTGTGTGTGTGTGTGTGTGTGTGTGCGCGCGCGTGCATGTTTGAGTGTGGGTATGCATGTGCCATGGTGTACGTGTCAGAGATCAGAGGACAGCCTTGGGTGCAGGTCCTCACCTGCTGTTTTGAGACAGGCTCTCATTGTTCGCTGCTGTGTAGTCAAGGCTACCTGACCTCCCCTTGTAGTAATATGAGCGGCGGGGCTGCATCCCCAGCACCCCGGGCCGCCTGCTAGCTTATGCCCCGAAATAACAACACACAAATTGTAATCATTTAAACACTGCTTGGCCCATTTCTATCTAGCCTCTTCTAGGCTAATTCTCACACCTGGACTAGCCCATTTCTAATTTTCTGTGTAGTCACGAGTTGGCTTATCAGGAAGATTCTAGCCTACGTCCATCCTGGGTCGGAGCTTCATTGCGTGTGTCTGCCTGGGAGAGGGGAGGATGGCGTCTCTGAGCTCACTTCCTCTTCCTCCCAGCATTCTGTTCTGTTTACTCCTCCCACCTATGTTTTAACCTATCAGGGCAAGCAGCTTCTTTATTTAATTAACCAATGACTTCCTCCATCATCCCCTGTCTTCTTCCCTTCTCCCCTTAGGAGCACTGGGATTTTATAGATGTTTGGCACTGTGCCTGGCTTTATGTGGGCTCTGAGATTCTAAACTCAAGTCTTGGTTTTTGCACAGCAAGTGCTTTTACACACTGAGCCATCTCCTCAGCCCTTGAACTATTTCCTTTCCTTCTGTTCTCTGTACTGTACTGTTTACGTCCTCTTACCTATTCTGATATTCAACCTCATATCCTCTGTTACTTTTAGCCATTTTATTTATGGATACTTGGACATTGACCTTTTTCTTCTAGCTCTCTTGCAATGTCTAAGGTTTTTTTTTTTCCAGCTGTTTTAGCGGTATCCATGTAGAGCCTAAAACAGCTCACATAAAGCTGTACGTATAACTTCATGAGCATCAGGCATATTGGACTCAGTGTGGTGCCCTAACTAAAGGCATCTGTTTTGAAGTGAGAGCTGTTGCGGCTCCTGCAGTGTGTTCTTGAAGACGCTATTAACTCATGTGAGCCTGCAGTTTTTCCCTGTGCACTAGTGGCGCTACTGCCTTGCACAGGAGGAATGTTCGCATTGCACCTGTAATGTCACAAGTGTGTGGCAGATGTTACCTTCTCCCTCTGCCCCCCCTTCCCCCTCTCTTCTTTTACTTCCTACCCTTCCTTTTTCTTTGTGAAATCTCACTCTTATTATCATCTATGAATTAGTGCTTTGCTTGTTATCCAGCATCTTTATTGTTAGGATATCCCTCACTCCCCAAATCCAGAGGCCTTATGAATTTGTGTTACTCTGCAGATCACTGTAACTAAATTACCCCTTCTGGAGGTGTCACCCTGGAGCTCTCAGTGGGTCTTTGTTTAATGCGAATGTTAAGTTGGTCAAAACTACTTAAACAAAAACACTTTTGGGTAAGATAACATCAAATCCATAGGTTATTTATAATGTTGGGTTCTCATGCAATAAACTAACAGTATACTTTTTTTTTTACTTCCAAAAAAAGTTCTCAATTCCATTTATATTTTTTGAGGAAATAGGCATATAAATAAAATTAGGAAAATAAAAAACTCACTTTAAAATATAGAGTTTTTGAAAAGAAAAGATGAATCAGCAAATGGAAGTGTTTTCTAGTAACATGATCCTCTCACTCTATATAGGTCTTGGGAAAATAGCTTTTTACCTTTAAGCCTTTGACTTACTACTTGGTGGGGATGGGTGTTCCTCCCTTTAATTGGCCTGAAGGAGAGAACATCGGCTTCTGCTGTATGGTCACACAGAAGCTTGCGTCCTGTCATATATGGGCTGGAGATATTACCTAGGGGCACCACTTTTAGCATGCACAGGGCCTGGGTTTGATCCTCAACACTAGAAGAAAATAAAGAACAGTCTTTTTTGGGAATGGGGTGGGGAGGTGGAGGGAGCATGTAGTTTAAAATTTTTTTTCAGTCATTATTTATTCAGTGTCCAGTATCTGATTAATAATGAACACTTGGTGGCATATAAAGTGATTAAAATTGTTTCCTTTAGAAAATTAATATGGAGGAAAACATGTATAAGTAATATTAAAAAATATGGAAGTATAGAAGAAGCGTTTTCAGAGGGGACACTGATTAATTTACTACTAAGACAACTACTTGCCATCTTTTTTGTTTCTCCTGTCTTAGACATCAAAACTGGGGTGTTGTAGACACTTACTAGGTGAGAGCTCTCTTTTACTCACATACGTCCCTCAGACTGTTCCTTCCTTTCATCCATCCATCCATCCATCCATCCATCCATCCATCCATCCCCCATCTACTGTCTGTCTATCATCCATCTATCTGTTTTTCTTAAAAGAACAGAAAGTAAATCATAGTTAGCTGGATATGGATGATAAGGTTCTCAGTCCTTTTTAGTTTCTCTTTTTGTTATTTCATTGTGGTAGGGCCTTTGTATAGTTGCTATGGTAGTTTCAATGAAAATGGCTCCCATAGGTTCATGTGTTTAAATAATTGGTCCCCAGTTGGTAGAACAGTTTGGAAGGATTGGGAGGTGTGGCCTTGTTAGAGAAGGTTATCACTGGGGGTGGACTCTACCATTCCCATTGTCTCTTCATCTCCCTGCTTTGTTTCCACGTGTGAGCTGATATTGCAAGCATGTACACACACATGAATAAAAGTGAATACATCTTTAAAAAAAGACAGCAGAGGGCACTGTGGGATTTATTCTTCTAAAGCCTGCTTTAAAATGAGAAAGTTGTTGCCATTTTTGTGTGTGCTATGTTGTAGACAATTAATATGGTAAAGAGCTGTGGAGTTCCTAATTTTCTTCCACTTTTGAGAATATTAAAAAATTGTTGTGTTTTGGAAAATTTGATTTAAACTATTTTGGGGGGCAGGTTTACATGTGTATTTCTTTAGTTAATGAGTAAAAATCCTTTAAAACAGTTGGTGTGGGAGGTCCTTCTGTCTGTGTGTTGCTTTTATTGGTTAATGAATAAAGAACTGCTTTGAGCCTATGGCAGGGAAGAACAGAACTAGGCAGGGAAAGCTAGGCTGTATGCTGGGAGACAGAAGGGCGGAGTCAGAGAGAAGCCATTAGCCCTGCCAGAGCTGGATGGAACTTTACCCAGTAAGTCACTGATACACAGATTAATAGAAATGGGTTAAATTAATATGTAAGAGTTAGCCAATAAGAAGCTAAAGCTAATGGGTCAATCAGTGATTTAATTAATACAGTTTCTGTGTGATTATTTTGGGGTTAAGCAGCCAGGAACAAACAAGCGACTTCCTTGCTACAAACAGTAATTATTCTAAATCTATTCATACATTTTTAAAGTTTACTTTTTCTTATGTGAGATTATCTTGATTAAAATCATTACTGTAATAGGAAAAAGCTTTCAGTGACTATTCTGTAAGGAACTTAATTAGGCTTTGAAAGATGTTTTTGTAGGCTCTAGCATCTCAGATCCATGCCACACGTAACTGCATTAGCCCACAGGCTGTCCAAGGGCGTGTGCTCAGAGTGACAGGTTACCCTGGGCCTCACTTGCTAAGGAAGTCTGTCAGTTTGTCTCTGATACGTGGACCACATATTTGTTCCTACATCTCTAGAGAGAAACAAAGGAAAAGCTTCTTGTACTCAGTTCCCTTAGGAAAATTCCTTGTAGTTTCTATTCATGTTTTAAGAATATAATTAAAACTTATTGGGTTATGTAGATTTTTAAGGAACATAAACCCCATTGAGTGGAAAAACAATAATGTATTTACAATGCATTATAAAGGTAGTGAATGGAAAAATCCAGTTCTTTGCTCATTATACTATAGTTAGATACACATCTAACATTTAATATATACGTGTAATGTATATTAAAATAGGAATTGATCGAATTACTTAATATATGCAGCTTTGAGGTTTTGTTTAATGTATCATCTATCCAAAATATAAAATAAACTTCAGGTTTAAGTTTATATATATAGCTTTTTATTCTTTCGTTTTCAAAGAGTTAAGAGTGCAGACAATTACTCTGCACTTACTATTTTATTAAGAGATAGATAGTTTAATGGCTGAACAGTTAGTCATCATTACTGCATTGCTGTATTTAAGGTAACAGACTCAAATTCTCATTGTAAAGTAACTCACTAAATATAGAGTTGGTCAATTGAAATGATAAGATGTTTTAAAGAACTGTGATTTGGGACTGGAGAGATGACTCAGTTGTTAAAGAATAATGTTCTCATGTATTATTATACATGCATGAGAACTTGAGTTTGATTCCTAGAGCCCCTAGTTTTCTAGGCAATATACATTGTATTAGTTGTGGGTTGTTTTAATCATATGCGGGTTGCCTAGTGATAGTGTTGTCAGGGCAACTGAACTGGTTGGCTAGGAAAGGTCATATTTTCATGAAGAGAAAATGGTTTAACTGACTTGTTCCTTCACTGTTTTGTTGTTCTTTGGTAACTGTTCCTTTAAAAATTCAAAAGGCTTTGACAGTCTTCAGATGCAGGAATGAATAAGTAGGCAGCATTTAGATAGGAGTGAATTCAAGTCATTCATTGGGAAAGAAAATTCTACAGGGTGGATGCTTATAGGGACGTGCACCTGAGACCGCCCTCTGTTCTCCATGCCCACCTGCAGCACCGGTGTCCCTCACAAACTTGTCAGAAGTACAGATTCCCAGGGTTTTCCTCTCAGAAACTCAGTGAGGTGATGGGCAGGCTCAGCCGTCTAGTTTAATGTGCCTCCTAGGTGATGATGATGCAAACACCAAACAGGAAGTAGAAAGCATACTCAAACTCTGTCCCCAATGACATACTTCCTCCAGCAAGACCATACCTCCTAATCCTCTGAAAAGCTATAAACTGGGGGCCAGGTACTCAAATGTCCAGGGCTTACTCAGAGTATCTCATTCAAACCGCCACATTCCTGGCCCCCAAGTCTTGCAGCCGAATCACAGTCTCAATTATCTAAAAGCTCAGAAATGCAAGTAAGACTTTAAAGAAATGTAAAAGACTATAATTAATGAGTTAGTTCAGCCCTGTGAGGAAGAAATAGTTGCAAATAGGGAGCATTTTAGAGCATAAACATTTTTCTGGTTAGACCCACCCTTAAAACAACATACTGAGTGGTATGCAGATTGATGACTTAAAGTGACTAGGAACCTAACCAGTTCCTGAGAACCAATTTTATTAATAGAGTTTTAGAGTGTACTTGGTAAATGTTCTTAATGGTTCCTCCATAGGAAGGAAACTTAATTTTTTGTACGTAGCTGTATTTAATATTCAAATTTTCAAAGATAAAATTTAAAAAAAGCTACAATATTTTGGTTCAATACATTTTTTTATAAAATTAATCTCATGTAACATTTTCACCGAGTTCTTTGAGGGAGTGTTTATAAAAGGTAGCTTGAGTAAGTTGATCTCACAATGCCACTAAGGAATTTTAGTGATGCCAAGGTTTGTAAAAATGCCCATAAGAATTGAAATCAAACCTAATAATAAATGCTGCACAACACAGCTGATGAATAATAATTATAAAAATGTAGTGTAATTGGTGATTTATCTACTAAAGGTTTGAAATGAGTGTTCACTCTGTGGCAGCTGTAATATTAGGACTTTTATCTGCAAAATATTAAAGCTAATGTTTGTAGAACCGTAGCTGTTCATTGGCTAAAATTTGTCTATGTTTATTAAAGATTTCCAAAATGAATTCTGCCTTACTTATTGGAATATGATTAAATTGTCCGATGTTATGCTAGAGAAACAAATTTTTATTTGATTTTTTTCTTTGATCATCTTAGTTTATATTTTTGATAAATTTCATGTGAAAAATTATAATCTTCTTTAGAATTTGAATGTTGCCCTAGTTCTTCTTTTACAAAAAGTTCTTTATTATAGCAGTCCTTGACCTACATTTGCTGGTGTACTCAGGTTCATTGATGTCTCTGCTTTTTTCTGTGCTTTATACTAGTGAGCATGAAAGTACTTGTCACCCTGTAAATCTGTTTATATCCATGACAGGACTTTCCTCCTTGGACACGACAGTCATATCAGATCATCTCAAAGGAAAATGGGTGCATTGGTTTTTCTTGGATTGTTAATCTACTTAAGATTCATTGAAGGAAAGAGACTGGGATCGTGTGTATGTTCTAAGATTTATGCATTTTGGGCTCAGCAATTAAGAACTGCTCTTCCAGAAAACCCAGGTTCAATTCCCAATACCCACATGGCAGATAATTCCAAGATCTGATATCCTCACATAGACGTATATACAGGCAAAACACCAAATAAGATAAAAATAATTAAAGAAGATTTATGTATTTTGCTGGGCAGTGGTGGTGTATACCTTTAATCCCAGCAGTTGGAAGACAGAGAGGCAGATGGATCTCTGTGGGTTCTAGTTCAGCCTGGTGTACAAAGTGAGTTCCAGGACAGCTAAAACCATTACAGAGAAACCCTGTCTCAAAAAACCAAAAAATCCAAAATATCAACAACAAAAACCAAAACCAAAAGATTTATGTATTTTATTATTTTATGTATTTGACTGTTTAACCTGCATGTATATCTGTGTGCCACTTGCATGCCTGGAAGAGGGCATCAGATCCCCTAGTACTGTAATTATGGATGGTTGTGAGTTACCATGTGGGTGCTAGGAATTGAACTTGGGTCTTCTGCAATAGTAAAAAGTGCTCTTAACCACTGAGTCCCTTCTTTAGTCCAGGATCATGTGTTTTAATCCATGAGCAAGGTACCATCTAGACCAGAGCTCGCTCGCTCCCTCCCTCCCTCCTTCCTTGTCTTGATTTCTCCCTCCTTCCTTCCCTCTCTCTCCCTCCCTTCTCTCTTTCTCTTTTTCTCCCTCTCCTTTCCCTTCCCTTCCCTCCCTTTCTTTCATTTTATTTTAATTAAATAACATTTTTCATTTATTGTACATACCAACCACAATTTCCCCTCCATCCTCTTCTCCTAACACCCCCTACCCACTTTCCATCTACTCCCCCTCCTCTTCCACTCCTCACTCCTCCATTTCCATTCAGAAAGGGGCCTCCCATGGGCCTGAACAAAGCATAGCACATGAAGTTGAGGCAGGACCAAGTTCTTCCCCTTGCATCAAGGCTGGGCAAGGTAATCCAGCATGGGGAGCAGGTTCCCAAAAGCCAGCTAAGCGCCAGGATCAGGTCTTGACCTCACTGTAAGGAGTCTTACAAAGAGTCCAAGCTACACTGCTGTCACACACATGCAGAGGGCCTAGTAGACCAAAGCTTCTTAAGCCCTTTCCCATTGTTGGGGTTGAAGAGATAGCTTGGGTGGTTAAGAATACCTGCTATACTCTTGCTAGGGACCCAAGAACCCACATGATAGATAGTAACCTTTGTAATTCAAGCTCCAGGAAATCCAATGGCCTCTTCTGGTTTCTTACACACATGATATATATACATACATATAGTCAAAAGCACATAAAATAAAAATAAAATTTTAAAAACCCTCCTGTTACTTCTCTTTTTTACTTAATAAAATTTTATGTACTTTGTGCATATAACTATACAAATCAAATATTTACTGATAGCAAATCAAGAACTTTATTTTAAAACAATTCTTTGGAATAAATACAAATTTATCATTTCTTAAAATTGAAAGGAAATTTATTTACTAATGAGATATAAATGTTTGTTTTTGCATACAGAATTAATCTTAGCAGAATATTTGATCCTGAAGAACATGCAACATCTTCAGCAATTTTCAGAGTGGATAGATACTTTTAATTTTTGTAAATATCAGTGTGAAATATGCATGACTATATAGTACAAAACAGCAAAAGTATGTTTGGGGCTATTTCAGAAATAGTTGGAAATTCTGTCCTAATCTCCAGAAAAGAATTTTTTTTTTTAAAAAAAATTTGAGACATGGTCTCTTGTGTCCCAGGCTAGTCTCAGACTTTAACTTTCTATATAGCTGAGGTTGACCTTGAACTCCTGATTTTCCTGCTTTCACTTCCCAGTGTTAGAATTAAAGGCATGTGACACCATATTGTATGCTGAAATTTATTTAGTTATCTTATATGAGACAAACAGCAATTCGGACACCACTTTTTACAAAAATCAAACCTTATAATAAGTATTAATTTAGTACTCTCAATGCTGAGGATGATGATAAAGTATTTTTGTTTTCAGTAATTAAATCATTAAGTTTCTATAAGAACAAGAAACATCACATGTGCAGTAAAAGCACTGCATTTCCTAACATAGTAGTCTGAGATTGAGCTAGGGTGTTTTAAGAAGCAAAGGTTTGATGGTGCTGCATGGTGTAATAGCATGTGCATGCAAAGTATGCATATTATGTGTTTGAATCAAGGCTGCAGGGGAAACATGTACAATGCTATATGGTAGGTGCTACCAGACACACCTCAGACCTGTTACATGTTTGATTTTGTTGATTTTTGGTCATTGTACCATCAGGAACCCTTGCTGCTGTCAGATCTTTTGTGACTCATTTGTTGAGATATTTGACCTCATATTGTTTTGTGAACTGTAGTTTGAGAAGCTGGGATTTAGATATGTCTTTAGGATTTGTAGAAAGAGTTGGTTTCTGTGATAACTATTTCAGCCAATTTACCCACACTCTGTAGTTTAGCATACGTGTTTCTTACCCTGTGCTCCATCACACTTAAATAGAGGAAGGATCGCCAGTGATCAGTCCTATAAGTATACAGATGGGTTTTCACTTGTTACTGCTGGAACATGGCAGGTGTCACATGTCGGTATAGCCATAAACACACTTCAAGTGTTTATTGATCTTTTTTTGGGGGGGGGCAATCCACGTGTTTATTGAATGCCTGTTATGTGCTAAATATTGTTCAGGGTACTTGGGACACATCAGAGAATAAAACAAGGAGCCCTGCCCTCGTGGAGCGTAGTCTATCATGTGTCGTGGCTTCACCTGTGTACTGCTTCTGACCCTGGGCAAGTCACTGCGCCTTTCTGCCCAATGGGGTAAAAGGAGGCTGAGCTCAGTAGACGCTGAGCCGGGTGTACTGCAGATGCCGACCAGGACACCACCCAAACCCACCACCCAGACAGCAGAGAGGGCTGGAGGCGCATCTTTAATAATTAAGTACAGTGAGGAGAAGGGAGAGGAAGGGAGCAGCTACACGAGCTGCTGCTACTGCTTGGTGTTGGCCTTGTTGGCCAGGTCCTTGGCCTTCTCTGTAGCTGCCAGTGCCGTCTCTTTTGCTTTTTCTTTGGCCTCTTTGGCTGTCTCAACGAGTGTTCTGGAAGGCGCCTCCCCTTGTAGCTTGGCCAAGATGTACTCAAAGCCCTTCATCGTCTTGGTCACATTGCTTTTGAACCGGGCAAGGCCAAATTCCTGGACAGCTCGAGAGACACCAAATAAGCTGGAGGAGACCCAGGCTTCCCGACAGATTTCGGTCCAGCCGCTGTTGTCAGAATTCACACAGTAAACAAACACATCGTTCCTCCACCACCATCAGCTGGGCGTGGTTGATGTTCCAGGTGAAGGTGGTCATGGTCTGGTTCTGTGAGTTCACAATAGAGTCCTCCAGGATGTACACTGAGTGAGCAACGTTGGCAGGAAAAAGTCGCTCTGCCCAACGTGGCATCCTGTTGGTCTTGGTCAGGAGTCTCCGAGACAGAAGCTTCTGGTCAGGGGTCACCTCCCAGTGTACTATGTCTTCCGTTAAGACATGTTTGCTATAGGGATTCGGGTACCTTTGCCAGAAGGCAGCGAACACTTGTTCCCAGGAACTTCGGAGCACGCTCTGGCCCAGGAAATACTTCACCATCGTCCCGACCCGGACGGGCTCAGCACCCATGCAGCATCAGGGTGAAGACCCCGGGGGTGGGAGGCACGTGGCTAGGCGCACACCCGCCAGGCTCGCAGCTCAGTCACTGCCGCGCCCAAGTCCCTACGGCCACCATGAGGGACTATCTTTATTGATCTTTTGTATTTCTTCTTTGAAAACTATTTATTCACCTCATTTTGATCTTTTGCTTATTGGATGATTTGTTTTTTTATTTTTTATGGATTGTAAATAATAATTCCCAGAGACATATTTAGTTCTCAAAAATTCATTCTGTAGTCTCAATCTTCACTCTGCTCATCATTTCCTTTGCTGTTGAGAAGCTTTTTAATTTCGTGCAATCCCAGTGGTCAACTGTCAGTTCTTGGGTCATTTCCTGTTCTATTTGAGTCCTTTACAGAGGGCCCTTCATATGCTTATATTTTCACCTAGCACTTTCATTCTCAGGTTTAGTGAGGGTCTTTGATGTATTCTGAATTGTTTTGTATGGGGACAGAGAAACAGATTTGCTTTCATTCTTTAAAATGTCAGTGTTCTGCTTTAATAGCACAAGTGCTGCCTTTTTTCTTGGTGTATATTTCTGACTCCTTTGTCAAAGACTGGGTATCTAGTGACATGTGGATTTATTTATGGGTTCTATATTCTGTTCTTTTGGTCAGTGTGTTTTTTTCTGCCACTACAGTGTTGATCATGTTACTGTGGCTTTGTAATATAGTTTGAGGTCTGGAATTGAGATACCTTTGATAGTGCCTTTTCTGTTTTGATTGCTGTGGTTGGGACTGGAGAGATAGTTCAGCAGTTAATAGCACTTGCTCTTTTTTGTTTGTTTTTTGTTTTGTTTTTGTTTTTTTTCCTTCTCTCTCTCTTTTTTTTCTTTTCGAGACAGGGTTTCTCCGTGGTTTTGGAGCCTGTCCTGGAACTAGCTCTTGTAGTAGACCAGGCTGGTCTCGAACTCAGAGATCCACCTGCCTCTGCCTCCCAAGTGCTGGGATTAAAGGCTTGCACCACCACCGCCCTGCCTTCCTTCTCTTTTTAGGGGGTTTCTTGATAGGGTTTTTCTGTAACAGCCCTAGCTGTCCTGGAACTAGCTCTTATAGACCAGGCTGGCCTCGAACTCACAGAGATCCTCTTGCCTCTGACTCCCAAGTGCTGTGATTAAAGGCGTGTGCCATCACTGCCTGGCTAGACTTCTGGCCTTTATGGTAAATGAAAGCATTGCTCCATGAATGAAAATGTCCTGGTGACCTAGTGACTATTTTTCCACTAGAGACAACTAATATTTATTAAAGTTCTTTAATATTTACCTATTTGTCTTGAGGTGAACTAAACTCATGCCTTCTAAGCACTAAACAAGTGCTAAAACACTGAACTTTAGTGCACTGCAAAGTCCAGAGTTTCTATGGCTGGGGAAAATTTACTTAAATCTAGTTCCTAGTTTTCATGTCTAAAATGTCTCATTAAATGAATTAATGGTGTTTCATTTTGAAAGTACGTAGCTTAGCTTCCAGACCTCTTTAGATATAAACATGGCATGATGTTGGTGTATTTGGATGATGTTATATCACACTTTAAAGCTTCTCTTTGCTTTTTTTTTGCTCTTTAGCCGGCCCCAGAAAGTATGCTTGTGTCCATATCTGCCAGTGTACCCACTCCAGATCTCCACCCATCTGTACATAATTCAGCATCCAGCAGAGGTGAGTTAAAGTTCGTAAGTGGTTTGTCTTCAGGTGGGGTCTGAATGCAGCAGAGAGCACACGCATGTAAACATGCTCATTCCTCATGGTTGTGAGTGTCTCAGAAACACCACTATTGCTGATAAGTACTTGCTTTATCTATCAGATGATAGTAGAGAGTCAATGCTTGAGACACTGTTTCACAATCCTGCTGCTGTGAGGTAGAGATTTAGAGCTCCAGCAGGTTTGTAAGATGAAAAGATGCAATTTTGTGAATAAAGAGCTGAGAAAAATGACTGCTTTTAAAGCTCTCGTCAGCATCTTGGCTCCCTGATGGCTTTTCTTGCTAGAGTAAATACTTATTTTGGCATTTTACTCTTACAAGATGGATATGCAAGTAAAATTTTCTTTCTTTTAGGTGACTAGCACAAACACTTTTAGTTTGTACTGTGCCATCTGTAAGGCTTTTTAGCTAACATTGTTCTACTCTGTTTAGGATTAGATATGTGCCAGTGTGTATGTATGTTTGTTAGTTTTGATTTGTGATGAGGAGATGTAAGGAAACTACAGGCAATTATAAATTAGTTAATACAAAACTACTCAGTGCATGATGTAAACAGATTTAGTGGTAACCCAAGTGAGAACTCTTTTACCTCTTTAAAATAAAATTTTGTATAGCTTATGCAAAGACACAAGGGAGATGTAAAATAAATTAGCCTTTTCTGTTTTGTGAATGATGAATACTGTTTCTTTGTTGCAAATTATTTGTTGACAGCTCCTCTCCCAGACTTGACAGCAGGCTCTTATGATTCTGGCAACTGTGCCACTGAATTACTACTGCAGTTAAAATTATAAGACTGTGCAACTTACATTTACAGAAAACAAATTGTTATGGTCATACAGGATTGAAACCTGAATTTTGGTTATTATTGTTTCCATATTATGATGCAGATATGGTACTTTTCCATTATTATGTTGTCCGATGGTATGAGATGTCCTTCAAAATACAGCTTTAAAAATTGATTTGTGCTAATTTTTGTATTTTGAAATCTCTTACAGTTTTTTCAAAACCACAGTCCCCACTTTAGATGACCAGTTTAAGACTGTGCCCACTATGGATGTGTTTTATGACTAGACAGGTACATCCAGATTGATCTTCCCTATCAGCAAAGGGACTTTCTGGCCTTTCTCTTGTTCACCAGGCTGCTTGTGTGTAACTTTAGCACACTACTTTGTATAAACAGATTTGACAGTTTCATGGTTCTCCCATAAAAATGAGACTGAAAAGCATTTGGATGGGTTCCAGGAGAGAGATGTGGTGGAGAGGATTATGTGACCTAAGGCACAGTGGCTATCTGGTTGCCTCCACAGGACTAGCAATAGAGTTGTGGTAACAAGAAAGCTTGTTCTTAGCAGTGGAAGTTAGGGATGCTGAAGACAACCACTGATTGTTGTAGTGCGATTTCTAATTGGTCTTAATAATAACAACAACCTGGAGTTAGTATTGGGGTAGAAAGCTGAAGGATCAGAGAAGCAGAGCAGCCAGCCACTAGTTCTTACCTCTACGAAATCCTCAGACCGAACGGGGTATCCTGTCTCTACAAGTCCTCCTGTCCCTTCCTGCCTTATATTCCTCTCTCCACCCAGCCATATCACTCCTGTCTCCACCTCCCAGGTGCTGGGATCAAAGGTGTGAGCTCTATTTCTCTTTTAGACGGATTCAGTCTTGAGTAGTCCAGGGTGGCCTTGAATTCATAGAGATTCACCTGCCTAGTCTCCCAAGTGCTAGGATTAAAGGTGTATGCCACCACTGCCTGGCCTCTGACTTCCCACTGTCATTTTCTGGCAAGCTTTATTTGTTATAGCACAAACAAACTATCACTACAGATGGTGGTCAGCTTTGTGCTTGGGTCTGAATCCTGAAAGTGCAGCTCACTTCCATGGGAGGAGGAAGGAAGCTTTCTGGAGTGGGCAGTGTTTTCCCTGGGGACTTAGAGTTGTGTAAGAAAGCTACTTCCCTTTCTCTCATTAGTTAGTTATTAATTTTCAGGTAACAGTGTGGAGACTTTTGTATTTTGTATTAGAGTCTAATATTTGTTGCTTAAACTGTTCCATTTGGCCATTAGTAAGTCTCTAAATTTGACATGTCCTTTGTTTTATATTTTGCATATGTTGCTACTTTTTTGGTATAGAGATACAGGCTATCATCTGCAAGCTGATATGTTCAAAATGTAATTACTGTTGAAATAAAAAGCTTATCAGAATAAATTATTCAGTTTAACACAAATTTATGTGCATTTATAATTTATTTAGTTTATTGCTAATATGTATTATACATAACAGTGGATTTTATTATGGCATTTGCATACATATCTATAAAGTATTTTCCCCCTATAATTTAAAATTCTAACCATTAGCCTATAAATATATCTAAATAAGTCTTAAAAGTGTGCTTATGTTGTGCCTAATACTGGTAAATTAGAGAAATGTTATTGCTTCTTAAAGTCTGGTCTTAGGTAAAAGATTTGTAAAAATACATAAAGTTAGAAACCAAATGTTTCTCAGAAAAGTTTTTTTTTCTGCAACACTGCTGCTGACACTCAGTTCCCTGTACCTGTGCGCAAGCACTTGATCACTCAGTTCCAGGAAAGTTTTAAAAGTGTTTACCTGGGTAATGACTCCATCTTTTAATTTTTCTTTAAAGGAAAGCAAAGTGTTGCGCACAGTCCCTCTGCTAGCAGCATGCCTGCCCCCTGACAAGTGCACAGTAAAGATTGGCCGCCGCTTCAGTGAAGAGCGGTAAGTGAGCAGACTGGCGGGCAGTTGGGAGCGGGTCTTTCCCACATAGACGTTTCTTTGGGAGGGTTAAAAACGATGTCACTGGTCATTGGCTAGGAAAGACTTGGCAGGAAGAACTGTGCCTGAGGAGACAGCATGCCAGGCACCAGATTCAGAGGCTTTTGGGTAACCTTTGAACTGGCACTTCTGTTTGATTGGACAGATTCCTTGAGAGGGCAGCTTTACTTAGGCAATCACTAAGTGTATTAAATTTTTGTTTTCCCTGTACCTAATAAAGATATCTTAAAAATTATTGTTTTAGAGATATTGAACTTTCAACTGTTTGCCGGGACTCTGGTACATTAATATTATATCCAGGGGCTGAAGCTACTAATTTGGAAGAATTTATATTAGAGTCTCCTGTTTATCCTTCCACAATCATCATCATTGATGGTACATGGAGCCAGGCTAAAGACATTTTCTATAAGAATTCCTTGTTCCGACTTCCCAAACAGGTAAACTAATACTTTAACAAAGAATAAGTACAATTGTACGATTACATGCTATTTAGGCTTTTGGTAAATATATACATATATTTACATATACAAACTTATATATGTATATATATTTGCCATATTCTCTAATAATATGCTTTAAGTTGATTTATGTTTATGAATGTATGCATATATAAATCTCTTACATAAGTGAGTACATATACTTATATTGTATATAGAGAAAATTTCAAATGTGTCATCTCTTTATATGTGTATAAATGATTTTGTTAGGAAATGTTATTTAAATACATATTTACTTATAAGTAATGATTAAACTTTTGCAAGGTACTTTTGGGGTAGATATTATTATCATCATATGGTTCGTCCTTCATTTTTCATGTTAAAAGCTTTTTTTTAAACATTGTGTGTGTGTGTGTGTGTGTGTGTATACACAGCAGTTTGTGGGTCGTGGGAATCTAACTCAGGTTGTCAGGCTTGGTGGAAAGTGCCCTTTCCTTCTGAGCCATCTTTCCAGTCCTGTTTGATATAATTTGTTGTAATCATAGGGTTTGAAATATTCAACTGTGTTTGTGTTTTGGGAGTGAACTTTCCTGACTGTTAACATTTTGTATTCAGGTGGAGCTTGGATTTTGTGTAATGTATTAAACTGTCATGCACATGGTTTTCATATTTTTCCCTGGCAAGTTTGAGTTTTAAGGTTTTCCAGCTTCACAGGATAAAATTAATAAATACTTCTCTGTAGCCTAGAATAGTTACCTATAGAATTAGATCCTCCATAGAAATAAGATGGAATGCTTTGGTAAACCTGTCTGCTCTGGGTACTTTTAAATCCCTTCAGACTCTCCTGCGGAGACTTCAAGCTTTCTATTTACATTTGCCTTTTTTACTTCAGTAATTTTTTTCTTGATCAATTTTTCAGTTGTATTTTAATTGACATAATACTTGCACATGGAATACCTATGGTTCTCTGGGGTGTTATACATTGCTTAATGATCAAATTAGTGTGTTGGGTCCCATTACCTCATTTCTCTGTATTAAGAACCTTTCCTTAAGCAGCAACTGTTTCTTTGTGGCGAGAACATTCAGATTTGTTTTCCAGCTATTTTGAAGATTGGCTGTTGTTGACTGGAGCGCTGTGCTGTGTGACATACCATGAGAACTTACTCCTTCCTTCTCTCTCTAACTTTGTTTGCTGGCCTCTCTCCCTTCCTCTCTTTGCCAATTATTATTTGACCTCTAATTCTGTAATAAACTTTTTTAGTTTTCACAGGAGTGTGATGAGATGGTATGATGGTGTCTGTCTGTTTTACCCAGGATGGTGTTGTCAGTGTTCATCATGTTCCTGCAGTTGACCGGGCTTCATTCTCCTTTGCAGCTGACTCATGTTTCACCATTCACATGTGGAGGACACTGTCTTTCTTCTTCCCTGTATAGTAGTCTTTGGAAAGTTTTTTCTGTTCTCACTTGGTTACCACAGAGTGCTTTAATTTGTGTGTATCTTGCTCAGTTTTTAAACATAACATCACTGGGTATAGCATTTTTGGTTCATAGTTATTTGCTTTCTGAGGTTGAAATATTTCACTTCATGTTTTTTGAAGTTTTAGAATTACTGATGGAAGGTCTGGTTATTGTGGTATTCCTGCCTTTGTATGTGCCTTCACAATTTTCTCATACTACTTTTAGCATTGTTTCTTTGTATTTTTGTCATCTTGACTATGATGTATCATGGAAAGTTCTTCTCTGGTCGTGTCTGTTTGTGGTATATATGAAGAAAAATATCCATTTCTTTTCGATTTTTCAATTTGGTGGAGTATAGGTTATTTAAGTATGTCCTTGTTATTCTCTGGATTTTCTTGGTATCTGTTGTTATAACCCCCTTTCCCCTTTCCATCTCTAATTTTGTTAATTTGGATATTCTTCCTTTACCTCTTAGTTAATTTGAATAAGGATTTGTCAATCTTACTGATTTTTTTTTAAAGAACTAACTCTATTTTATTGATTCATTCGTTATATTGTTAGTTTGTTTCTATTTTACTGATTTTAGCTCTGAGTTTGAATATTTCTTGCCATCTACTTGTTTTGGGTATGATTTTTTTTCTTTTTGTTCTAGAGCTTTCAAGTATGCTGTAAAGTTACTAGTATGAGGTTTCTCCAATTATTTAAATGTAGACACTTAGTGCTATAAACTTACCTCTTCCAACTGCTTTCAATATGTCCCATAAGTTTGGGTATGTTGTGTATTCATTTGCATACAATTCTAGAAAGTCTTTAATTCCTTTCTTATGTCTTGACCCATTTTTTTCATTCAGTAGTAAGTCGTTCAGTTTCTATGAGTTTGTAAGCTTTCTGATGTTTCTGTTGTTAATATCCAGCTGGAATATACAATCTGGTAGGACAGTTATCCCGGGACACCTTTTTATCACTTTTTTGATTTTTTTTTTTCGAGGCAGTGTTTCTTTGTGTACCCTTGGCTGTCCTAGAACAAGCTCTGTAGATCAAGCTGGCCTCAATCTCACAGTGATTGGCCTGTCTCTGCCTCCTAAAATGCTGGTATTAAAGGTGTGTGCTACCACTGCCCAGCTTGGATTCTTTTTTTTTTTTTTTGTATTTATGTATTTACTTTTTTTTTGTTTTTATATCCTGACTACAGTTTACCCTCCCTCTTCTTCTCCCGTTCCCCTCACACTCCTATCCACTCTTCCTCTGTTTCTTTTCAGAAAAGGGCAGTCCTTCCATGAATATCAACCAGCCAAGGCGTATCAGATTGTAGTGAGACTAGGCACCTTCTCTCCTATTAGTGCTGGCCGAGAGAACTGGGTAGGAGGAAAGGTTTTAGAAGCAGGTAACAGAGTCAGATATACCAGCTTGTATTTTTTTTTTTTACTTTTTTTGATTCATTGTGGATTTTACCTCATGCATTCTGATCCCGCTTTTCTCCATTCCTTTATCCTCCTTGTCCTCTCTCTGCCCTTGCAACTTCTCCCACCAAACAAAACCAAATTTGAAAGAAAAATCAAAAATCAAACCAAGCAAAGAAACAAAACAAAAACAAAAAAGAAGAATCCTACCGTGAAAGCTGGAGGTGGGCTTTGAGGTCTCATGCTTAGTAGTAAGTTGTTCATGCTCAAGCTATGCCCAGTATTGTAGACCACTTCTTGTTGCCTGCAGGATCAAGATGTAGCTCCTCTAGCATCATGTCTGCCTGCATGTCATGTCCCACCATGATGATAATGGACTAAACCTCTGAAAAATGTAAGCCATCCATTTAGATGCTTTCCTTTGTAAGAATTGCTGTGGTCATGGTGTCTCTTCACAGCAATTGAAACTTTAAGACACCGGCATTCAGGCAAACAGCTAGCCAGCACAGGGGCCCTGTGATCATATATTGCTATGTCATGCGTTGTGTGGCTTCTTAGGGCTCTGTATACATGAGTAGGCTTTCCCTTGTAAGTAAGCTCTGCCCACTTGTTCACCCCCTTTCCACGCCCCCTTCTCCATCAATCGACACTTCCCTTACCCCCACCTTTTCCTAATAAACTTCGTGTGGGTTTGTTGAGCTCTGAGACTCATTCTTCACTGCAGCAGCTGCAGCCTAACAACAGTTGGTACCAAGAATTGGGGTATTGTTGTGATAGACCTGAGCTTTTGTTTGGAGGAATTTGGGTTTTGATACTTTAGGTTAGGAAAGCAGTGGAATGCTTTAAGTACTGTTTAATGGGCCATACCAGTAGGAACATGGAAGACAGTGGTACTGAGAATGATTTGAACTGTAGGGGCCTGGTTCAAGAGGTTTCATAGAAGAAGAATTTTAGTATGTTGCATAGAAATTATTCTAGTGATAGTTGGGTGAAGAAAGTGGCTATCTTTTGCCCTTGTCTGAAGAGTCTGCCTGAGGCTAAAGTGAAGAATTTTGGATTAATTCTATTCTATTAGTTGGATGGAGGCCACTTGTTGGTTCCTGGCCTCTTAGCCATGAAATAATTGCACAGAAACTGTATCAGTTAAATCACTGCTTGGCCCATTAGCTCTAGCTTTTTATTGGCTAACTTGTACATATTAATTTAACCCATTTCTGTTAATCTGTGTATTGCCATGTGGCTGTGGCTTACCGGCTAAAGTTTAGTGTTTCTCTCCTCTCTGGAGGGTGACATAGCTTCGCCTGACTCCGCCCTTTCTCCCCACATTCAGTTTAGTCCTGTGTCCATCCTACTGTCTCCAGCCTCCACCCCACCTACCTCTATTCTATCATATTAGACCAAGCCAGTTTCTTTATTTACGAATGGTATTCATAGCATACAGAGGGGAATCCCACATCAATAGTTTGATGAAGGAAGTGACTATCTTTTGCCCTTTTGCGAAGAGTCTGCCTGAGGCTAAAGTGAAGAATTTTGGATTAATTCTATTGGTAGAGAAAATCTCAAAACAGCCTAGTATAGACTCTGTTGTGTGGTTATTAGTGGTAACTCTAATGAAGATTTATAATGAAGAGGAGCAAGCTGAGTACCAGGAAGTGGATGGAACTAAGACTTGTGTTCAAGGAGATAAACAGATTAAGAAATGGAATAAAGAACATGGTGACCTCAGGGCAAGATCCCACCCAGCTAAGTTTTTAATTTGTGAAAAAGAATTAAATAAAAGCCAGGTGCTGGTGGCGTGCCTTTTATTCCAGCACTTGGGTGGCAGAGGTAGGCAGATCTCTGTGAGTTCAAGGCCAGCTTGGTCTATGAGCTAGTTCTAGTACATGCTCCAAAGCTACAGAGAAACCCTGTCTTGAAAAACCAAAAAAAGAAAGAAAAGCTTAGAACCAGGTGTGATGGTGCATGCCTTTAGTACCAGCGCTTGGAAAGCGAAAGCTGACAGATTTCTTGAGTTTGAGGCCAGCCTGGTCTACAGAGCAAATGCATGGAAAGCCAGTCTTAGGCAGTGAAGGAAACCATTGAAGACAGAAAACTGGCAAATATGTAACTGAACAAAAGAGCTGTGTTCCAGCCCCTGCAAGCAGAAAAAACTGGCACTTTTGGCCATGTGGTTTTGGCTTTAGAGTTAAGGATAGAAGAAAGAGAATTTGCCTCCATGCTAAGGAAAGCTGTTAAGTTCCGGCATGTGTCAGAAGTGTCTGTGAACAGAGGCCTAGAGAGGCCATTATGTGAAGTTGAAATCTGGATTGTCTTGGAGGCCCCAAGATGTTGGAGATGCCAGAGACATTGCTGAGGAATGCTGCTAACAGGGACTAGACACAGCCCAATAGAAAGAAGTATGTTGCAGTCAACAAAGCTAAAAGGAATTGGAGATCTAGAGAACATTTTGACATCAGACATGGAGATGCAGAGTTTGCATCTCCTGCTTTTCAGTCTTGTTTTGGTCCAGTATTTCCTCACTATATTCCCTTACCCATGTTTTGGAGAGGTACGTGTTGGATGTTTGTGATCTGCTTTTTGACTTTGATTTTACAGGGTTATAGTTAAGAGGTTTCATGAATCTCAGAAGAGACTTTGAATTTGGACTGTAAAACATTGTTGAGACTATGTGATAGACTATGGGTACTTTTGAAGTTGGACTAAATGCATTTTGCATTATGCTACTGTTATAAGCTCAGAACATGCATTAATGGACGCTTCCCTTAAGAGATGAGTGACACACTGTGTTGATGTCTAGTGCACACAGTGTGCTAACAGACAGGCACCAGTTTTCCTCTGGGAGTCTGAAATTCTGGTATGTGTGAGGAAGCAGAAGACCTGACTGGCCTCCAGTAAGAACTGTGGACACTGCAGCCAGTACTGCATGCAGTGTTACAGTTCACTGCTGGAGGATTCTAGTTTGACTTGAGCTATTATCACTGGAGAGGTCTCTAGGAGCTTCATGTGTGCTTTCACTGGGACCAGGCCTCAAGAGTCTTTTTGTTGCTTTTGCTTTAATAATTCTTAGTCATAGTTTTGACTGTGTTTTTTTTTTTAATTTTTTTAATTACTCCATTGGTAGTGAACGATAGCTTGGCTGGGTATAGACTGTGTTTTATTTTTGTTTATTCCTGTCAAGTCACTGAATCGTTGAGTGATTGTGGGGACCCTTAGAACACTGCACAGTAGATAGACTTCACTGAAGCTTCTTATCTCAGAGCACCTGCTGTTTTACAGTGTGTCTCGATCCAGTCACAGTTCAGTATGCTGTTGACAGAACTCACATCAAGATTTTCACCACATGGTTGGTCTGAACTAGAGGTCAGCATAGCTTCTGCAAATATGTGTGGCACACTAGCAGGGGTAGCTGCAAGGTGGACTCAGACTTTTGGGTGGAATGCATACCTGTAGATTTTACGATATTAGCACCCAAGGTGCCGATTAAGGAATCAGATTACCCTGACTTGACAGATCATTTATACATTTATTTTATATTCTGGATTACCTTGTATTTTTGTTTAGTAAGGACAATTGTAGTACTCAATTCCATATATTCTCTCTCTCTCTCTCTCTCTCTCTCTCTCTCTCTCTCTCTCTCTCTCACACACACACACACACACACACACACACATATACACATATACACACACGTTATATGTAAGCTGGTTATTGTGAGAACACAGTGAAATCAGAACTGGACCACCCTGTGGGAAGGTTACTGGTGGATCAAACTGCCAAGCTGTCTCTCAGGTGAGGTGGGGGTCAGAGAGAACAGCAAAATGCCAAAAAAACAAAAAAGCAGGTTTTATATGACAATCGGCAGGGTTGTGGTTGTTGAGCTAACACAGGTTATTCAGATTAACTGGGAACTCCATGCCCTTGCCTCAGACAATTGGAGGTGGTGGTTTGCCTGGTAAATAGAAAACTACCTTTAGGCTTCTGTTTTCTCAATAACAATCCTGTTTGCCCAGTCAGAGACTTTCTGTTTAGTACACTGTCTTTTTGGGGCCCTGTTTGGAACTAACAGTAATTCCTTTCATTTCTTCCCCAGCTATCCTTTTCAAGTCTTAAGGAATATCTTTTCATTCTTTGAATGATTTTGTGTCCATGTTATTCATGTTTTTGGTTGTCTTATTAATATATAACATTCTTTCCTGGCTTTGGTGTTTGTAAGATAAACAATGTTCTGATTATATACTCATTATAGAGTGTCTATTTTATTTTATTTTTTTTTAAAATCTCAACTTTTCAGGTTAATTTTTATTTGGAAATAAAAATCTGGTCAGCATGTAGAATGAAGGGCTAACATGCACCATAACTTTTGTTTTCAAGAATAACTATGAAAGAAAGAATTTTTTTTTCTAGAAAATATTGCATGTTTTTATGACGAAAAGTTAGCTTTGCTTAATATAGAAACATTTCCAACATGTGATGAGAAATAGTTCTTGTTTGCTCACTCATTTGTAGCTCCGGAGAGTCCTTCCCTCTGAACAGCGTGAGGAATCTGCAAGCCTTATCACATTTTAGGTATAATTTGATCTTTCCATGTATAAGTTCATTTATTGCTCCTATGTGAGTGTGGCTTTGTTTATACTTAATACTTGTATCTGTATTTTAGTATTTATAATGAAATGACAACTTTATGGAGGTATTATTACATTTTAGAAAATAATTTTGCATACATTTTTATTTCATTTAAATAAATTTTGAGGAGGTGTCAATAAATACTACTAATGGTTTTGTGTCATTTTAAATTGAAATTCTGGATATTTAAGCTTGAGAAAGGAAGAAGCTAGTATGAGAAGAAGTGATTTCTGGCTTCAAATTTGTTGGTTCTAATCTTTCCTAAGTGCTTTTTTGTTTTTCAGGGACATCTATCTGTTCATCTCTGTCCTTATATTAAGTTTGTTTTGTGTGTTTGTTGCTTTCCCCCCTTCTTTTACTTTGTCTTAGTTGAGGCAACAGGATATGTACACTTCCACTGGAGTTTGGAGACCTGAGGTGAACCAGAACACTCATGGTTGAATCTGTGTTCCTTCATTTGTAATACTCTCTCTAGATGAATTAATTTTAGCCATGAATTCTGAGTACACAGTCTGCTTATGTCACCGAGACCTTAAGCCACTAGTGTTTTAGGTCACGATACTCCAACCACTTGTTCCAGAAGTGGTATAGTGGACCAGCTCCCTCTAATCTTCTTACCAGTTCTCATCACTAGCTGCAGTGATTTTTGGCTGACCACTCTTTGGATGCCACTGAAGACCTTGGAATAAGAAGTTTTGGTCACCTGCGTTGGGTGCAACCTTAAATAATAAAATCACATCCATTCATCCTCCCCTTTCATTTTCTGCATTAACGTAGATTTACATTGAGATTCTTAACGTTCTTTTCATTATGATAATCCTAAGTTATTAATTAGATATAGAATTGTTTACACAGTGTTTTCATTCATATTTTTTGCGCTACTCTTGTTTAATCACAGTGATAATTCACAATCTCTTTAAAGCAATAAATTCTCAATCTTGAGTTTGTAGGGGTGGCTAAGATCTGCCAGTCATTTCCAGATAGAAGGCAAGTTAAGTGAGCGTATGCATATTATTATCCGGAATTAGGACATGGATTGAAATAAAGAAAGGTGGTTGGAGATTTAGTGCAATGGTAAGTGCTTGCCTAGCAAGCACAAGGCTCTGGGTTTGGTCACTAGTTTTTTTTTTTTTTTTTTTTTTTTTTTTTTTTTTAAGATTGGAGTTTGAGAAATTGAAGTGCTTTATGCAGGGGAGAGCATACACTGTAAAGGACACCGAATGTGTAGCCCAGTGGATAGAAGGAAAACCAGGGGAGTCTGGTGTCTCGACAGCAGAGCAATAGAGTTTCATTACAGTTGACCACTGCTTTTAGCTGAGTTAAAATGAGGACAGAAGTGTCATCAGTTTTAATGACATGATAGTTGCTGCAGTGTTGCTTTTAGTAAGCAGTTTTCATGTAGTACAGAGACGGAGTCCAGACAACCTGGCTTAAGGGGCCATTAGTCTCAAGCTGAACAGTTTGCAGAGAAAAGGGAGGAAGGAGAAGCTGGCAGAATTCTGAGACTACTATATGTGTGTGTGTGTGGGGGGTTACTTATATTTTCTTCAAATAGGAGAGGCTAAAAGAGATCAAAGTAAGAAAAAGAATGTTTGATAGCATGAGAGTCTTTCTCAGACAGTAGGAAGGATGAATAAGGGTGTTTTGAACATTTTTTACAAGTCTTTTGGGTCTTGGGTAAATAAATACCTCAAACTGGACCTCGTTTCTAATTTAACTTCTCCCTTGATTTTAGTCATTCTAACCGCAGTAGCTTGAACCTCATTGTGCTTTAATTTGCATTTGTGCCCCTTATGATCATTACTTGGGGGAGAATTTTTATTATTGAGATGCAAGACTTTTAAATATATCTACAAAGTCTTTGTTAGATTTATATAGCACAAATATTTATTTCATTCTCAGTTTTGCTTTGCATTTATTAATATTGATGTTTGAAGAACAAGTTTTTAATGAAGGCCAGTTTATCCCATTGTTAAGGTTTATATTATGACAATTTTTTTATTAGCAGTGAGATAGAGTGTTCTTGTTTATATAAAATTGGTGCATAATTTATATGTGTGTATGTATATGTACATGGTGTGTCACTGTGTGTGTGTGTGTATATATGTGTGTGTGTGTATATATATATATATAAGAGGACAATTTGTGGGAGTTGTTTTTTTTCTCTCTACCATGTCCTGAGGTCCTGTGGATTGAATTCAGGTTATTAGGCTTGGCAGCAAGTGCCATTCATTACTTAGTAAGGCATTTTGTCAGTCTCAATTTTTATTAAATATTTATTTATTTATTAAATATTAGTTCCTTGATTCCATGTATTTTGTGAATTGCAGTCACACCTGAAAGGGTCTAGTAATGTGAGATGACTTGTGTTTGTTTTTAATTAACTATAACTTTTAGAGAGCCATATTATTTTCTGATGATGCATAAGCCTCTAACTGTGTACATTTTTGGAAGAGTACATTATTCAGAAAAGTCTTGCATAACCACAATGAAAATAAGCTGTGCGCAGCAGCGTATGTACTATAGACTTCCATGCAGCAGCTGTCACAGTTGGCAGAGTCATACTAGAGAAGCACTGTATTAAATTGGTCCAGTGGACACAATTAATTCAGAAAAAGGAGCTGTTTGCATGACAGGCATGGTTGGCATAGTTAGGCAGCTGGTATGATTATGTACCTCAATTATAGGGCATGGTGGATAAAAGTGTTTATGAAAAGATGAGAAGTGCAGAGTGTGAACAGATGGCTAAGAATACTTGACTTTTGAAGAATACCTTGCCATATTACTAGTAATTTTAAAAGAACTGGGGATTTTGTATAATTTGAGAAATACACTGAATACAAATGGAAAATACTTAGATAGTCTGATTTAGAAGAAAGATAACATTAAAATGTATTTTATTGTTTTTAGAAATTACTAATGAATTTTATTATAAATGTTATATAAGCATGCAAGCAGCCTTTGTATCTCATGACTTTCATACTGTGTACTATAAAATACAACACATTAAAGCATTTTTCTCTCTTTCAGAACACACACACACATGCACAAATTCATATATGCACACGTACAAATACAGCCTGTATAAGCCTTGACATTTTCATGTACTTTTTACTGATTTTTCTTCTTATGCTCTGAGGCTACTAAAGGTTCTTGCTAAGTATGTACGTCCTAAACCAACTTAAAAGCAGCTCTTGCTTTTCAGACTTATTGAACCAAAAGCAGATAGGATATATTCTATAATTTATGGGAAGAATTAAAAATTTACCATTTCCATTTTTAAAGCTTTAGTCTGAATCTCTGAGATAAAATTAGACCATTTTATGTCTCATCAGTGTTGTTACATCTGTTTTAAAGTGATCAGTATTTCTAGCGTAGATTGAAGGCAGTGAAGGAATGCTTATTCTTAAGTTCAGGTACAGATCCAAATGTGTTTCAGAAATTCTAAGTGGTCAAGAATGAGTGTGTATTAAGTGTTTGAGATGAATAGTTTGAGGATTGAAAGGGATCTATTTAAGTTTTCATTAGCACTGTAGGGAAGTCGTGGATCTTGGAGGAGAACCTACAACCATCACCTTACTAAACACAATTCTATATACATTCTAAATATTGTCCTTAAACTTACAGTTGAGTGTAGTTTTTACCCCTCATTAAGGAAACTTCTCTTTACAACAGATAGAGACCATTATAAGAAATCACAATCCATCAAAATGCAGAGTTATGGAGCCCAGTCTCAACTGATCTGCCTGTAATATAACTCCTACACCTCAGATTCAGGGATCATTGCAGAAATGGGAATGGAAAGATAGTAGGAGCCAGAGAAACAGGTGAAGGACAACATCAATGGACATCCCCAAGTAAACTCGGCATGTGTTGCATGTGTGTTGGGGAGGTAGTATCACAAGTTCTCAAACCTACACAAAAGAACTGTAGGCAACTAAGGGATGCTGAGAGTGGGATACTGGGAGAGAGTCTTCCCTAGGGAAGAGCGCACCAATTGGTTATCCAGTGCCAAATGGTCGGCCCTGAGAACACACACACACACACACACACACACACACACACACACACACACGAGTAACTTTATAAGTAAGTTGTATTTATAGATTTAGGAATACATACAAGAAAGGTACAATACACATGGGAGGGTTTAGAGGAAGGAAAGCGAAGGGGAAAGTGATAGAATTATATTATTATTTCAAGGAAGAAAAGAAAATTGTTAAATTTTCATTAGTTATGTAGTAGTCAGTTGCCACTGAATGACTTTTTCAAACACCATATGTGTGTGTGTATATGTAAATTTGCAAAAGTAAAATGGACCTACTTGATACCCAAGAAGAGGGCTACTCTGAGGTTATAAGATTAGCGAAGGACACAGCACATTTTTGGAACCCAGTAATTAATATAGGGGCATTTTAATTTTTTGTTTTATTTCATTTTTGAAGGGTTTAATTATGTGTCCTTGGCTCTCCTCGACCTCATTCTGTAGACCAGGCTGGCCTCAAACTCAGAGATCTGTGTGCCTGCCTCTGCCTCCTTACGTGCTGGGATTAAAGGTGTGCACAAGCACCCCTGAGCAGTGGGGACATTTTTTTAAGCAAGCCTTGGATATAACAACTGGGGACACAAAACTGTCCAGTTTTTCTATAATGCCTGTGCTAGAAACTGAGAATTAGGAATGAAAACATCTTTGTCTTTGTTTTTTAGAGGAGTATATGCTTCTGCTTTGCCACTTGTATTTTCTATCGTCTTTTTAAATTTTAGTTTGTTATACCATTTCTGTTTTTAAAATCTTACTCACTTTGGGTATAAGGGCTAGATTAAAAACAAATTTTCTAGTAAAATTTGAATGCTACTTTTGGATTTTGGATTTGAGGTTTGTTAAGACTTGCAGATACTAGTTTAAGCTGTTTTTCTGTCTAAAGAGCAGAAAATAAAATCAAGTAAATAATGAACTCTAATAGCTGCTGTTGCTATGTCCTTGTGTCATCTTACCTTTCTAGACTTCTAGTTCCTCTTGTAATATGTGTGTGTGTGTGTGTGTGTGTGTGTGTGTGTGTGTGTGTACACGTGTGTACTAGTGGATACTTGGTCATTTTCTATTTTACTTACATGTTCAACAGAAGTTTAAGTTCATTAGAGTATAACTTTTTTCCTTTGCTTTATGGTATTATATAATCAGTTGATCTGGACTTTTAGAAGGATTGTCCAGAAAAGAAAGCAAAAATGCTTATATTGGTAGAAAAAATTCTAATGTAGCTTTTGGTTCTTTAATAATATAAGAAACAGTCTTTCTGAACAAACACTGATGGCACAAATACTAAGAACAACAGTAAATGAAACTAAGCAACTTTAGTACAGCAGAAGGCCATTGACGATTCAGACAGAGCAGCGGGCTACAGAATGGGAAGAGATTTTTACCAAATACATATCTGACAGAGGGCTAATACCCAAAATATATAAAGAACTCAAAACACTAGACATCAAGAAAATAAACCTCTTTCTCAAAAGAGGAAACACAAATGACTCTGAAACACTTAAAGAAGTGTTCAGCAGCCGGGCGGTGGTGGCGCACGCCTTTAATCCCAGCACTCGGGAGGCAGAGGCAGGCGGATCTCTGGGAGTTCGAGGCCAGCCTGGTCTACAAGAGCTAGTTCCGGGACGGGCACCAAAGCTACAGAGAAACCCTGTCTCGAAAAACAAAACAAAACAAAACAAAACAAAACAAAACAAAACAACAAAAAAAGAAGGTTCAGCATCCTTAGTCATCAAGGAATGTAAATCAAAATTACTTTAAGATTTTTATTTTACAGCCATCATAATGGCCAAAAGTTAAAAAAAAAAAGACATCGCATGCTGGTGAGAGTGTAGAGTAAGGGGAGCACTCATTCATTGCTGGTGGGAGTGCATGTGTGTACAGTCACTATGGAAGTCAGTGTGGTGGTTTCTCAAGAAGCTAGGAATTGATCTATCTCAAGATCTAGCTATACCACTTTTGGGCATATACCCCAAAGATATCTCTAACTTGCTCAACCATATTCATTTATGCTCTATTCATAATAATCAAAACTTGGAAACAAACTAGATATCTGTCAGTGGATAAATGGGTAAAGAAAACATTTATTTACATAATGGGACATTATTCAGTTTTTAAAAATGATATCATGAAATTCACGGACAAATGAATGGAGCTAGAAAAACTCATTCTGAGTGAGGTAACTCAGACTCAGAAACACAAATATGGTATGTATTCACTTATATGTGGATGTTAGCTGTTAAGTCTTCAAACACAAGCTATAATCCATAAAACCACAGAGGTTAGGTAATAGAGTAAGGGATTATCAGGGAGGAATGAATTTCCCTACAAAGAGAAATGAGCATAGTTACTTATGGATGGATATAGTGCGGCCTGAAATTGGAGAATCAAACAGAAAGGGAGAGGTAAGAGGGGGGCGAAACAGGGAGGGCTAGCTAAAACTAAGAGCATCAGGGAGGTTTTATGAAAACCTTCTGATATATAATAGATACTTCCTGAAATATACGCATGTACGAAGGTGATCTAAACTAAAGGGCTAAATGGCAGTGAAGATAAAGTGCCAAATGGACAACTCTCATCACCCCAAGTGAAGCTCCCAGTACCAGGAATGGGTTATTACCTAGTTGAGTTGTTGGCTAAAGGGGCCCCAAACAACCTAGGCTATTGGCAAGGCAGTTGGTTGCTCTCCAGCAATTGATGATAGAACCCTATTGTTGAAGACAATACCTACACAAATCATTGGGTATGGAAAAGTCAAGCTGGTGCCTACCTGGAGCCTTCACCCCTTAAGTACAGTGTTCATTGTCCTGAGAGATATTCTGCACACTATCAACCGAGAAAGATAAACACCAGCTACAAAACCTTTCACCTACAAGAAGACCTGCTTGCTAGATGTACAGTGGTAGCATAAAATTTATGGGCATAGCCAGTATCTCATTGGACTTAAGGTCTACCCTGTGAAATGGAACCTATCCCCAACAGTGCTCACGTGACCAAGAATGTAAGAGTAGATACGTCAGAGACCTAAAGGAGAACCACACACCATTGTTCTGCTAAAGGAACACAGCAGTAAAATGACTCCAGTGACAGTCTACTGTACTCATAGATCATAGTATACTGAGGTGGAATACACAGGACCTGCGTGGGTGTGCACCAGATAGGGTCCCAGAACCAGGAGAAGCAGTCTTAAGTCCACATTGCTAACCTCGAAGCTGTCGCCAGACGATAACCATTCACAAATGAATTAAACTTATTTTGAACATACATGTAAACACAGAACATTTACATACAAGTTCACAAGGTAGGATTTCTGCCCTTCCCCCAAAACTGTGAGGTTAAAACTTATATACGGACATCTTCAAATATGTTCTTCATACAATTAATGTAAATACTGTCACATCTTCTCTCAGGAAAGAAAGTTTTAATTATACAAATGAAAAACTCAATCCCCTGCATTTTTAAAATGATTTTTCTAAATGATGCTATATAGTTAAAAAAATATTGAGGAACAGAATTTTTCTCTGTTCAAGTGCCTGAATAGATTCCTATTTAACATATTTTTTCTTACACTGAGTTTTGTTAGTATGAGATTTTAATTTAGTCAAAAAAGTAACATGTTTATTTTTTTACTGTTTTTCCAATACCTCTCATCTCTCTCGGTCTCTCCGTCTCTCTGTCTCCTCAATGCCCCCTCCCCCCCCTCTCTCTCTCTCTCTCTCTCTCTCTCTCTCTCTCTCTCTCTCTCTCTCTCGCACGTTTAAACCTTTGTTCTGCATGTGGGAGAAAACATGATGTATTTGTCTTTCTAAGCCTTTTTTTCCCTTGACATATGATTTTCATTTGTATGTTTTCCTACAAATATCATGATTCCATTTTTTAGAGCTGCATAAAATTTCATTGTATATATATATATATATATGCACTACATTTTAAGTGCACAGCAAGTCCTTTATTTACATTGAAGCACATATTTTTTTCCTTTTCTTGCGGAGTTTTAACTTACATAATATGTACTGACTACAGTTTCCCCTCCCTCTACTCCTCCCGTTCTCTCTCCCGTTCAGGTCTATCCCCTTTCAGTCTCATTAGAAAACAAACAAGCTTCTGGGGGATAATACAATATAATAAGATAAAGTAAAAAAAAAATTGGAATAGGGCAAAAAACAGAAGGAAAGGAACCCAAGAAAAGGCACAGGCAAACATATAAGCACAGAAATCCACTCATTCACACACTCAAGAATAAAAACACCTGAATGAAAACAATATATACAAAAAGAACCTCTGGGGTAAAAAGAAGAGAATATATAAATTAAAAATAAAAAATAGTATTTAAAAAAACCCAAACAAAACAAAAACCCTGACACGATATTATGAGACAAGGAACCTCCAAAGATGCCTGGAGTTCATTTTCTGTTGGCCATCTACTGCTGGGCAAGCAGCCTGCTGTTAAGAGTAGTTTGTTCCCCAGTGAGGTTCCCTTGGAGAAAATTAAATTTTCATTTGCAAATAGTTATCAGTTGGAGATAGCCTCTGGGTTAGCATTGTCGGGGAGGGGGGGTGTCATATGTCTACCTTTTTCAGGCCTAGCACCCTGACTGGTGCAGACTCATGCAGGCCCTGTGCATGCTGCCTCAGTCTGTGAGTTCATAGGTGTGTAGATCCTGTTTTAGAAGGCTTTGTTTCCTTGTTGTCTTCCATCCCATCTGGCTCTTCCACTCTTTCTGTTTCCACTTTCACAGGGTCTCCTGAGCTCTTAGGGGAGGGATCAATGGCTCTCACACTCATTGTTGGGCTGTGGGCCTCTATATTTGGGTATAATGGTGTTAATTTGGGGTGGGGGAAATAAAGGGAAGGCAGTATTCAGGATTGTTGGGTGCTTCCTGTATGTCCAGTAAGGACCCTACCACTGAGCTGTATCCTCAACCTTAGGTTAACTTTTTTTTTTTTTTAAATTTAAGCTACTCATTGGATCATTTGAGCACTTTGCCAATTTCCTATTTGTTATTCTTACGTCTTCTTTTGTGGTGTGTATTCACTCTTGTTCTCACTGGAGGGTGTTACTGGTGTCATTTGTTATATAGAAATATAAATGTATTCTGGATATCTTTTGTCAGATATCTTTTTGTAGCTAGACTCTTGCTTCTGCTACCCAATAGTAACAACTAAAGGATGTGCATAAAGATAATGATATATGTTGATATTTATAAACTTGCAATTTTTGAAGGAAGGTGAGTAGTATTTAAAATGTACGTTTCATAATTTTAAATTTAAAATGAAAATTACATTTCATTACTTTGCATTTGGTTTCAGGTGCAGTTAAAAACTAGCATTTGTAGTCAGTATGTAATTCGGATGCAACCAACTAGCAGGTGCCTTTCTACCTTAGAATGTGCTGCTGCTGCTCTTTCCATCTTAGAGAAAAATAAGTACATACAAGAGGTATGTGGAAGTCATAGTTTTTTTTTAAGTCGGGTTGGATTTTATTGAGAAATGTAGACATGCATAACTTGTTAATTGTGTAAGAGAAGTGACAAGTGGAGTATATCTGCAGTAGGTATTTATGGAGTTTCATAATCTTCCTCCTCTCTGGTATTTTACTGTGTTGGTTTAGCATTCCATTTTGCATTATTTAAATATTCCCACTAAGCTGTGCAAACAGTATTTTTAATATGCTAAATTGCATGTAAGTAGCACAGCACTCAATAGAGTTTTTTGGCTAGATTTTTCCTTTAGTGTTCTCTACTTCTTTTTTAAGTAGTTTGTATTCTTTTTTTTTTAATTAAAAGAACATTCTTCACCAACATTACTTGTTTGAATTGCTGCCTTTATTTGAGGAGATATGCTAACATTCTGTTTACTTCATTAAACTTGCTTAGAGTGCAAAATAGGTACTTATGGATAGAAATGTCTATAGAATATGAAAAAGATTTAACCCACAATTATTATTTTATTTAACTCCCATAAAATTTTAATGATTACATATATAACTAATAATTATTAGCAGAGAAAGCATTTCAATGAGCTTAGTAATATCTCAACTTCTTGGGACAGTTTAGAAACTTTATAGCAAAAGAAAAGTATCATAAATAAATAACTTAAGATGGGTTATGAAAAGTAAGTGAACTAGTATTTCTTACTCAGAAAAAAATGCCATAGGATGACAGTTGAAAAAGAGTTGTTAGCTCCTCTATCACACATGCCACCGTGCAGGCACTCACATGTGTGCGTGCACAGACAGAGCCCTCTCTCTGGCCTCCACTTTCTCTCATTGTCCAGTATGGCTACTGTTACAAGACAGTACCTTAGCCATGAAGGAAATTTCAGCAGTGACTAAAACCTAGCAGAGTAACTGGAAGTTATAGAGACGTTAGTCCTGAAGAGAACAAAAACGATCTCCAGAGTTTGCAGAAGAGTTAAAGAGTGCTGGGAGCTAGGATTGAGTTCTTTGTTCCTCTCTGGGCCCTGAGCTGTGGACAGAGAGAGTTAGGGGCCTTCTTCTTTTGAGGGGCATCATGTTTCATGGCAATACACAGATTAATTGAAATGGGTAAAATTAATATGTAAGAGTTAGCTAATAAGAAGCTAGAGCTAATGGGCCAAGCAGTGATTTAATTAATACAGTTTCTGTGTGGTTATTTCTGGGCTGAGCAGCGGGAACCAAATAAGTGACCTTCATACAACAGAGGCTTCCTTTGTATGTGTGTGTAGACTGTTCCAACTAAACAGTTTCACTCCCACATGCTGTCCTTGAGAAGAACACTTCCCAGCAATCCTAGATCTGTTCTTTGAATGACCGGGGTGTCCCAGATACTCTCTTCTTCCTTTACCAGTCACCTTCCCTCTCTGTGTGACTTCATGTCTATGTTTGCCACTTTCTTTCTTGATGAAACCAGAAACATTTATGGATGACAAAAAGCTAATAGCTGACGTTGATTCCTGCTAGATTATATGTGATGGTTTGTGATATGTTAACTTAAAAATAAGAGTCTACCATGACCACACAAAACTTGGGTAACTTATGCTCTAAGTGTAATATCTGAGAATAAATAATGGCTAAAATATGGAGTTGTGATGGGAACCCACATGTCCTGAGCTTTTGATATTCCTTATGGATGGGTTGAAAATAAACTTTTGTAGTAACACGAAGGGCCTGGAATCCTTTTTCTGCTTACTTCAACCTTCAGGAATAATCAAATCACAGTGGCCATGAGTAGAGAAACAATGTCTATCCATGATTTGGGTGATTCTAGGATGCACGATGGAGCGTGAATGGGAGACGTGTGTGATGAAACATCTTAGAATGCTTATTATAGAAAACAAATTTGCTTCCAGTTCATAGTATATGTTGTTTTTATTGGAAGTGAACCCTAAAGCCAATCTATTAAAATTAGTTACAAAAAATAAATAGCACACTTCTTTGTGGAATACAGACAGTTACTGTCTTCTGTGGCAATGGGTGTATTATTTCTTCCCTGGAAGGAAAGCTATAGAGTCTTTCTTCTAGAAAACCTTTTAAAACCTTAAGATCTTGGAAAACAGGAAATATTGTGGCTTCCTTCTATAGACATCAGGTGCCTACAAATGCACAAATTTAATGTGATGTTGATTTCCAGTCTTCTGGTTCAGCCCCATGCTAGGTGCTGGAGCAGCTTCCAAGCACAGGAAGTAGTGGATGTGAGGCTCTGAGAGTGTGGCCCCTGGAAGGAGCCCCGTGCAGGCCTGAAGTCAGCTTGGGTGGCAGCTTTACCACCTGCTGTCAGTATGACTTGCCAGGGGCAGTTGCACAATCTCTCCTTGTACTTGTTTTTCCTTTTAAACTTGTATTAATTGGGGATGTAGCTCAGTGAGAGAGTAGAGGTTTCCAAAATACTTGTCCTTTTTTTTTCTTACTGGTCTGTATCAACAGGGATTATGTGTGACAGCCTTTAAAAATAAAGGCAGTGGTTAAATCAACTTTTTTTTTTTTTAAAAAAAAGCAAAACCTCTTCTGTAAGTACAGCATGCTAAAGTGGACCGTCCTGAGTTATAAACGCAGCTCGGAAAGGACATTAGGAGCCGAGATCTGGGGCTGGACAGATGCCTTCGCAGTTAAGAGTACTGGATGCTCTCCAGAGGACCCAGCATTATCTCAACACTCACATGACAGCTCATAACTGTCTGGACCTTCAAGCCCAGGGGATCTAATGACATCTTTTTGCCCTTTGGGCACTGCATACTTGTTTTGCCCAGACATACATGTAAGCAAAACACCCATACACATAAATAAACACAAAAAGCCCACATTTTTTTCCCCTGTCTGTCCATTAACCTCTCTGTTTGGCTTTAATTGTCACATTTATTGCCAACTGATCATGGTGGTTTGTCCTACCTCTAATAACCATATTCTTGACAGGAAAAGAGCAAAAAAACCTATGCTACCTAAATCTGTTGGCTTTGAGTGCCTCTAAAAGCCCATCCCAAGTGATTTTCATTTACCTGCTGTTACTCAGTGCTTTATTAGTAGAAGGGCATAATACCTTCATGAATAAAATTGGGTTCTATTAATAAGATAAAATTATTGGGTAGGGAGAGGCAATTATCAGAGACTGCCAAAGTATTTAATACTTCATTGTAAAGTAAGGCCCCTTTATCTGTTTTTATATGTAAAAATATACCATGTATTTTGTATATGTGGGAGAACAAATTTTCACACAGACAGTTTGAAAATTTTCGATCAATTTCCCCTCCCCCCCCAAGACAGGGTTTCTCTGTGTAGTGCTAGCTGTCCTGGCACTCATTCTGTAGGCATGACTGGCCTTGAACTCAGAGGTCCTGTTTCTGCTTCCCAAGTGCTTGGTCCAATTTTTTCCTTTTAAAAAATGATTCTTTATTGGCCTTTTCAACCAAAACCATTGCTATTGTTATTGATATTATTTTTTTCTTCTTTTATTATTATTACAAATTTCCCCCTCCTCCCCTCCTCCTATTTTCCCTCCCCCTCCTCCCGTTCTTTCTCCCCCTCCCTCTCCAGTTCAAATAGCAGTCAGGGTCTTACATACAAAGAATCTGATCCAAAAGTGTCTTCAAAATGCTATTTAGCCGGGCGGTGGTGGCGCACGCCTTTAATCCCAGCACTCGGGAGGCAGAGGCAGGCGGATCTCTGTGAGTTCGAGACCAGCCTGGTCTACAAGAGCTAGTTCCAGGACAGGCTCCAAAACCACAGAGAAACCCTTTCTTGAAAAACCAAAAAAAAAAAAAAATGCTATTTAATTTTGTTTTAGTTTTTCATCTTGAATAACTTTATATAGCGCGTGTGTTCCAACTTTGTATCAGCCTTCACCATCTCTGTTAACTTACGTGTAAATTCAGTTAACACATGAGTGTTTTATGCTTGGCCCTGCAAAAATTTTCGTTAGACAAGGTTTAAATTGCAGTATTTCAAATGTACTGTGAGGAAGACTTCACTGTCATCATGGATTTGTTTGTGTCAGTGAGGCACACTAATTGTGATTGGAATTCAACTAATGTGATGTACCTACTTATCTGTTTTCTTTAATCATCTTGTTAACTGATTAAATGATTGTAATGAGAAATTTTCATGTTACCTAAATAAAGTACTGTATAAAACACAACTCAGCTTCCATTTCCTATATGAAAAATCATTATGAATCCTTTTTTTAGAATCTGAATTAGAAATAATTACAAAGGTTAGAATAGTCATTACTCTTCACAGTTAAAAGCAATAATAAAAAGGACGTCTAAATGTCTGCATTGGAAAGAAAAGTACAGATAGAATACATGTTGCCACAAATACGTTTTTAGTATCTTTTTTTTCTTAACAGACTTTGCTTCGTCCTCTTCAAGCGCTATGTTCTTTCCAGCTTCAGCATGGTGCTCAGATTCGCCTCAGCAAGGAATACCTTCTGAAAAACGGATTATACCCCAAGCCAATGCCAAAGAACAAACGCAAGCTCAGGAAGATGGAGCTGTTATTGAACAGTGTTAAAATTTAGCACCACTGGCTCCATGGTGCTCATTCACCTGTCTTTAGCTGACAAGACTATGTAAAGTTTCCCCCGGTTTGGGCTTGAAGGCTTTGACTCCGAAGACGCAGTGCTGGTAGGCACTTGTGCAGAAAGAGATGGGCTGCTAAACAGCACCCTACAGCACGCTTCCACCCACGCTGGGAAATACAGACTTTCACAGTGTATTTGTCATTTGTTTCATTTTGGTTTTTGTTTTCTTTTGAGACAAGGTTTCTCTGTATAGCCTGTAGACCAGGCTAGGCTCGAACTCAGAGATCCACCTTCCTCTGCCTCCTGAGTTCTGGGCTTAAAGGTGTGAGCTACCATTGTCCAGATACTATATTTGTTTTGAAATATGTGCTTCTGCTACATTTTTTTTCTTAGATCTATTCAACATACAGTTAGTTGTTGGTCTAGAGTAAAGAGTTGTCTATATAATGAAAACTGTGCCTGGGAACAGTGTTGTTTCCATCGGTGTTGCCGATACATAGGTATATATAGATCAATGATGGATATACCCTGCATTGGTTTCAGCCTTACTGTGAAATAAATGGCAAAAAAGGGTGACTTGTTTTATTAAATAGTATAAAGGAACAGGGAAACTTTTCTGTTTAGGGTTGAACTTGGACTCAGTGAATGTAATTTACACCTTCTGTAATTATCTGGATTCCTGTGGAGTGCATTTAATTTTGAGATAGCTTGAATTCTCATTGGAGTTACATTGCCTAAGTTTTAGTTTTTCAGTGTTTATTTAACAAGTTTACTGGTTGTAGTAAGAGTTTTTTTTTTTTGATGAAGTGTCTGTATAGAAATGAGTGAAGTAGAGTATAATACAGTTATCATTTTGCGAACATACTTCTGTAGTAGCTCTACGTAAATTTTTTTAAGAGCAAAAGCTTTCAATATGAAAGATCAAATTTCCTCACCCTATTAAGAGAATATCTGTTGAGATTTTGTATAGAATAAGAAATTTATACACTGTATATCCAATTTACAGTTAAGTCGACACTTCGGCAATATCAGGGTGTTTCCAGTTTGACCTTTGTTCACGATTACTACAATTCCCTGAATCTAGGGTTGTATGGGAGGAAAAATCAAGCATGCAGTTAAGTGATGATTTTGATAAACACATGTGTGTGACACACACTGGTTTCTGATGTTTTTCATGCTCCTTTGTTTATTATTGGTCCAGATGACATTCATTAATAGCTTGGCTGGTCCCAATTAGAATGCTAACAAATATGTGTCAAATTATGTAAAAATATTAAAATTTAGATTTGTGACTTCAATTGCTGACTTATATTTGCATTTAAAAATAAGTTGGCCTTTTATAACCTGAATGTCCTGTATCAATTGACTATTTGTGTAATAATGGAAAAATAGTATAATGCATAATAGTTTCTTAATGAATGAGTTAAAATCATCTTTCAGTAATTTTTTATGTTGGAATTAAATTTCACAAAGTTCTTTGAGTGTTGTGATTGCTCTTTAAGGAAAATCAAGCAAATGATACCATTTATATTTCCAGACTTCAGTTTGTGTTTACCATTTAGAATAACATTTTAAATATATTGGCTACTTAAATCCTTAAAATGTATTAATTTGGCTGTGTGTGTGTATTAAAGAAGATGTATCTATATAGAAGGAAGATGGCATATTTGAGACATTTGGCACTTTGCTACATCTGTGAATCTACACCAGCATCAGGTGCATGGCTACATGGAGCAGTGAGCAGCATGGAAAGTCAGGATGCTACAGTAGACAGAGATGAGGCAAAAGCAGAAATACAGAAGTTTAGATTTGTAGAGGAAACTGGATCCTAAGGTAGTATGCCAGTGGAGCTTTAAATCAAAAACAAAGGAGTACGTTACTGAGCTCTACAGACTGAAGTGGCATTTTTCAAAACTGTTGTGTAACATGGATCTCTGCCATTTGAAGTCACCGTCTGCACAGGAGCAGACAGGGGAGAAGATCCCAACCTCCTTGGTTTGTACTCTGGTGCTATGGGGTCATCTTAGAATTATATGGTAAAATCTTTTGACCAAGAAGAGAAGAAAACTCTGCATTTGTTTATCATCAAGTATCAAAGGCCTCCTGGTTGAGTGACTGACCGTTCTGAGAGTTACTTAACCCCAGGAAGCTGGCTGTAACTCGGACATTGGTTCATGAACCATTAGTACAGTACCATTTGCTGGCCATGCTTTGAGGAAAGTAGAAGGTGGTGATATTAGGAGAGGCAGCATGACTTTGAGAAGAGAGAGATTCCCCACGCGTGTATATGAGCTGGGAATGAGGGAAACTGGTGTGTCTAGGGTAGCTGTTTTCAACCTGTGGATCATGACCTCTTTGGAGGGGGCAGTCAAATTACCCTTTCACAGGTGTCACCAAAGACCAAAGGAAAATACAGATACTTAACATTATGATTCATAACCATAGCAAAATTACAGATATGAAGTAGCAATGAAAATAACTGTATGGTTGGGGGAACACTGCAACACAAGGAATTATATTAAAGGGTCACAACATTAGGAAAGTTGAGGACCACTCTTCTAGGGTATAGAGGATCTCTGGTTTCCTGTTGTCACTGCAGTCTTTCTTAATTCTTGAAATTTATTTCATTGATAAAATAATTTAAATCCAGTGGGAACCCAGAGACAATTCATTAGGGTTAGAGGGAGAAAACAGTGGAGCAGGTAAGCTGGAGATCTTGACAGCTGATAGAGTAGGGAAATGGGAAGGGGAGAAAGCTGGAAAGTTATATTTATTCATTCACAAGGTAAAGTCAGCTTTATCCCAGAAATGTGGATAACTCAACATATGTAAATCAGTAAGTATGGTTCATTACATAAGGAGACTCAATGATAGGTATCACATGATCATGTGTAAGTATAGTTCACTACATAAATAGACTCAATGATAGGAATCACATGGTCATGTCATTACATGAAGAGAAGCCTTTGACAAAATCCAAAAATCCCTTTATGATTCATGTCTTAAAGAATCTAGGATACAGGAGACAACTCAAAATAAAAACTACTTACTAGACAACAGAGAATAACAAACCCAGTGTAAGGAATGGGTTTTGAAGTTGTTGGTCAGGGAGTTTTCAGAGCTCTCCAAACATTACATGCTCTTGGTTGCCAGAATTTGATGATGAGACCCTATTGCTGAAGATACCACACACCTGAATCATAGAAGATGGAGAAATCAAACTGGTACTGACCTGGAAGCTCTATCCCTACTGGCCAGCTTTCATAGTGACGGGAGATGTGTGCATACTACCTGAGAAGAAAAGTAACCATAGTTTCATCTGGCTGTGAACTGTGTGAGCTACAGTAATACTAGATTGGTGGAGTTGTGATTTGAACATCAATGGAATAACTATAAACACTTTCTGATTGATTTAAACTCCATCGCACACGAGGAAACTCATACCTAGCAACATTATCGAGGCCAAGAATCTTAGCCAGAAAAGCCCTAGGGGAGAACCTACTCCTATTACCATTTTAATGTGCATAGCATTAAACTTAGTCCTAAAGACTTGCCATTATACCCACAGGTTAGTGTAGCTCTTAAATGTTATCAGGAAAACTGCTTTTTCCAGTAGACCATGATTAACACAGAGAACCACAACCGGTCAAGGTGCAGAAAATATGGGGTTGCAGAATGCTCACCCCTAAATAACGTATTGGTATCACATACCCTCCTCCCAAGGCTTGGGGTTCATTGCAGAAGAGGGGACAGAAAGATTCTAAGAGCCAGAGATGGTGGATGACAGTGTTTTCTAGATTTAACACAAAGTTGCAGTGCTTGTGACAGAAGCTGAAGCCAAAACATAGACAGGGAAGATGGGGATGAACTGGAACCCCTAACTGAAGAGCTCTTAGAAAACTGGGAGCTTCTAGGAGATGGAAATTCAATTTTCTTTGTGTGGCCCTTTTTGCAGGTCAACCACACTCCAGTGCATTCAAGAATGTATGGGCAGCATAAATTAGACTCAGTGCATTTTTTTTTTAAATGACAGAGTATTAAGTGAGTAATGAAGAGGGGTGGATCTTGGAGGAGTTGAGAGGAAGATTTATATGAAAATATGTTGTATAAAATTATTAACTGATAAAACATGGAAGAGACTAGGTAAGCAGCGCCGGTGAGGGGAAGTGGAGATAGGATGACCCTCTGGCTTGCTGGCTAGCGGAATTGGTATGCTTTGGGTCCTGTGAGACTCCCCTCTAAAGAAAAAAACACCCAACATTAATTTCTGACCTTAACACATGAATTTGCACATTACCTCCTTCCCCCCCAGTTTACTCTTCTTTTGGGGTGATATGCGCCTTGGGCATTAAAAAAAAAGCATTCTACCTTTTTAGGCCAATCAAGGAGAATACATTTAGCTTTAATATTTGGGTTAGCGTTGTAGTTGGATGAGGCTTCCTGTGTATGACCTAGAATTCAGTATTCCACACTCTGCCCCTTCTTCTCTGTTCACACATTCTTTTAATCTCTTATTTTGCAGTGTTCTCTGAGCCTTGGAGTGACTGTTAAGATGTCCCACTTGTGGTTGAGCATTAAACCATCACATACCATCGGCACTTTGATCAGTTAAGAGTCTCTGCACTTACTGTCACCTACTTGAAAAGGACAATCCTCTGACCAAGGTGACATCACACTAATCTGTGGGCATAAGGAAGGTCACATGATGGTTATAGCTTGTCCACTTAGGAAAACAGCAGCTATACTTTCCCACTAAGGGCCTATGAATGTTGTAAAAGGAGAACACGCTGCTTTTTGTCCCACCCAGCCACCCAGCTAGCTTTACCTGGAATAATTGCACAGAAACTGTGTTCATTTAAACACTGCTTGGCCCATTAGCTCTAGCCTCTTACTGGCTAACTCTCACATCTTGATTAACCCATTTCTATTAATGTGTATCACCACTTGACTGTGACTTACTGGCATGAGTCTAACCACTGTCTGTGTTGGGTAGGAGAAGCATGGCATCTGCCTGACTCTGCTTTCTTTCTCCCAGCATTCTGTTTGGTCTACTCGGCCTATCTGTGTTCTGACTTATCAGGCCAAGCAGTTTCTTTATTTGACCAATGAAAGTAACACATAGAAGATCCACCTACATCATATGAACTCTCCAGCCATACACTTTTGAGCAGTACCAGACATGAATTCCCTTCTGTGGAGTAGACCTCAATTCCAGTTAGAAGATGGTTGGTTCCTCCCATGATAAATTTGTCACAGATTTGCGTTTATGGGCTCATTTTGTCTGGCTGGTCAGTATCATACATAGCATGCAACACCTAAGACAGTTCTCCCTTGGCAGTCTGCCAAATACTTTCTGGCACCATGAGGGTTGGCTATCAGGAGGAAGCTTCCAACCTAGTTCCAACTTTATTTCTCTATGTTCTGCAGCCAGAACATCTGGTAACTTTGGTAACTGGGCCTTACCATCTAGTTCTGCTGGGCAACCAACAACAGTAGCAATCATTGTATTGTTTGGAGAATCTTAGAGGCTTTGCTGACCAATAACTCATAGGAAGGTAGCAGCTCATCCTGGCACTGGAATTTTCATTAATAACCTGTGGCAGCTTTATACTCACACACAAGGCAACTCTTTTTTTGTTTGTTTGTTTTGTTTTGTTTTTATTTTGGTTTGGTTTAGTTTTTAAATTAGTTTTCCTATAATATGGTTTTCTTACCGTTTTAAATATATCATTAGTTTTGATTGATCTTATTCCATCCCTTTCTCTCCCCTCATCCTCCTGTCCCAATTTCCCTACTCTAATTTTTTATTCTGCATTTGAATATCTATTTAGTTTTTAAACTGTTGCTGTTTGTGCTGTCTGCTGCATTTCCCCCCTCTAGTCTGTGGTGGGGGTTGAAATCCCAAGAGAAGGCTACCCACTAAGAAAACACAAAAGTATATGTTTATAAGTTAGAAGCACAAGGAATACACAGCTTCTCCTAAAGTCTGTAACTTTTAAATAATCAGTCAAAAGGTAATGAAATTATTCATATGTAAGACAAAGAATTAAACATTTTAAAAAATGAGTGGTGTCTAAAGGGGGGTTCTAATGAAGAAAGGAAGTTAGTGCAAGACATGGATGAGAAATCCAGCAGACACAGACATTGTCAAAAATATATGTTAATAAAAAGAGCAATAACTATAATAATAAAACATAATTCTTAAAAGTGAATTTCTCTACAAATCAACTAAAACTTCCAACAGAGGGCTGGTGAGGTGGCTCAGCAGATAAAGGTACTGAGTTCTATTGCTAGAACCCACATGTGGAGGGGAGAACTGACTTCTATAAATTTTCCTCTGAACTCTATACCCATGCTCTGGTATGTATGTGTGTGCAACCTCCCTGCCAACCCCAAAATAGATGTTAAAAAAACGTAAATGTTTCAGTGAAAAATATTACCAATTAATTAGACCAAATAAAGAATATTAAACACATTCTTTTAGCAATAAAGAACAACAACAAAAAAAAACCCAACAACCATGAATACAACTCACGAATTCTGGGACATGACTAAGACATTAAACCTAAGAATCAATTGGTAAAATGGGGAGTTAAAACATAAACTGAAAGCATGGAAGATCTATTTTATGAAATTGTAGAAGAAAATTCTTTATATCTGGGAAGAAGATGTGGACATTTAAATATAGAAGGCATTTAGAACTGAAATAGAAATGACGAGACAGGGACTCCAGGTCACAGAGTTAAAATCCTCAGATAGAAAGAGCCCCGCAAACTGGACATGTTTCATCCATTCCACAGCCACATATGGCCACTGGCCACTATTCTGAGTAACACACACACACACACACACACACACACACACACACACACACACACGAAATATTTCTGCAGCCTGAGGAACTTCCCTGGCCACTAAAAATAATAATTCAAGGAGTTATAAAGTAAAAATTAACAGAGGAAATAAAGCACTAAGACATTTACACCTGGGGATTCAAGGAAAGGACAAGGATTAAAAATAGATAATAAAAAAGCAAACAGATTAAAACAAAGTGCATATTCTTTTCATTTTTTTTTTCCAGACAGGGTTTCGCTGTAGCTTTGAAGCCTGTCCTGGAAGCTCTTGTAGACCAGGCTGGCCTCGAACTCACAGAGATCCGCCTGTCTCTGCCTCCCGAGTGCTGGGATTAAAGGCATGCACCTACACTGCCTGGCTTGAAGTACATTTTCTGGTCACCACCATCAAGTACCAGAGGGAGCAACTTTAAGGAAGCAAAATCTGATTTATAAACATCCTGTGTCTTCCCAAGATTCCCTCCACGATGGAAGGTATTAACCTTAGAGAAAACTGTGGAACCTGAGAGAGAGTACAGTGGTTAAGAGCACTGTCTGCTCTTCCAGAAGACTCAGGTTCTGTTCCCATGGTCTCTATGGTGACCCATAACTATTTTTAACTCCAGTCCTAGAGGATCTGGTGCCCTCTCTGGCCCCTGTGTGCATTGTATGTTACCTGCATATGGCACACAGACATATGAGCAAGCAAAACACCCAAACCCATAAAACAAAAAATAAATTAATTAATAAAGGCCAGTCTTGGAGAAAATCACTATACAGCTTCAAGGAATAAACATCAGTGCTCATGGTGAAAACCTGTGAAGATGCCCTCTTAATAACCCAATTTGTACTTCACTGAGCTACTAAGTCAGTGTTTCTCAACTTGTGGGTCATAACCCATTTGGGGATGAACAACCCTTTCACAAGTACATTAATATAACAGTAGTAAAATTACAGTTATGCAGTAGCAATCAAAATAGTTTCATGGTTGGGGGCTTGAGGAACTGTACTAAAGAGTCACAGCATTTGGAAGATTGAGAACCACTGTCCTTGGTGTTTGTTAATCCAATCAATTTGATAATTGAGATTAGCCATTACACACAGCTACTTTGTAAAATAATATAAGTGATCTAATCCATAAACAGAATTTGTCAAACGGGGTTAAAAAGTGAATTCTCACTGTGTATAATTTAGAGCAGGCACCAGACATTTATGCAGAAAAAGAACTTGAAAGTAAAAGAATTGGAAAAGATATTGTATAAACTTGGTGTATCTGTACTAATCTCACATAAAATAGACTTCAAAGATTGTCAGGCCTAAAGAAGATCATTTCATTAAGATATGTTTCTAAACAAGTTAAACAAAATTTGCTAGAACCAAGGGGAAAAATACAAAAATTTAGCTTATTGGTGGAGTTTGTTTCTACATTCCCCCATTAGTATTTGGTAAAACATTTAGTAAAGCTGCCATTGTTTTGAATACTATGGTCTATCACTTTGGTATAATTAACTGTGGTGTATTATCCTGCATATCATAGTATGCAGGCCTGTAATCAGGAAGGTAGAACCTCTCTGAGTCTTAGAAGAATTCCTCCTGATAGACAATAAAGAATTGAAAGCCTAAGGACTATGTTCCTGTATATATTAGAATTTAATTAGAAATCATTATTTACAAGCCACACACTCCAAATAATTTCAGGGTCAATAAAATCACAAGGAAAATTAGTAAATATTTTTGAATACGCTGTAATGTAAATTTATGAGCTTTGGTTAAGCAGGCCTTAAAGGAAGTTTGTGATTTTAAATTTTCATCTTAGGAAAGTGTAGAAGAAATTATGTGATTTGGTGTGGATGAGCACTCCAACACTTGTTAAAACTGAATGGTGATTGTGGTAATAGTGGGGTAAGATCCTTCAATACTTACCTAGGCATTGTGCTCCATACTTGTGGGTGGGATGGGTATCAGTATAGAAAGGCCAGTTCACCTCCCTAGGGCCTTACTCCATCTCCCACTACAGGGTGATGGACAAAGAAGGCTCTTGCTAGATGCCACCCCACTGTTGTGAGTTTTCTAGTTTGTGTATATGTAGAGGAAGACGTATGTACCCCCCTCATACTAGACATTTTGCACAAGTGTCTCTGAATCAAATATCACTTTCTATTAAGGGTGAAAATCATGCTTCTACTCACTGTAGCTTAGTTTTCTGTAAAACAACAGAAAATATGCTAGTTCCTCCAGGCAATAGTATATACAATGTATCATGTCAGTTTATCCATCTTTGCATGATGTTTATTTCTCTCTCAGCCAGGTCTCTTGGTTAACTTTAGTCTTCTGTAACTTAAACACTGAAGTTTAAGAGTACATAATAAATCACTGGGAGGATAGCTTCCGTTTGGCAAACAGGGAATGGTAGAAAAAACTGTATACTTATATCAAACTAACATAATTATTAAAGCTCTTTCTGTAACTATTATAGTACTCTTGTGTAACTGAACATGCATCTTCATTTATACCCTCTCCTAAACATTCAACACTTTCGTGCCTTCAGCAGATACTCAGCTATTCATATTTTTTCCCAGGGTGAGATGACCTTAACTTTAATTCTTGAATTGGTTTACAGCTTGGGGCAATGATATCAGAAGGAGACTAATATCCATAAATTGTGTCATCTCGTCTACTCAGTTACTGAGATCCCTCTGTACTCAAGTTGCTTTTGGTGATAATTCATAAACAACTCCACATTTAGCTATAAACTACTTCATAACAGAATACCTCAAACTTGATGCCCTAAAGTAACCACCATTTACTTGCTCACTATTTTAACCTATGACCCCAGGAGACAGACTTCTGTTGGATTCTTGGAGTCTTTCATCATCTTTTCTCACAGGACCCATGAGAATTAAGAGAAGCACCAAAGAAGAAGTCCTTCACGTTAGTCAGTCCTCACAGCCTCATTTTGGGCTTGGCAGCCCACTTTCCCTTGATAGTCAGGATTAGTTAGTCAGTACTATAGACCTCCTTGCAGCCTGTTGTTTTCCTGGCACAAGGAGCCAGTAGAGCTGGGTGGAAGTCTCAGCGTCCAGCTTAACGAATCACTTGTGTTCCTTGTTGGGTGCTTTCCTGCTTTAGAAACAAACAAATGAATCTCTGTACCTGCTCTTTCTAGAACCTCTGAGAGAGGAAACAAAAATTTTGCTTGTTGATAAGACTTAAATGAGGAGTGAGTCCTATTTCTACTTTCTGATCCCTGGAGCTCTGATGACATAGAACGTGCGTCATCACATATTAACTGCTCATTCCGAATGTGCACCACAGCCTGCAGGATATTATCTCAGCCCTCTGGTGCCTCACAGTATGCCAGAACGAGTTTTCAAATGGTCAACATTTTATCAGACCAGCTGCTTCAGAGTGATGAGAAATAGAGCATTAGTGCGTTGATTCTGTGTGTATGAGAACCCGCTTCCAGGCTTCGTTTGCTTCAAATGAGTTATCTGGTCTTAAACAGTGATGATGTATGGGATATCATGATGATGAATTGGGATTTCTCTAAGTCCTTCAGTTTTACTGTTGACAGAAGCACTGTGGGCAGGGCAGACAAGTCCATATCTGTAGTAAATGCTTATACTATTGCATTTTCTAGGTTAGAAATGCTCCATTATAATCAATCTGGCACTACATATATGTCTGATTCAGCCAAGAAATGGTGCTGGGCTTCCTTAGTTTCTATAGTTGGCTTTTAGGAAAATTAACAGTGACTGTGGTCAGCAAATGGAAATTCATGTTAATGAGCCCATGAATAACCTCATCCTGGTGTCTGTTGTCAAATTTTGTTTGAGCCAGTTGGTCAAGCGTTAGCATAGTGATATGGGAAGAAGAATACTATCCATGCATTGTGTCATCCTGTCTACCCATTTGTTAAGATCTTTCTTTGTTAAAGTTGCCCTTGAAGTTCACATTTAGTTATGAACTAATTCATAATAAATCCTCTTGAACCTGAGGCCTATTAATTCTGTTCTAGGCTCAACTAGAATTGTTTCAAGTAGACACTTTCTGTTAGTGTCCTGATATTGTTCATGCAACTATAGTAATCTAGAGGCATAGCTGTTTCTAGATGATACAAGATGGTTTTATTTGCATGTCTTTTACCTTAGCATGACTGGATAAAACATTCTGGTCCTCTTCTAATAAAAGCTGGACAAATATTTGACGTGATGCTTTAGGTTCTCCAAAGAGTGAAGGCAGAAGCTTATATGCCTCTTGTAGGCTCCGTCCTAGAATCCACAAATATAATTCCTACTATGTAATATTCATGCAGTTATGAGGTCAGCTAAGTGTTAAAGTACAGAGATGAGTAAATTCTGTCTTCATAAACTGATTGACATTGTGAACAAAAACTCCTGAAGCTGTGTCTCAAGAGATGGGTTGACTGGTTAGAATTTGAGTACTGTGGAGAGATCGGAATGTTATAGGTTCAGAGGCTAACTAACTTATCTGGGGTCAACTTTAGTCCCTGAAGCAATTCCTTATCCAAGTCTGTAGTGGAACTAACATCCTGTGACTAATAGAGAATGGGGTCCACCCACACACTGAGACAATGGGGATGTTCTATTGGGAACTCACCAAGGCCAGCTGGCCTGGGTCTGAAAAAGCCTGGGATAAAACCGGACTCGCTGAACATAGCAGACAATGAGGACTACTGAGAACTCAAGAACAATGGCAATGGGTTTTTGATCCTACTGCACGTACTG
>NC_022020.1:37001769-37016851 GCF_000317375.1 Microtus ochrogaster | reverse complement strand
CACTTTTTACATGTATTCTAGGGCATGAACATCAGGCTTCTGCAGCAAGCACCATCCCTTATGCACCATCTTGCCAGGCCAATCTCTGTAATTTCTTTTATTCCATCAGATCGTGGTTTTCTTAATTTTATGATTCATCCCATTAGTCATTCAACAAATATATGCTTAGCAAGCCCTGGGAATACAGCGGCAGGCATGCAGAAAACTCACCATTATTCCAAAGTTGTTTGTTCCTTTGAGCCATACCATCAAGCAAAACTGCAACCGTGATGGAGACTCATGATCAACTTTCTTTATACTTGTTCCAAAGACCCAAGTGTTATGAAAAAGTTTTTAAAAGATGACACTGAAAAGTTGAATCCATGATAATCATTTAAAAAAATCACCAATCACACTTTTCTGATCAGTTCTCACCGTTTTTATTCTCTGTTGCTTTTCTCAATGATCCTTTCTTCTTCTACTATGAAACTCCTGTTTTAAAGGGTTTCTGTTTGTGTGAGTGTGTGTGTGTGTGTGTGTGTGTGTGTGTGTGTAAGTGTGTGGGTGTAGGTGAACTTCCTACTCTTCTTGACTGAATTAGAAGCAGCACTGTGAAAAAAAGGGACGAGAACCAAAGTATCCCTACTACTGAGACATAGAGTGTATTTTACTTGAGAACTACACAGCACTTATGAAAAGGCAGCCTTGCCTTCCCATGGCTGGGCAGTTCTGGACAAGACAGTCTTCCTACATAAAAGATTTATACCCAAAGTAAGTTATAGCTGTCAAAGTCAGGCAGCCAAAGTAAGGATAAATCATAACTTTTGAGGCAAGCTCACTCCCAAAAGGAAGAGTTCAGACCTGAATTATATATCATAGATATTGTCACCAAATTTAATGTTAAAAAATTCCATTTTTCAAGAAATGTCATGAGAATAAAAAGTCATAGAGAAGCTACAGGAGTCATACGGGAGAGGAATAGAAGGTGGGATTATGTATAACATTTGAGATGGTTCTCAACAGTAGAATCATATGGGAGAGGAATAGAAGGTGGGATTATGTATAACATTTGAGATGGTTCTCAATAGTAGAATGATAAAAATCACATAGTTCCTTGTTCTGAAAACCACAAGTTTCTTTTCCTAAAAGAAGGAAAAAGTTCCTCCATGCTTGTTCAATCGGAGCATCAGGTCAGTACTTTTTTTTATGTCTAAATACCTAAGAAGGTAAACAGTATTGCTCCTTTGCCAGTGGCCTGTTCCTCTCTTTCACTTAAAGAGCACGGCTGTTGCGCCACTGCTCCTCAGAAAACCCTATAATGCTGTCTGGATATTCACAGGGAAGACGTCAACAACAGCAGTATTGTTAGGGTGAGACGCTCAGCTTCACTCTTGTGATCTAGTGTTTGATTCCTTAACTTAGCACTTTAGAAACCACGTCACATCTTCACCCTCTCTGCATGGGGAATAGAAAGGGATTTCTCTTTCTGAGCATAGGATACTATTCTCTACACATGGGAACTCTCTGTCAGATGTGAAGCAAAGCTTCATTAGATGTTCCTTGTAAAGGAAATTAATTCTGTGCTCTTAGCCTGCTTCCCCAAATGGCAACAGAATATAGTTTAGAAAGTGCTTTTATGTTGACAAGGTCTTACTGAAGAGAGGTTGTTCCTGTTTGCTTGCTGACTTGTACAGGAATATCTCTTGCTTGGTGCATAATTCAGGTAAGATAGCAGCAAGGGATCAGACTGACCAATGATTCCAGTGAGGAAATCATGTAGGAACTAAAATATTCTATGTAAAATGTATGGTATTCTTAATGTTCCTATTCAATATTTTATAAGCCCAGTCCCAAGGGTTGGTCTTTGAAACACAAGTTCTGCTACCTGACTGGCATTTCTCTAAGCCATAATTAGAGCTGTCAAAAAGAGGTCTTCTAAAGCAGAAGGGGAAGGAGCTCACGGGCTTGTTGTCTGTAGTTGTGCCAGCATCATTCAATGTGGACACAGAGTTCCTCCAAAAGTTAGAGCCAAACATATGCTTTCTGGAAACAAGGACACACACTTACAGCCACACATACAAACCAAAGGAAGTGGAGTATTTTTCAAGGCTAATATCAAGATCTTTGCTCTTAATCACTTAGATATTTATGAATTAGCATACTTAGCTACAAATATATAGAGATTCATATAGAGAAAGCTTTCAAAATTATGTCAGAGGCTTCAAACTGTTATAATATGGAAAAGAAAATTGTCTTATATATAGAAGGAATTATTACTAAGTTTTGATCATTACATATCTAGCAGAACTGATTTTATTTTCTTTTAGATCTCAGAGCTACATGAACTATGAAAGTGGAGTAAGGTACACAATGGCTCATAGGTAGTAGGGACATGAAGGAGGTGCAGACAGGGAAGACAGCTAAAGCTCTCTGCAGCCGGGCTACAGAATAGCTCGCCTCTTCTAGAGTCAGAGTCCTCCAGGAAATACTCATGGCAGAGAATTTTAGTGAAGTCATTAAAATGTTTTGAGAAAGCACGTTTGCCTCTACTCCCAGGCAGCTAGGTCTCTAGGAGAACAAGAAGACTAGAGGCTGTGGCACACCCTGCAGTGCTTTGAGAATCTTTTTGGATTGTCACCCAGAATCAGGACTACAATTTCCCCAAAATATAGGCAAAAAAAGTGATTTTTTTTTTTTTTTGGTTTTTTGAGACAGGGTTTCTCTGTGGTTTTGGAGCCTGTCCTGGAACTAGCTCTTGTAGACCAGGCTGGTCTCGAACTCACAGAGATCCACCTGCCTCTGCCTCCCGAGTGCTGGGATTAAAGGCGTGTGCCACCACCGCCCGGCTAAAAAAGTGATTTATTGATTGTTCATTTAGATTTATTCAAAATAATAAGAAACGAAGATCAATATTAAATTGTACTGGTAAAATGCAATGAAGGAACTATAACTTGTTTCTTTTGAGTTAAAAAGAAAACCCAGGTGCAGTGCACATGATACATTCCTTACTGTCCAACCTCCCTTCCTCTTCCTGTGCTTTCATTCAATAATTGTCTCCCCAAATCTAAACACTTGGCAATTTTTGTGTGCCAGACCTCATCCATAGAACATCAATTTTTCAAGAAGGATTCTACTTATTTAAAAGAAAAAGAAGCTGTTTATATTATTTACAAGTCTAGTGTTTGAACATTTTAATAACTCAGAGTTTTAGAGATTTCTGTCCAATGGCTTTCTTTCTTATTTAATGTTTTCTGAACCAAAAAATTTCTTTGCCCCAATCAGTTTTTCTTTTATCCTAAAAGTCTATTAATAAACCTTTTCCATGGTAGTTTAAAATTTTTGTCTTGTGTGTGTGTGTGTTGGGGAAGAATTCAGATAGAATTGGTACCTAAGAGATTCGAGTAAAATACCAAAGGTGCCTCCTGCCAACATTTAGACAAAGGTACCACCTTGACTGACATTTGTAATTTTGAATGTCTTTAAAGGAATTCTAATGTTAGGTGATTCATCTAATCATAAGGATCATCCAAACAATCGGACACATCATTTTCATTGACCTTTTAAAGACTCTCTGAATGTGAAGTGCCCAAGAGACAGATGAGGTTGAACTCCTAATAGATTGTAGGGAAGTGTCTTTTAGGCTGTGTGGTTATTACAGCATCTGTTGAAGTGTCCAAACAGGCACAGAAGTACTGTTTGCTTCTAATTTCTAATTCTGAACAGACCATTAAATTGTATTTCATCTGGAATAACTGGTGGCCTATTATGATGAAATTATTCTTCTTTGAACTCATACAAGTTTTCCTTCTGAAATAGTCTAAAATGATTAGTCTTTATAAAAGTACCCTCATGTATAACTTGATAATACGAAAATATTCTTGTTAGCTATTTTAGGGTTTATACTGCTGAGATGAAACACATGACCATGCCAATTCTTATAAAAGGAAATATTTAATTGGGTCTGGCTTAAAATTCAGAGCTTTAGTCCATTATCTTGTGGCAGGAAGCATAGCGGCATGCAGGCAGACATGGTGGTGGAGAGGAATTTGAGAGTTCTACATGTGGATCAGTAGGTAGCAGGAAGAGAGAGCCAATGGGCCTGGCTTGGGCTCTTAAAACCTCAAAGACCACCCTCAGTGACATGCTTCCTCCAGCAAGGCCAAACCTACTCCAAGAAAGGCCACATGTTCTAATCCTTTCAAGTAGTGGCACTACCTATGAGCTTATGGGGTCCAATTTCATTCAAACCACAACATTAACTTATTTGGTTAATCACAAAACAAATTAAAATACCAACAAGACATTGGTGGAAAAGTGAAATAATATGTATAAAAGTGAGTATTTTGAGAACAAAAAAGATAAAACATGTTGTTAGGAATGCTAGATGCCAACTTTAAAATTTTAAGTCAAAATGTGGGCTCTCGAAAAGAAGGTATGTTTGCCACATAAACCTCACAAAATGTGGGCTCTCGAAAAGAAGGTATGTTTGTTTGCCACATAACCCTCACAAAATGTGGGTTCTCAAAAAGAAGGTATGTTCGACACATAAACCTCACAGGTGTGAGGAGACTCCAAACCTAATATTTCTGACAATTTTGAATGCAGTAGCAATGAGCATAGTTGATCAAGAGTCTCTGTAGTAGGATAAAGCATCTTTTTGGTATATGCCCAAGAGTGGTATAACTGGATCTTCAGGTCAATAGATTTGATTTCATTTCCTGAGGAACTGCCACACTAATTTCCATGGTGGTTGTACAAGTTCGCACCCCCGCTAACAATGAATAAATGTTCCCTTTCCCTACATCCTAGCAGGCATGGACTGTCACTTGGTTTATTGCTCTTGGCCATTCTTTGATGAAATCTCAAAATAGTTTTAATTTATATTTTCCTGATGGCTAAAGATGTTGAACATTTCTTTAAAGTTTTTTTTTTTTTGCAATCACCTGTGCTTTATCTTTTGAGAACTCTCTGCTTAGTTTTATACCCCATTTAAAAATTGAGGTGTTTTCTTGATGTTCATTTTTAGTTTTTTTGTATATTTTTATATAAAACACATTTGTGTGATTTTTTTGTAGTCATTAACCATAGAGCAGGTATTTAGTTGGTAAAGATTTTTTCCCATTCTGTAAGCTACCTCTTTTCTCAAATGATGGTATGCTTTACTGTAGAGAATCTCTTCGTTTTCATGAAGTCCTATTTATTAATTGTTGGTTTTAGTGCCTGTGCTACCAGTGTCCTGTTCAGAAAGTACTTTTCTGTGCCAATGAGTTCAAGCCCTTTCCCCATTTTATCTTCTGTCAGGTTTAGTTTATATGGTCTTTATATTGAGGTCCTTGATTCATTTGAACTTGAGTTTTGTAGCAGGTGATAGGTATGGATCTATTTTCATTCTTGTACACCCAGCTATCCAGTTTGAACAGCACCGTTTGTTGAAAATGCTGTGCTTTCTCCAGTGTGTATTTTTGACTTCTAATCAAAAATTGGGTGTCTATAGTATGTGGACTTAAGTTTTTGTCTTCAATTCTGTTCCACTGATAAACGTGTGTTTTTATGTCAATATGTTTATCACTATTACTCCATGGTACAAACTTGAAACTATACTTTGACTTTTTTTCTTTCCATGTACATTTGAAATTATACCATACCTTTCTGTATATGTCTGGCTTATTTCAAAGTTAAAGTCTTCTCCAATCAATCAATCTCCCCTAATATTGTAGCAAACAACAGATATCCCTTTTAAAATCCAAATAATATTCCATTGTATATATTTATATAGTTTATTTGTTGACAGAGACGTTAAAGTTATTTCAGTATCTTGGTTGTTGAGATAATGATGCTAAGAAACCATGTAGAAGTGTAGATACCTTTAATATGGTGATTTTTATTTCTTTTAGTGTATTCCCTTAAGAGGTATTTCTGGTTATAAGGAAATTATCTTTAAAAAAATTCTTTAGAAATGTCCATATTATTTTCCACAATGGCTATGCTGATCTAAGTCCTGTTGCCTGTGAGTCAAGATGTAAGGACTCTCAACTACTTCTCCAACATCATGTTGCTGCACACCACATGTTGTACTGTTATGATAATGGACTAAACCTCTGAAAATGTAAGTCATCCCAATTAAATGTTTTTCCTTTGTAGGAGTTGCTATGGTCATGGTTTCTCTTCACAGCAGTAGAAACCGTAACTATGACACTTTCCCTCCCCATCAGGCTTATATTCCAAAGTCTTGTTCACCAGCTATGCTGGTTCATTTTTGTCAATTTAATACACACTAGAGTCATTCTGGAAAGAGGGAACCTCAGCTGAGGGATTGTCTCTATCAGATTTGCTTGTAAGCATATCTGTGGTGGCATTTTCTTGATTGATGATTGATGTGGGACAGCCCACACCAGTGTAGAGGGGTGCCACCATGGGGTAGGTAGTACTGTACTGTATGAAAAAAACAAACTGTGTAAACTGTGACGCGCAAATGAGTAAGCGGCATTCTTCCAAAAAGCTTAATGAAATTTCTATGCATGTTCAGCCTTTCTGCTGGAGTACTTTATTTTAAATTCATGTGCAGTTTAAGTGAGCAGTTTCTTTTCCCTCTCTAGAACATCAAAACCATGTAATTTCTTATGAGCAGCTCCATGTCCCCAGAGAGGATTTTCACCTCTCTTGTGAAAATTTGGACAGAATGGAGTAAACTTGATAGATGTTATTGTATTGGCTGACTTGAGAATAGGGACTAATGTGTTCACCATTCAGGTTGTGGAATTCTACTTACTCTCTTACTATCCCCTCGACTTACTCAACCATGTGAGGTGTCCTAGAAAGTAAACTGTTGGTCTTCTTCCAGGGTTGTCATTAGGTTGTGGTGTAAGGGACATCTTTTAGCTACATGCAATGAAGATGAAATCCCTCAACGAATCTGTGTATTTCAAGCTCTCAAACTTATAAACAGTGCCTTCCATTCCTCACTCTTTTTACAAATCTCATTTGTAAATTGACATGCTCCTTCTCTGACTGTTTCATTTCTCAATTATCACCTCACCACAGCAGGCAAGATTTCTTGCTCTTGTCTGTAACTTGCAGTATTAAATATTTGTATAAATTTTTGCATTTCATAAATAATACAAATGTATTTGTATTTGAAGGAATTCTTAAAATATTTACTGACTGAGACACTGGATCATGAGCAGATAGGAAATACTCATTTTGGAGACATATTTATTAAACTTTAAAAAAATCTTTGCATGTGAAGACAGGAATTGGCATAAGTCTTCCTTAAACAAGCAATATCAAAATTTTGCAGAACAAAACACAATAAAACAAAACACTAGACTAATCACATGAATGTCTGGAAATATGACCCTGAATGTATAGTTTATGAATCATAGTTAGGTCCATTTTGAGGAGAATTTCCTTCTTTTTTTTGGAAGCTTGCTCTTTGGAGGATAGTTTTTATTATTATTATAATTGAACTATGTATTTTTCTACACTTCCCTCGCTTCCTCTCCGCTCCCCTTTTACCCTCTCCCATGATCCCCATGCTCCCAATTTACTCAGGAGATCTTGTCTCTTTCTAGTTCCCATGTAGATTAGATTCATGTATATATCTCTTAGGATCATTTCTGTTGTCTAGGTTCTCTGGGATTGTGAATTGTAGGCTGGTTTTTCTTTGCTTTATGTATAAAAGCCAATTATGAGTGATTGCATATTATATTTGTCTTTCTGGGTCTAGGTTACCTTACTCAATATGATGTTTTTTAGATCCATTTGACTGCAAGTTTCAAGATGTCATTTTTCCCCTATGTAGTACTCCATTATGTAAATGAGCCAAAACTTCTTTATTCATTCTTTTGTCGAGGGGCATTTAGGTTGTTTCCAGGTTCTGGCTATACAAATAATAATGCTATGAACATAGTTGAACACATGTCCTTGTGGTATGATTGAGCATTCTTTGGATATATACCCAAAAGTGGTATTACTGGCTCTTGAGAAAGGTTGTTTCCTATTTTTCTGAGAAATCACCATGCTGATATCCAAATGGTCTGTACCAGTTTACACTCTCACTAGCAATGCAGGAGTGTTCCCTTTACCCCACAACCTCTCCAGCATAAGTTGTTATCAGTGATTTTGGTTTTGGCCCTTCTGACAGGTGTAAGATGGAATCTCAGAGTTGTTTTGATTTGCCTTTCTCTGATGACTAAGGATATTGAACATTTTCTTAAGTGTCTTTCAGCAATTTTAGATTCGTCTGTTGAGAGTTCTCTGTTTAGGTCTGTACCTATATTTTTTATTGGATTATTTGTTCTTTTGATGACTTATTTCTTGAGTTCTTTGTATATTTTGGAGATCAGACCTCTGTCTGATGTACGGTTGGTGAAGGAATTTCTTTATGATCTATCATCATTAAGCATTTTGTTTGTATGTCTACTTTATATACTTATATACCTAGGATTGCATAAAAATTTCCTGGACCAAAGGGGTCATTAGTGGTAGAACAAGATAAACCTGTTTCACTGGCTGTCTTTCAAGTGGAATGAAATAACTTAAACATCTGGCTTTGGTAATATAATTGGTATTAATTTGGGGACAGTTTAGGCTTATGGCCACACACGCATTAGTCAGGTGCAGGTGGAAAGCCAGCTTATTGAGTTTACCTAAAACAGGCATTTGGTTGTCTTGAAAAAAAGAACTGGATCTGTCCCCTCTTACTGATGCTTTCCTTTTGTAATTGATTAGGTGCTGAGTCTTATTCTGTTGACTCCCTAATGTTTTGGATTGGTTTCTCATTCTTTATCTGAAAAAAGAGGGAGAAAACTATAAATATCAATACCTGGTGATCCTGAAGGGGTCTCAGTATCTTCTAGGGTCAGTTCTTAATATGCCTCTGTATGCAGGACCGGGTCTGTGGTTTGGTAGCTTGTATGTTTTCAAAGCCCAAACTGCACATTATGCTTTTCCTTTTTATACACAGTATAGATAGTTTCACAATCTCTTCCAGCTAGATATCTACAAATTAAAATTTGACTTTGATCTCCCCATGATTCTTTTACTTTTCTCATTATGTCCTTGCTGATGCAGAATCTTGCCACTATATGGAAATGGAGGTTGATTGGGTAATTGGTCTTGCAAGGTAAGGATCACATGATATTGCCTTGGCTTACTCTTAGTGTTGAATATCTTGTGCTGTGGTGGTTTGAGTGAAAATGGCACTAATGGGAAGGGCATTATTAGGAAGTAGGTGTGGCTTTGTTGGAGGGGGTGTTGTCACTAGGGGTGGGCTTTGAGGTCTCAGATGCTCACGCCACACCGAGTGTTTCACTTTCTTCTTGCTTCCTGCTGATCCAGATGTAAAACTTTCAGTTACTCTTCAGCACCATGTCTGCCTGTGTACCACTGTGCTTCTCTCCATAATGACACTGAACTAAACCCCTGAACCTGTAAGCCCAATTAAATGCTTACCTTTGCAAGAGCTCTTGTGGTCATGGTGTCACGTCACAGCAATAGAAAACCTAAAACAGAAGTTGGTACCTGGAGTGGGCTATTTCTATAATTTGCCAGACCATGCTTTTGTTTAGAGGAATGTAGAACACTTTGGCACTTTGGACGAGGAAACCAACTGGACACTTTAAGTGGGGCTTAATGGGTCACACTAGTAGGAGCATGACCCTACTAGTAGTGCTGAGGGGTCTCAATATCTTCTTGGGTCAGTTCTTTATATGTCTCGGTATGCAGAGTAAGGTCTGCAGCTTGCTAGCTTGTATGTTTTCCAAGTCCAGACTCCAGATTGTGTCTGTGGAAGCATGGTTCAAAAGGTTTCAGAGGAGAATAATATTAGTATGTGTCTTAGAAAATGTTATTGTGAAATTTTGATGAAGAATTTGACTGTCTTCTGACTTTGTCCAAAATAAATCTGCTTGACGCTAAATTGAAGAGGAATAGATTAGCAGCTTTGACAGAGGACATTTCAGAACAGCCTAGCATTGACTGTGTCATGTGGTTCATAGTGGCCAGTCTCATGCAGATGTATAATGAAAAAGAGCAAGCTGAGCAAGGACAAATATAAAATGTACAGTTTGAGGAGAAAAGGGGCACCAGGGAAGTTTAGTTGAACTACACAAATGTATTAGACATTCTAAGGAGACAGAGTAGTGAGTGTGTGTGACAGCATAGCAGGCTCCTTGACTCTCCCATAAAACATCTCTAAAATGGTAAACTAAGGACTTATTTTATCTTATCCAAGCCTAAGCATCTTGACTCTTTTGTTTATCCTCAGTATCTACCTTCTGTTACTGAGTAAATCCTGCTTAGGCTCCTAATCCGTCTGTTTGATGTCCCAACCTTTATACTTTTATTGTTTCCTTTACTTCTTAGACTCTTTCTTCTTGTCTGTCAGATTATCTTCCAAGACAGAGCTCATGTATTTCCTTTCCTGTGTATCCTCTGAATAACTGAAGGAGAAAAGTCCTAGCTGTGGCTCACTATCAGATATTATGTCATATCAGCATTTTATCATACTATGCAGTTACTTTCACTAACATGCAAGGCTTTTGCTCAGGATTTTAGACACTAAGCACCTAATAAATGTTCAGTGAAAGCCTAGAATATGTTTGTCTCAGTCTGTAGCTGTGAAGAGGCACAATGACTATGGCAACTCTTATAAAAGAAAGTATTTAACTGGGGTTTGCTTACAGTTTCAGAGCTTTAGTCTATTATCTTCACAACAGGGAGTATGGTGTTGTAGCCACACATTGGGGCAACATCCGTCGGAGTCTGGTCTCTTCAGGGTTTGCACGTTCTAGGGTAGGCCATGTGGATTAGAAATAGTAGATAGGAGGAGCAGAGATAAGAAAGAAATACAGAGACATAGGATCAAACTGGGAGGGCAATCCAGTGAATATTGAAAACACCTGCATTTATTTCCCATATCCTTAAACACCCCAATCCCTAAACGGGGGAAGAAGGCAAAAGATTGCTTTAACATGACACAAAGAACAAACAGAGCAATTACTTGCTTCAATACTTGAAATATCAAGCCACCATATCCTGAGGTAAGCTTCAGGACATGCAGCGACTACATCTTAGGCCAAGTATCCTGTAGGCAGCCAATCCCTGGGTCAAACCTCCTGTCATAGCCTTGAAGAAGCAGAAATAGACTTGAGTTCTCTGGCCCTTGGTCAAGGTGGAGCAGATCCACCTCTATGGACCTTCTTAATATCCAAAATACAAAGTAACCACACCATAAGTCAAGATATCCTGTTTGTAGCTACTCCTTAACTCAGACCTCTTGTAATAACTTTGAAAGAACAAGAGTGGGCTTAAGCTCTCTGACCTTCAGTCAAGGTGGAGTAGACCCACTTCTGTGGGCCCCCACAGCATGGCAGCATGCAGGTAGACATGGTCCTGGAGAAGTAGCTGAGTCTCTATGTGGATCTGCAGGCTACAGGAATAGAGAGAGAGACTGGGATTGGCTTGGGCTTTTGAAATCCCAAAGCCCACCCACCCAGTGGCACATTTTCTCCAAGTCCATACCTACTGCAACAAGGCCACACCTCCTAATCCCTCTCAAGTAGTGCCACTCCCTGATAACCAAGTGTTCAAATGTTTGAGGCTATGGGGCCATTACTATTTGAACCACCACACTGTTAGACAACTTACCAATTTCTACATAACAAACCACCCACATGCATGTGTGAAACAATTCTATTTCTGCCAGTCTTATTTGATCTTAGAGAATCCCTTGGGGCAGGATGGTCTGATGGGGCCTTACTCATGTGTCTGATGTCTTGGTCCCATTAGAGGTGGGATGGCCACCCTTTTGTCTCCTCGTGCTCTTTCACCAGACTTGACACAGTGATGGATCCATCTCTGTGGAAAGCTGTTCAGAAAGTTTCTATTATGTTAAGCTTGTTGATGTTTCCTTGGCCAAAGCAGGTCATATTGGTCAGATTCAGATTCAGTGTGGGCGGGGACTTTGTGGGGGTTTAAATGATAGCATTCACTTCAGGGCCACAGGTGTAGTTCCTGAACTAGCTCTTTCAGCTGTTATAGACCCTTTTGTTTAAAACATTTTGGTAATTTTTTTTCCTCCGGAAAGTTTTACGTTTCTCTCTATAGTTTTTACTGCATACGGAAAAATCTATTGCCTCTGCTGTAGTCATCAAGAACTTGGACTATATATTCATTTATGCTCTATCTTGTTCTATTGTGTTCAAGGCACAACTTGGAAATAGAGAGCAAAGGGTCACCTTGGAATCTCCAACCGAACAACATGCAGGATTTAATACAGGTTGCTTCCTGCCTCAGGTCTGAGCTCATTTATGGCACTAATATATCAAAAATAAATATATTGCATTGCAAATTCCAATTCGGAAAAGATAGAAACAAAAACCCCAGTGTCATGTGCTGGATGGGTTCAGGGAGGACATTCTTACAGGCAGGAGCAATGAGATGGTTGCAACTGCTCTGTAAAGTAATTTGGCAGTGTGTATTGAAATCTCAGAAAGTTCACGTGGAGTCAAATCCAACAATTCCAGTTCTAGAAAATCATCTGAAAGGAATAATAAGAGGGCATCATGTGCAATGATGTTTACTGTGACAGGGTTTACACAGACAAAAGTGAAAAAGTACACAGGTATGGGTATGGAACAGTTCTGTAATGGAACATTATGCAATCAATAAGTACTCTATGGCTGAAAGTAAAATGTCTTGAAAATTGCTCATAGTGTGAAATGTAAATGACTCAAAGGCATAAAGAAGATTAATTCCATTCTATAAAACTTTTGGTATGGGTGTGTGTGTGTATGTGTGTGTGTGTGTGTGTGTTTTCAGTGTTCAGCAATTCTGAAAGGCAATTCTGTTTCATACCCAGACTTAGTAGAAGGGAAGGAAGACTCAGTTGTTTTTCTCACTTTGCTGACAGATTAGTGAGAAAGAAGAGCCACACTGATCAGTGTTGACTCCACCTGGGACGATGGGTAGATTGACCCCTCCACTTGGGACGATGGGTAGATTGACCTTGGAACAAGATATAAGATTGTTACTTTGAGTGGTCTGAGGAGTAGGAGGAGTATTTTTACTGGAAGATAATTATAGGTCTGAGAGTAGAGGGAATGAGTCAAATAAGTTAAAGGGCTTTAAAATTTTCTGCTAAATACATTTTCACATTATCTTTTTCTTCTTGACAAAAGACTGTTAGAACCATGTAAGTTGCTTGCAACTATTTTAAGTATTGATCTGAAATATCTTTCAATTTGACATGGTGTTGACACAAAATATGGTCATCAGAGTCTTAAATATACTTTTATGTGATTTTAGAGAAATTAAATTTAGCTGGACAGTGGTAGTACACGCCTCAAATCCCAGCACTCGGGGAGGCAGAGGCAGGCAAATCTCTGTAAGTTCAAGGTCAGCCTGGTCTACAGAGTGAGTTCCAGGACTGGCTCTGTAGCTACTGAGAAACCTGTCTCGAAAAACGCACGTGCATGAGAGAGAGCTATATTAAATTTAGCGTAATGTATTTGAGACAAGAAATACTTGTAAATCAGGCAGCACTCATGCCTGGAAGTTTCAGAGAGGTCGGTTCAGCAGCGTGAGCCTGAGTTCAGGGAACCAGACAGCTAAGTGTTTGGCTTTGTAAGATTGATGAGCAGATTGCCTGAAAATGACCTATTTCTTACAAGAAGATTCTCTTAAGCAAGGTTGTGACTTATTTTGTAGAAACTCAAAGTACTCAGACAGCCTTCTCCTTATTTATTTTAAACACACACACACACACACACACACACACACACACACACACACACACCATTAGTTTTTACAATTGTATGACAGATTAGGGGAAAATTAAAATATGAGATAGTTATATGAATTTTTATTTTGTTGTTAATTTGCCTGCAGTTAGAAAATACTTGCACATACAAAATAGAGACACCTTAAAAACTTAGTACATTAATGGTAAAGTAGTTTTGTCACAGAGAAAGTGTTCTGCTGTCTTGCCTAGGGTCAAGGTAACTACAGTGTTAATTACTCAAGTGTCTTCCCTGTGTGCAGATTAATGCCCTAGGCCACCATAGCTTGAAATTGCCAGACACATGTTGCATTCAAATGATTCTTCTAGTTTTTATCCTATGTAGATGCATATCCTGAGAACATATGGGATTGAGAGCATAGATTTCTAGATCTGCAGAATGACTTGTCTGTGTCTTTGTAATCCTCTGTCCATGATCTATAAGGCAAGAACTAGTTCGTTGAATTCTTTGTCACGCATTAGTGTTGGTAAGCTAACCTAAGCAATGCTCTGGACATAGATGCATGCAGTGTGCTGGCAAAAATGCTATTGCTGTTTTCCAAGGAGCATAGACCACATATGTGTTTCATGAAGGCTTGCCTGAGAAGCTTCCTGGAAGTTGATTGCATCACACATTTTGGTAGCATGTACACCTGAATGTAGGGGCATGTTACGTTTTCCTAAGAAATCTAAAATATTGACTTTGTAGAATATTTTCCACTTTTGTATTTTTCTCAATAAATTGGAAATCTTTGAAGGCAGTTATCCTTTTTCCATTATTTCCCCATACTTAGTACCTAGCTCCGTGCTAGCATAGAGTATGCACTTGATATTTATTACAAACATATACCTTAATATGACTACATTCAAACATGTAAGCAAGGGAAAGAATAGACAAGTTTTGGAACATCCACTCTTTAGGATTATTTATACCCTGTCAATGTTACTCAAATAGTCAACTAACTATATCTATGAGGCCCAGTCCAGTCTTCTCATCCCTGGGAAGTTGTTTGTTGAGTAGTATTATGACATGATGTGGCCGCCTCTTGTTTAACAATGTATCAGTCTGGGGCTGACGCTCAGTTTATAAGAGTACTTGCTTGCCCAATGTGCCTGAAGCTCTGGGTTCCATCATAGAGCCACATAAACTGGGCATGGTAGTGCACACTTGTAATCCTAGCACTTGGGAGGTAAAGGCAGGAGAATTGAAGTTCAAGGTCATCCTCGACTAAATATGGAGTTCAAGGCCAGGCTAGGTCTCTTTCTCTCTCTCTCTCTCTCTCTCTCTCTCTCTCTCTCTCTCTCTCTCTCTCTCTCTCACAC
>NC_022020.1:36991672-37001669 GCF_000317375.1 Microtus ochrogaster | reverse complement strand
ACACACACACACACACACACACAGGGGGGCATTGGTTCTGTCAAAGCATCACACATGAGACATGGCAGGATCAGGTGGGTACACCCCAGTGTTGCTTAGGGAAGGAATTGGTTTATCTATATAAATCTTATACCTATTCCAGTGACATTTCTTACTGGGATAACGTTTACCCTACCATAAAAAAAATCTTCGGAATGAGTGCGTTGTGGGCTGAAAGGAGCACAGGCGTTGGCATTTTCTCTCCTCCATAAACCAGACTGAAACAGATGGGGAAGAAAGGTAAATACCTGTGACCTCCTTTAAACTGGCATCCGTGAAGACATTGGGATGAAATGAGGCTTACACAGAGTCCTCTGGGAGCCCCTCAGGTTTTCCCTTCCCCGGATGGGCTAGAACTTGGTTTCCTTCTCAGCAGCTCTTCTGTTCCCTCATGGGGAAGACAGCTAATCAGCTTAGATACGAACGATGGTCTCCGTGTGAATTGTGCACAGCTCTCAAATTTCATTTTCTTCCACTGCTGAGTGATACTTCCTCAGCTTCAGCTGCTGTCCCCACCTCTGGGGAATGGGGTGACTGGCGAGGTCAGCACAATGAGGAGACATTCTTGACTGTGGTAAGTACTCGATGCTCATTCAAAAGGAAACACTGTGAAAGTTTTGTCCTTTCTCAGCGTGTGTGAGGAAGGCTGTGTAGAGAGGCGAATCTGCCCTGGTGGGTCCAGGGGAAATGAGGCTGGCCTTGTAGATAACCTCAACTGCTTGTGTTAGTGGATGGCAACCTGAAATGTGGCCACGTCACAGTGACCATTTGTACCACACTCACATTGGTAGAGGTATTGTATTTTTTAATCATCTTTCTTTTGTTTGAGTCCATCATCATTCTAAAATTACACCTATATATTTAACACAATTTACTTAGTGTAATTTACATTGAATGTAATGTTAGTAGTCACATAGATTTATCCCTAAAACCTCCTAAAGTAATTTGTTAATTATTTGCTATTTTCAATCTGCCGTTTTTAATTCTCTTCAAGTTTTAGGAATTTTAAAAAAGATGTAGTTTTATTTCGACTTATGTGTATTTCTATGCAAGTGTTTGTCACGTGTGTGAAAATGCCCAAAGAGATCACAGGGGATATCAGATCTCCTAGAGACAGAGTTACTGGTGGCTGTGAGCTGATCAATGTGGTTGTTAGGAACTGAACTCTACTGTCTGCAGCAAATTCTCTTTACCACTGAGCCATTGATCACTCCCTGCCCCCTCCTGCCAGGTAAAGGTTTTATTTTAGTAGAAACACTACAAATGTAGTGGGTTTCAGTAAAAACACATTAGGAAACTTTTAAGAAAAAAATTGAGGAGAACATAAATGGAAAAAAAGTAAGGCAAATTCAGTGAGGAAAAAAAAGTCCCGTGTTGGGGTCAAGAAAGGACTTAAAGAAACCATCCACTGTGCCTCAGGTTATAGCTATGGAAGTCCTACCTGGAGGAAGAATCTGTAACTCCTGAGGCTTAGCACCGAGGGATGGTGGATCTTGAGAGAGAGAAAAGTAAAAGGTATTCCCAGTGAATAATTACATTCAGTGCTTATCCGCAGGTCACATCTCACGGAAAAATTACAAATTGAGATTTTAGTGGTTATTAACAGAAAATGCACCGAGCTAGCTGAGCAGGAGGACGATGTAATGAGAGTTGAAAGGAAAGGCACATGAAGCGCTATTTGTCTAAGGGTCCAGGTGGAATCGCCAGGCTCCTGGGTCTCCTCATCTCTTTCTCCCATGACCTCTGCATTGACTTCCCTGCCATCAGTAGTACTGTTCCTGCCATGCAGACACACTATTCTCTAGCTCCTTTTCGGGTATCCATAACATTGTGGGATTCCCCTTGAACTTAATTTTAGAGATATATTCACCTAGAACATTCATTGTGATGTAGGGAAACCCTAGGCATTGACTGAATTAAGTCTAGGCTATTGACTATTCTAAGGGGCAGGGTGGGGATCATTGAAACCACCCACTGAGTTGGAAGGAAGGGAAACATATCAAATGGAAATCAAAAGAATAAGAAATCATAAAGGCATTGGGCTTGATGATGTATGCACTTTCAAGGCTAGCCTGAATAAATTTGTGAGACTCTGCCTCAAAATAAAAACGGTAATAAAAGAAGTTTAGGCATCTCAATGGTATAACACTTGCTAAGCACATGTAAAGTTCTGGGCTCAATTTCTAGCCCTGAAATCAAGAAGTCATAATGGAAAGAGAAAAGGGTTAGCAATGTCTATCTCAGTCTACTACATATAATAAATGTTAGTTTACTTTAAAACTTAACTTTTTTGTGATGGGTTTTGCTATGTAGCCCAGGGTATATCAAACTCAAGACCTTCCTTTCTGAAGCTGAGTGCTGAGAATAGAGGCATACTTACATCCCCTTGGTCTTGCTAACTGCCCTGTCTTTTAAAACACGTTATTAAAAAGGAATCAGTATTTTATTATTGACTCAGTATAGAAGGGTCAGTAAAAGTTAATATTCTTAATACTTACAGATATTCAAGTTTCTAGGCTGATCTCTGTGATGGTACTTATATTTAATCTCCTCTGCATCCAGTGTTTTCTAGTAATGTATGTTAAGATGGAGAATATTAATTAGGAAGTTCACTTTCCATCCCATCTCTTGCCTGTCTCAGTCCTAGGAACTACAGTAGACACCTACAGACAGTGCTCACTTTGGTGTGCCTTTGATGTGAGTGCCGTGTAAGGACCTTTTATATCTGTGGCAGATTATACTCACTGAATCCATTAAGGATGCTATAAAATACAACACTCCAAGACTGATGTGGTTACAGGCATCAGATCTCTCTTATAGTTCTGGAAGCTGGGAAGCTCAAGATCAAGGCAAGGGTAACTGTGCTGTCTGGTGAGGACACAATTGCTTGCTCATATGTGACATCTGGACGTGTCCTCACTGGTGGGAGAGATGAAGGAACCTACTGGGACGTATTTTGCAACAACACTAGTCCCTCTTATGAAGGCCCAGCCCCACGATCTAATTGTCTTTGAGTAGAGCTATCGCCTTATGCCACTGCCTTGAATGTTAACGCTCACCATACAGATTTGGGGAATTAACAAGTGTTCAGGCAATGATTTCTTTAGGAATAACTAAGTCAGGGTCAGGTCCTGGGAGCTGGCATGAGAAGACCTTGCCCAGCAATCGGTATCACCTCATTTGTTTGTGGAGGGTACCCTTGCTTTCACACCCTACCTCTTGGCTTTATCTCTGAGGGGGACTATGATAGACATTTGTCAGGTGAGTGATTTTCTAATCCTTTGTCACTGTTTTTGAACCACAATTGCCATTATTTCATTTATTTTCTCTCTGACTCTCTGTTTCTGTCTCTCTCTCTCTGTATGTGCCTGCCCTCAGACCATGGTGACCATTGTGTAGGACTCAGAGGTCAGCTTGTGGGTCCTAATTGAAATCAGGTTGCCAATGAAGAAATATGCTCAAATAATCCACTATATTAGTTTTCCCCTAGGATGAAAGCAGTTTGGAAAAAAAAATAACACTTAAAGATCACTTATATTTAAGGCAAAGAATTGGCGATGCTAAGGTGAAGTTTTAGGCAAGTCTGTTGTGTAGTTGGTAGTTGTGGGTTGGTAGTGAGGCAGCATGCTTCTCCTCGAAAAATTAGGAAGACCTAATTTTTTCCTGTTTTCTTTACACTTTTCTTACTCTTTTAATAGCGTGTGGGAAACCCTCCTTATAGCCAGGACAGCTGGATGTCTCTTTTGAGCTCTGTTCCTGCTGGGTCTGTATTTAGGGCTTGGCTGAATTAACAGTTGCCAACAGTTCCTGGAATGAATTCTTTGGAACACCGACCTGCTTTGGATTTGGTTCTCTTATTGTCCCTGTCTTTTTGACTATCCTAAAGCCACATTTTCTCTGCTTGTTTGGGACAAAACCTTTTGTATTCCGTTTGGACTTGCAGCAGAGATGCCATGTGTGGACTATGGGCTAATGTGTGTATTAACTCCTCCTAGGGTCACTGGACTATGGACTAATGTGTGTATTAACCCCTCCTAGGGTCACTGGTTCTTCTTGCAGGATTCCTAGTTTTGATGTTCCCTTTACTTTCTACCTCCCAGTGGAAATCCTTTAGTGCCTGCACTGGTCCGTAGATGCTGCGGGATATAGAGCAGAGGAAATGAAGAGACTCCAAAAAGCGTGGTTTTCAGGAAAGGAAGCTGGTGTGACCATGGTTACCTCGAGACATGCTCCGTTAGAGATGTCCACCTTCTGCCCCTCACTCACAGGCCTCATTTTATAGATGAAAAGCCATCCATCCCTTCTAGGATAGGATTGCAGGTTCTTTATCATCCCAAGTAGTGCTCTTACAATGAAATCCACTTTGATTAATGTCTCCCTTAAAATCTGGTATCCAAAGAAACAAAACAAAAGCAACCCAAGAGTTCACATAAGCGTCCCAACATCTGTCCTGCTTTTCTTCCTCTCTTCAGCCACTCTAAAACTGCTGTACTGAAGTCTGAAGGAAAGGAGGCTGTTTGACCTAAAACAAGCAACAAGTACTATCTTAGTTAGGGTTTCCATTGCTGTGATGAAACACCATGACCAAAACAACTTGGGGAGGAAAGGGCTGATTTGGCTTACTTTACCACAGCACTGTTCATCATCAAAGGAAGTCAGGACAGGAACTCAAATACGGAAGGAACCTGGAGGCAGGAACAGCTTTCCCAGGCCCAGCCCATTGCAGCCAGGAGTTCAGAGGTAGGAGTGTTTGCCCTTGGAAGCACAAACTACGTTGTAGTTATCATACTGTAACCACCACCCACAAGTGGTGTTTTAGCATCTTGACATTAAAATGCAGATGTCTCCATACAAGCGTTAATTTTGCAGTCTGCTTTGTCTGAGAAAATCAGCTGCTGTAAGGAGAAACAGAAGCGTGGGACAGGGTAGACAGCACCCGCTCTGGAGACAGAACTGACTTCATTTCTGCTTATGTCCATTTCATCTTGCAAAAGTCACCAGACTTCTTCAAACTTTGATTTCATCGTCAAGAAAACAGGGGTAAAAATGTCTATTTGACTAAGAAAACAGTGTTCATTAATCCCTGTTATAATAATAAATAATAGCATCTTCTAAGCAAAATTATTTGCTCTAATAGTCCAAACAGAAGGCTCATTGCACCATTGAATGTCTTCATAAAATATGCATTTTCTACAATATGGCCATTTTTCTTTGAGACACATCTCTTTTGTCCTCAGAGGGATAAATTACTTACTCATCTGAAAGATCCCAGAGGATCTCCTGAAGATACCTCTGTTTCTTCCCTCAGGGATACTAGGCCCTCCTGTTGCATTGCCACCATGACCAGGTCCAGGGAGGACCAGCCGACTCCGTTCGTGCCTTGTTGACGTCAACTCTGAGGCTGTACTTTCCAAGAAGCCAAACGCTTTTCGAATCAGAAGCAAGATTGGGCCCTACATTTCTGTCAAGGGAGAGACAGCTAACAAGTCCCTTTCTCTCCGGGCCTTCATGTGTGTCCTGAAGGACTTTGCCTCCGCCTCAGGCTTGAAGCTTTCCTTCCCTGGCCCGCCTCAAATCCTCTCGACATGCGCTAGGTGGCTCTCTATCCTGTGTGTGACTGGGCCGCAGGCAGGGAAGGCAGCATGCTTTCTGCTTTTTTTCCTGGGAAGTTTTCTATTCTGTGTGAGAGGTTTTTTGTTACTAGGTTACAAATGTTCTTGCTGCATTAACTTACATTGTGATTTCTACAGCGAACGCGATAAAACAGAACAGCAACTTGCTTTGCTACCAGGTTTTGACTCCCCAGAGTATCCCGGGAGGAACACAGCAGACTGGCTAAGGAAACCTGGGCCCCAAACCAGGTGGAGTGGACATGGCTTTTCTTGGGACAAAGCAGCTCCAAATTGTGACTTAATCCTGGTTTTACGTATGAACTGCCCTCTCTGCCTGACATCTCTGGAGCTCGCATGGGTTGAAACGGAAGGACGTAAAGGTTAGCTGTCTGCTGTTTCTCCCTGTCTCCAGTAGAATTTAGGATCCTGTGCACAGGTAAGTACTCCGCCGCTGAGTCAGGTCCCTAGTCCCAGAGTCTCTCATTCTCATAGAATTCTCAAGCTTTTGGTACCAAGATGTATTTTTTGGTTTTTCTGTTATGGAGAAACAGTTATCTTAAGGAATTATGTGTGTTTTAAAAGTGAGTTCAAAGGCCACGTCATCTGGACTCTCTATAATGTGTCGCCATCTCTAGCTAACCCACCCCTTCCTTGTCTTTCTCTAAGGGTTCATGATACTCTTCTCTGAGAAAAATAAGGTCTGTGGCAAGGGGCATGCAATACACTCAGTGACCAGAAGGTGGCACTAGTAGTATTTTCAAGGTGCTGCAGAAGTTAGGTACGTGATGCTGCACTTGCTCTCTTCCAACTGTCTGAAAGTGAAAAACTGTTTTGTTAACACCATGTTACAAAGAGGTGTGTGTGTGTGTGTGTGTGTGTGTGTGTGTGTGTGTGTGTGTGTGTGTGTGTTCGCTTTTACCCCAACCACTGGAGAGGTTTTCCTTCTGTTACAGCGAAGTCAAAGGCAGGAAGGTTTTGTTTGTTGAGGCTTCGTGCACTGATGACGCTTGCTATTCTTGAAGCGTCAATGCAAACAGCCCCAGATTCTCTGGGAAGTGATCTCTTGTTTCTTTAGGAGGTCTTCTCCCCACTTCCTTCCAGCTTGGGACTGTTCCAAAGGTGTGGAGCCTAGGTGGTACCTTCCTCCTATTAATAGGAACAGAGATTACTTAAAAAGATTTTGAAAGCTACAAGAAACTCCGGAGGAATTAAGCAAGTCCATCAGTGCCATTTTATTTAGCAGAGGGCAGTTCTTCCAGAGGAAGCAGTTGAAAGAAATCTTACTAAGGGTAAGAGAAACCCACCATTGTAGCCCCTTCTGAGACAATTTACCTATAATGACCTAAATAGCAAGTACCGTAGGCACCCTGGGGCAGAGGGCCCCAGTTGTTACTACTGAACTCTGTTATTCAAACTTGAAGTAACACACACATGAATGGACGTTGTTTGCTCTAACAATACTCTCTTTACAGACATAAACCATAGGCTGGATTGAGACTGTGCCTATAGTTCACAGTCCCAGAAGTAGGGGAAGTGAAACTTTCCTTTTCCCACTCTGAACCATCAAGTTTTGGTCCTCTTGTTTTTAGGCTGTGACTGAGGGTTGTCCAGATAGTCCCACAACCCCCGGACCGGATTCCCCACTCTGCTAGGAGCAGGGCTAGTCATACTAGCTGCTATGTGACCCACACTATTCTCTGGTTCTTCCCAGGAAAGGTGTGCTGAACCCTGACTTAAAACCATAGTCTCTGGACATTGTGATGTGTCTCCTTTTCTTTAAAATCTATCACAGTGATGTTTGTTAGGTTCTGCTGTCCGCATCTGGCAGCAGCTTCTACTGTGTCCACCTGACCACAGAAGGCCTGAAATCCACACTAGTCCATTCCTATTGGATGTGACTCTCATGCTCAGAGGTGCCCACGGGTCAAATGAGTGAACATTTTAAATGCCTATACCAAAATTCTGTATGTGTCTACTAACAGCTATGCAAAGGCAGGTGCGGATGGGCAGCGAGGTTCTGGGTGTTGCTCTTGGACTTTAGTCCTTCGACCACTCCTGTCACTTACGTGTGTTCCTAAAAAGCAAACAGCGACTCATTCAGTGAACTTAAAGTGTGACTCATCTTTGAGAATTCTCAATACATTTGTAGATAGTGTTGACGCTGCGTGCCTCCAGACTGCTTTCAAGGGACTTCTTAGGAGGTGTTTCTAAAGGGCTCGTATTAGACACCACGTCTTTCTTCACAGAGTGGCGTTGGATGCATTATCCCTATTTTATGGAAGAGAACTATGCTTAGGGAAATAAAGCAATACGCAATGGACTATAGGAATGAAACGTGTGCCATTAACCAAAGGTCTACCTAAGAACTGTAGACCACTTTGCTTCCTTCACAGATAGTATTTTAACCTCAAAGTCAGCTTTCCAATGATGTCACCAGCCTAGCTCTCAACTTAGCTACAGCCAATGAGTAGTGTTTTTTATAACAGCCTATTAAAAAAGTGGGGGGACATAAAGAAACACACGAATTGCTAAAGCGCCTTCCGCTTCCCCTCACCTCTACTTTCTTCGTTTCCTTCCTTCTCTTGTTATTATGTGCTGCTTGGAGAGTCTCCAAACCATCATTGGTGTGCGCAAACCGTTGAGAATGAATATATCCGGCAGGAAATGGAATTTCTAATGTTCTTGCGCACTAACTTACGAAAAATGTACTCAGAGAAACCAACCAAATGCCTTTCTGCGTCATTTTCAGAGCCCCATTGTAGTCAGATGCCTGGCTTCATGTGTGCACGGAGAGATTTCTGTCACTGGGTCTGAACTGTGAATTCTGCACAGACCACCCTCTGCCCAGTTGCTGTTTATCAGGAGTCTTTGTGCTGTTCAGCTCTGCTTTATCAGTTTTAATGATCAGGACCACAGCGAAGAACAGAAAAAGAGACGCGCTAATCACAGGAGCTTAGCTTCCTGGGTTGCTTACCGTGAAAAGTTTTAGAAGACAAATCTGTTAAAAGCTTTACCCCACAGAGTATGTTAAACACCCTGATGTGACTCACTCACCGGTTCTCCAGCAACTTGCCTTGCTTTGGTGTCTATTCTGTGGCTCCATAGTCTTCCTGCTGACAAGTCAGTTTCCATTGGAATTCATTTGTAATGTATGAGAGCAGGTTTGCAGCCATGCTCCCTTCATACTTCAAATAATATTTTTATTTATCTCTTGAAAATGTCATATATGTATATAACAAGTTTTGGTGTTACCCCAGTACCTTCCTCCAACTTCTCCCAGACATACCATTGTCTCCTTCTTGAGTTCATTCTCTCTCTCTCTCTCTCTCTCTCTCTCTCTCTCTCTCTCTCTCTCTCTCTCTCTCAAGTTATAGTTAATAGTCCCTGAGTCCAGTTAGTTTTTTTTTTTTTAAATTTCAGGTTGTGTTGTAAAGGAGAGGGTCACAAGGTTGAGATGAGGTCTTCCTGTGTAGTTCAGGCTGTCTCTGTGCTCAGTCTTTCTGCTTCTGCCTTCCGTGTACTAGGACTATGGGCCGACCCTGCCACAATGGGCATTACCATTTTTATATTATTTCTAGAAAGAAATATTAGAAGAAAAGGTATTTTAGGAGAAAAGGAAAAAGATGTGGGATCTCCTTACAAAGATTTTTGATGGGAATGATTTTCTCTTAGGCTGGTCCTTCTTTAGATGAGAGCATGACAGATCTGAGTATTGTGTCGAATGAGATCGCCTGGGATCAGACCAGCCAACACCAATTGTTCTTTCTCATATGGAGATCCTAGATTCCAGTCATTTTTTTAAAATTTAACTTGAAGTACATTTAGAAGTCAGGTAATTAGAAATGGGTCTTTTTGATGCATCCATTAAGGGAGGGGAGATAGATAGAAAAATGTAGATAAAATGAAAGTAGAGATGGGGAAATGGCATGGGAAGACTCAAGCATGGAGTGGGTAGGGGATGGGGAAATGGCATAGGAAGACTCAAGCATGGAGTGGGTAGGGGATGGGGAAATGGCAAAGGAAGGCTCAAACATGGAGTGGGTAGGGGATGGGGAAATGGCTATGCAAGGCAAGGCTAACCGAAGTGAAGAACGTATCAAAAAGCTATGTGGGAACCTAAGATCTCGCAACCCAATGCCAAGCATATGATTAGAGGGGGCAGTAGAACACAGATGATATGAAGGAGTAGGGAGGAGTACTTCAAGTTAAAGGTTTAGGTAGGGATGGAGGAAGGGGATACAGCATACCAGGGTTAGGAAGTATGCTAATTTATAAGAAAGGATGCATGAATAAGCTGTGGAAATCTACTCCTTTTAAAACTAATTTACAAAGAGTTTTAAGGTAAA
>NC_022020.1:36989878-36991482 GCF_000317375.1 Microtus ochrogaster | reverse complement strand
CTAACAACTAAAGGGGATTCTGCTGTTTGATCAGAGGTACCCTGCACGAACAGACAGTGGCGGTCTGGAAGATACGTGTGTACCTAACAACTAGAGCTTGCCTGAAGATCAGAGGCCAGAGCAAGCCACTCGCTAACCATTGAGGACTGGAGGTCTGCACAGACAGACAGGGCAGAGAGAGGAATATAAGGTGGGAATAGAAAGGAACTTGGCCTCTTTTCCGTCTGAGGATTTTGTCAAGGTAAGAGCTCTAGTGGCTGGCTGCTCTGCTTCTCTGACCTTTCAGCTTCCATCCCCTACTATCTGACTTGGGGTCTTTATTATTAAGACCAATTAGAATTTGTGCTATAGACATGGTCCATAATAATAGCTAATTTCTGCCTTCTAGGTTCCAAGTAAAACCAACAGGAGGTTCAGATATGTCCCTTTGGGCTTAAACTGAAAACACAAGCTTCTCTACTAACCACATAGTCAATGCAAGAGGAAGGGAGGTGACATTCCTAAAGACTTTTCTGTGGAGATTTTCTTCTCCTAAGACCAAGTATAGGTCCCCCCAAAAAACTGTGGGAAAAAAGAAAAGGTCTCCCTTCAATAAACACATCGTCATTTCTCTTTCTTTGGGAACAGGCGGCCAGGTTTTCCAAGGAGTTGAGCTTCTTACTAGTGTATGATGTTGGAGCAGCCATTCATTCTTGCCAGCCACCCTGAGGGCATACACTGTGAGTTAAATAACAGTTAATGCCAGACTCAGACTACAGTCTGGCCCAGTCAGAAGTGTGGTTTTGTTCTTTTTCTGCTCACCTCGTTTCCCATGCTGCTCCTTGTCCCCTTAGCCTCCAGATGGCACCCATGGCTCACTTTAATGTCAATCTGTAATCACATAAAACTCCAAAAGAGGCTTGAGTGTTCCAGGAGAACTCTGATAGAAGTCACAGTTCTAGTGGATTCAGGTTGCCTTGTACCCCAAGGAAAGCTATTTCAAGCTTATGGGCTATGTCTGCAGTGTGAACTCCCAACAAACCTCATGCAACCCCAATTCGGGATCTCTTGTCCTGGTAACACAACCCTCCTCCTTCTCATGAAGAGTTTTCTCCCTCATTTTATTCTGTCTCCTTTTACTGGGGTTCAGGAGGGAGAAGTCACTGTGTAGGTTGGCCTTGAAGTCAATGAGATCTGCCTCCATCTGCCTCCTGGGTGCTGGAACTCAAGGTGTGTGTCACTGTTCCCATGAGCAATGCTTCTTGTCTCCTCAGCATCACCTGCCTTCCACAAAGGCCCTGGACGTAAACTGTCTGCCTCCTCTTACCTCTGTAGGACTGAATGGCTACCTTCCAGGTTTCTGAGCCTGATGTAAAATAATGTGGGCTTCCCTATTAAAAATGTATTTATAAGAGCGACTGGAGAGATTGCTCAGTGGTTAAGAGTGCTTATTGCTTTTGCAGAGGACTGGCTTAAGTTCCTAGCCACCATGTGGTGGTTCAGAACCACAGTAACCCCGGTTTCGGGGGATCTGATACCATCTTCTGAACTGGGTGGACTCCTGCATATATGTGATGTGCGTGCACACACACATACACACACACTTTGATGAGAACATCAGAGCT
>NC_022020.1:36974099-36988570 GCF_000317375.1 Microtus ochrogaster | reverse complement strand
CTCTCTCCCTCTCTCTTTCTCTCTCTCTGTTTGTGTGTGTATGTGTGCGTGTGTGCATGTTAAAATCTACTCTTTCACCCTTTTAAGTACGTAGTTCAGTGTCATTAGCTGTATCTGTATAGGCAGGCTTCTCCACTATTCATCTCTAGAACTTTACCATCGTCTAAATCTAATTACTTTCATTGCATCTATTCCCTTGAACCAGAAGCCCCCGGAAGGCTGAAAACATGATTTACTCATTTTTCAATTTTCTTTCAGCCTTTCTATAGTAGACACTCAAAATGCATATAGAATTACATTTACACCCAGTAGATGAGAACAGAGGAGAAAGCTATTTTAGCATGACCTGTGGAAATGACTGGCTGCATATGCTGCAATTAGTACTGCCTGCTTCTGTTATCAACGTTGACCTTTTCTTCCCATGCGTTCTCTTGTATCCTTCATGATATCCTGCTGTCGTCTAATCTAAACGTTAGCTTTTCTTAGGGTAAAAGCTGGTACAATGAACTCGCCACCAAGTTTTAGCTATATAAACACTGCATTTTTGTGTGCTTATTATAGGGACATAAGGTCCTGCCATGGTGTGTTTGTACCACATACCGTAGTGCAGAATGTCAAAATCAACTCAATGGAAGACAGAGGAGTAGAGAAGGCACACCAGGAACTGATGCACATGGCCTTTCATTCACTTCCTGTCCTCAAAACCAAACCTAGAATTGGTGACATCACTGTTATTGACAATTCTTAGAGAAATTGAATCAAATCTTTGAATGTAATGAAGGATGGTAAGTGTGGTTTTATTTTAGTCCAGAACCATCTTCAGTGACAACTGGGTCATACAGAAGAATTTCAGGTGCTAGTTCTTCCCTGTCATATTATGATAGAAAGGTGACCTGGTTAACCTCCTTCTATCAGTTAGTTGCCTGGCCAGCCCATACTTAGGTCAGCCATATGCTTAATATCTCTCACCCAAGTTCCGATAATGATTCTTGGGAAATAAGTCCATTTAAACACACATGGATGGGATCCCCACTCTTTATAAGTGGAGCCTTACAGCAAAGAAACAATCCTCATATCAGACTTTACTTATGCTTCACTCATGGTGAGCACCCTGAGTAGGCAAGCAAGCATATTTGATGTCATAAACAAAAATCTACTTTTTCATAGTGGGCATGTTAACGAAGTCTTATCCCGGGCAAATCCAGTTGTTATTATGACTATTACTATGACTATACTGGAGTAGCCAGTAGCAAGTATTTTTTGTATTTACTGTTTAGGAAGCATTGAACTAACTGCTGTGTAAACAAATTTTGAGTTAGTATTTCTGATGATTCCATGGGTATGGCCTATCACAGTTTGGAAATTTATGAGTAAAATATATTTTTCAGATAACATAAGTAAAAGTTGGCTTTACTAGAGAAACATGACAAGGCCCATATCAAAAAGGGAAAACAATTTTTATTTTTTGAGGCAGGATTTCACTGGAGAACTCTGGTTAGCTTGGAAGTCGCAAGTGCCACTATGCCATCTTAACCTTTCTTCCTTCCTTCCTTCCTTCCTTCCTTCCTTCCTTCCTTCCTTCCTTCCTTCCTTCCTTCCTTCCTTCCTTCCTTCCTTCCTTCCTTCCTTCCTTCCTGTCTCTCTCTTTTTTTCTATTAAAATAATCTTTTTTCTTAATTTTATACCAATCCTAGTTCCCCCTTCCTCCCCTCCTCGTGCTCCCCCACCTTCTCCCTACCCCACCCCCATCCATTCCTCAGAGAGGGTAGGGCCTCCCATGGGTAGTCAATGAAGTCTGTCACGTCACTTGAGGCAGGACCAAGGCCCTCCCCACTGTATCTAGGCTGAGTAAAATATCCCTCCATATGGAACGGGCTCCAAAAAGCCAGTTCATGCACTAGGAATAAATCCTGATCCCACTGCCAGTGGTTCCACAAACTACCCAAGCCACCCAACTGTCACCCACCAGGTTTGCATAAAAATGGAATGGGCTTTATAGCTATTCTGGGAGCAGTTGGTTACTCCCATGACAGTCATGTCATTTGTTATTTAAAACAATATAAGAAGGAATTGTAAATGTATAATTATGATATTTATTAATTAACATGTATCTTAGAGACTCAGACTTGTATAATCATGATAACTTTTCTTGATTTTTCTTCCCTAATTTCAGAATATTAAGACTGTAAAGATATCTTTACATTTTCTAAGCTGTAAATGCTTTCTGTCAGAGTCCCGGATATACCACCCTCAAAATACTGCACACTGACAATGGAGAAAACCTTAGAAGCAGAGATTTCCTAGTACTCTTCTGCTTTGAATCAGGTCATGAAAATTATTGGCCAGCATGAAACAAATCTTAAGACTTTGATCACTAGATGCCCACCCTATACACTGTATTCATGGATAAGTTTTCCTCTAGTTTATTGACATTATATCAGACATACCTTTTAATATCCATCACTTTCTCCAGCCCTCTGTATTTAAAATATATAGGATTCTCTGTTTCCTTTAATCTTCACTTCTAAAACCTCTCATGTCATATAAAATACATTAAATGAATTCATCATGCTTTTCTTGTTAATTGTTTTTTTCTTTAAGTTTATAGGTCCCTTTATGAGTTCTGTGATGGGTATATAAGAAATCTTTCTTCTACAGCAAGAACACAAAGATTATATCTTGCAGTTTATAAAATGAAGCCTAACAGAAATAATTGTTTGTGGCATTCCCCACAATTTAATTAACTCCAACCTATTATCATTTTCAGTTTTATCAAATTTGGAACCAAAATTCCTGACAAGTTTAAAAGAAACTTAGCCTTAACTAAGTTAACTAAATGTTAGTAAAATGTATTAACATGTGTTTCAGGGTTGATATGTCATCCAAATTAAAAAGTACACATACTAAAAACAAACACAAGAAAATTAGCTCTAGAAATTATGTTTGTAGCTTTTAAGAACTTGGTCAACAAGAAACAACAGTATTTGACTTTATCAAATAAATTAAGAAATCCCAGGTCTTATTGCAAGGAATGATAGAATCTCCTTTCCTGGGTCATTACCAGTCACATCCTTAAAAGCCTTAAATTCTTAATAAAGAATTAAATTCTTTTAATCATTTCACTGTTATTTAATTTAATAATTGATCAGAGTCTTAGAACATACAAGGTGTTTCTGTTTATTAATTATATTTCTCTAACATCTGTTACAAGTTAAAAATTGAAATTCACAGTCTTGGACTAGCACAAAGAGAATTGCTATCAGAAACCAAACTATTAACAATACAGGGATTTATCAATGAATACTACTGTGATATTTATATTCCAAGCAATGTAAAGGAGAACAGTGTGGTATTTGGGCCTGGGTTTCCAGAATAATTTGAGGACTGAGCAGAGGATAATATGCCTAAAGTCATCAGAATGAGATCAGTCAGATGCTGTATCCTCGGACAAATATAAACAAGATTTCTCTGATGCCTCCATTTTTACAGCTAAGAAATCTAGGATTGAGAAAGTCTAAAAACTTGTAAAATTCCTTGTTTGGTTGGCAGGCTTGAGAGCAGAGAACTATGGGTTGTATGATGCCATTTTTGCTGCCCATTCTTTATTTTTAAATTGTATGCATTTCTCAGATGCCCAGAATAAATGAAGACATATCTGTCACCCCCGATAGACTGGGAAGGGCATGGCTGGGGAACAGTGTGGCATCTTGAAGCTGTTCTGAATGCTCTTGAGAAGAGACTTGCGCTGTAAGACAGAGAAGCCTTAGTTGAGATTTGTCCCTTTCTGTGAGTGGTAGCGAGATGATGAAACAACCAGGGAATGGAATGGGGGTTCCCTCATATTTTCCTGATGAGAATCATTAATCTCACTCATTATCACCAGAATTACGGTGCTTCTAGGAGCATTGAGAGAAGTCTCATCAGATAGTGTTGATATCTTTTATACTGTAAAGATGACAATGAACAGTATCATCATCACCAATGAACACTTGCCTTGCCCTAGCCACAATTCAGTTCTAGTCTAAGCACATTCTCTATATCAGTTCCCTGAGTTCTTATGATAATCTAAATATATCCTATGATAAGGGCCTTACTGAGGTCAAGAAGGCAGAGAAAGGTAGAACTGAAACCTAAATGCACAGTCTTAGCCATTATGGCCCTTGATTCCCGCGTAGAATTCACTTCTTGAACTTGGTGGTCATGACCACATATGGTATTGTATAACTGAATGTGGGGCTGGGGGAGGTCCTGAAAAAAACTGATAATAGTAAAAAGTTTCTGAATGCACAACAACCAAAAGCTGATTCAAAATCAAATGTGACAGGCATGAGGTGTTTCTGGTAGTGGTTGCCCACAGTGTGTTACTTGCCTTCACTGCAGCCTTGGTTCTAAACACTGCTGTGGAATAATCCTCTTGTACACTGTAAAATTTTTCACTTGAATTGGTTGAATAAAACACTGATTTGACAGTAGCCAGGCAGTAAGTATAGATGGGGTAACCAAACTAAGGGTTCTGGGAAGAGGAAGGGCAGAAGCAGAGAGTTGCTAGCATATGCAAAGAAGCAAGATGAGAACGGCATACTGAGAAAAGATAACAAGCTTATACTAAGCATAAATAAGAATTGTGGGTTAATTTAAGTGTAAGAGTTAGCTAGTAACAAGCCTGAGTTATCGGCTGAGCATTTATAATTTACCTTTCCAAGAGATGGGGTAGGCAGTTTTTGGTTATTCAGTGGGTTATGGATATTTGTCATCATTTAGAGGGATTGGGTCCAAGTTATTATTGGTAATGGTCAGAAAAAAACTGAACAAAGGAGATTATATTCAGGGATCTTGTTCTGAAAAGAAAAAAGTAGAGATATAGAAATAAGTATAAAAGGGTAGATTATTGAATCTACTTTTAAGTCAAAAAGCAACTACTAATCTTAAATATTTTATGTGGTATGAATTTTTGTATATTGATACATATTTGAGGTTATTTTTGTTTTACTGCGTGTTTCTACTTTTAAGATATTTTTGTATAATGATATAAATTTAAGGCTACCTTTGTTAGAACATCCTATGTATGCCTTTCTATTCTTGTTCAAGTTATTGTACCTATACAGATCTTTTAACAATGTAAATTTCTAGTCCTTGAAAGTTATTATTACAAACTATTTAGGATTTTTTTTTCAAGGTCATACACAAATATATTTAGATAGATGATCTTCAAACACTTCAAAGACCTACAGAATATGGCTTTTTTTTTTGAGACATGGTTTCTCTGTGTATCGGTCCTGTCTGTTCTAGAACTTGCTTTGTAGACCAAGGTGGCCTTGAACTCACTGAGATCTGCCTGTCTCTGCCTCCCAAGTACTGGAATTAAAGTTGTACACCACCACAACCTAAGCAGAATATGGCATTTACTATGCTTAATAACCTAAGATTTTTTTTTTTTATGGCAGTGAGACAGGTCTGCTCCTGGAAGCACTAATCCACTTTAAAAAAGAACAATGGGTGTCAAAGAATCTCCATGTGGAGTTTTCTTTCTTTATGGCAAAAGCTAGCCATGTGGGCAAAGAAACTTTCCTTCTCTCAATTTCTGATAGTTATTGTCCAAATTGTACCAGCAGGACACAAAGTAAAGGGACTATGAAACTTTGCTAAGACAAGATAGGAAAGTCCTTAAAAATTTCCTGCTTCACGGAAAGGTCTTTCAGATATGCTAGGTCTGTAGGCCAAAGATAGAGGACCCAATGTTACAGAAGAACTTTGGGTGACTGTCGAGGCAGAGAGATGCCCCTGTTGTTAGGTAACATTTTACCCTTCTGGGGTCTTTGATGATGTTGAAAACTAGATAGTTATAGTTTTCTTTAGTTTTGATAAAAGATAAATTAGGTACAAACCTTCAGACCCATCAAGATGAATAGATGATAGAATACTTTCTCTAATTTTGTCAAATACAAATAGAGTGGATATTGTAATTATTACTTGATAACTCATTTTGTTGTATATAATCTTTTTTTCTTAAAATATTTTTTATTTATTATGTATACAGTATTCTGTCTGCTTGTATGCCTGCAGGCCAGAAGAGGGCGCCAGACCTCACCACAGATGGCTGTGAGCCACCATGTGGTTGCTGGGACTTGAACTCAGGCCCTTTGGAAGAGCAGGCAATGCTCTTAACCACTGAGCCATCTCTCTAGCCCTGTTGTATATAATCTTAATATGTTAAAGTTAAAATCTTCCTTTTTAATTAGACAAATAAAGGGAAATGGTGTGGAATAATCCTCTTGTATACTTTAAAGATTTGACACTTGAATTGGTTTAATAAAATGCCAATTGGCCAGTACTAGGCAGGAAGTATAGGCGGAATAACCAAACTAAGGATTCTGGGCAGAGGAAGGGCAGAATCAAAGAGTTGTGGGCAAATAAAAAGAAGCAAGAGGAGAATGGCATACTGAGAAAAGGTACCAAGCCACGTGGCTAAACATAAATAAGAATTATAGGTTAATTTAAGAGTAAGTGTTAGCTAGTAACAAGCTTGAGCTATTGGCCAAGCATTTATAATTCATATTTGGCCTGAGTCAGTTATTTGGGACTGAGTGGTCAGGAGAGAAATGTCCGTTTACAGTGCATTGTGTAAATACTTGCACATGTTATACTGGGCAAGCCATTGTTCTGTGCAACTTCAGTGAACAATGCCTAAGACACTTTGGCCCCCATTCAAGGTTATTCTATGTCATGAATGGAAGTGTTTTTTTTTTATTGTACAGTGTTTTCTGCTTTTCTAATGGTTTAATTATAGAAAGAACTCAATATTTTTCTACTGTCATTTATCAGTGTCTAAGAATCCAAATGTATTTTTGGATTGCATTGAGCTGGGATGTTTGGCTTTAAAATTTGATTTTTGTGTTATTGGTTTGAGTTTCTTAAGATTGTTAAATGGATTTTATTTTAGAATCAGGACAGAATTTTTAAATATTCCTGAAATGTCTCTAAACATAGTTCTTTCATTCTGTGCTATGTATTTATGCAAATCATTGATAATTACAAAATCAAAATATCAGTCAACTCTGAAAGACACTGAGGTTGCTGTATGTTTGGCAATATCAATATTCAGCCAAGTTTAATTCTTTATGCAAAAATAGGCATGCCTATCTTATTAGCTTGCAACTTGTTTTCATTTTTAATAAATGGCAAAATTATATATAGAAAATAATTATTTGAAAAATAAAATTCCTTCTGATTTAGTATCAGCAAATGTTTGATGGAGAAAAGAGCAACATAAATAGAGATGGCAAGTTCAGGGTAATGCTTCTAGTCAAACGTGTGCCATGATAACATGTAATAACATGTTAGCTGTGTATTTCAAAACATGGATTTAGACAATACAAACTTTGTATAGTTCTTAACAAACCATGTAAGAAGTTAAGAGTGGCACAACTCTCCTTGGGCCTGAGAATACACAAGCTGTGGCATCATGTCAAGCATCTACTTTGTGTTTATGGTGAAAATATAGGTAGTTATGGGCCAAAGGAACCTTCTTGGGTCATGACATCAGAATTATACCTAATACTTTAGGACACAAGACATGTTGAGAGTTGCTGCTTCTTTGTCGTTATTCTCCACTAACTTAAAGTTTTCTCTGCTTTCTCTGCACTTTTCTAGCTCTTTTACTCTTTTTTACTTACTCTTCCTGCATCTCAGAAAATAAGATTTTTTTTGGGAACACAAATTGGAATCCATCAATTGAGAACCTAGGTCATTTACTGCCGTCACAAATGAACCCCTCCACATGGTGCCTCCATCCTCTTATGCCTTGCTGGAGCATAAGCATGTTTTTTCTTGCTAAATGCAGTTCTCTGCAGTGGGCTTAACTCACTTCCTGTCATAGGAAAGCTTGGAAACAGTGTCCCTTTTCTCTTGCTTACTCAACCTCTCTTTTATTTGGACTTCTTAATTGCTGAAAAAGCTCTCTTTAACAGGGTTCATGAAGAAGGGGACAAGAGAGGATAAAGGGTATGAGAATATAATAAAAATACATTATGTCCAGGCATGAATATGTCACAATAAATTTATTATGTATAATTAATATATGCTGATAAAATATTAAAAGAAAAATCAGGAAGGAACCCTTGTTGACTTTGAAGCCATGCATTTTTGAATTTTACGGTTAGACTTCTTGAAGTCTGTGTCTGCTGCCTCCTTCATTGTTCTAAGAATCCCCTCAAATCATGTTACTCTGGCTCTGTCTTGGTGAGGTGGTGGCTTTAGATCCTATGTAAAACATACATAGATGCATACCATTCTTCTCAAGTCAGCGCACCAGGCAGAGTCTGTCTCTGTGCTCAGGATGGATGAACCCCCAACACCACCTTCTGCTGCTCTCCTCTGTCCTTCATTCCCTTCTGCTGCTCCATGGGTCACCTCTGCACTTGTCTACCACAGGGTCTTGGCATGCACTATTTCCCTGATTTAAAAAGCTCTTCCTCCCCTTATTTATTTGATAAGTTCAGTTATTCAAATGCAGACCAAACGTTTTCTTGAGGAATCTTTCCCGAGCTTGATCAGTTTCCTTGGAAGGTCAAGAGATACAGTTTATTTAATATCTCCATAATTTACTGCCCTGAAGTGACAGTGGCCCTCCTCCTGTTTTGGTGAATTCCGATTCTAACTATGTAATGGTTTTTTACAAAAGACATTTAGTGAGTTCCTGAAAGGGTATGTGTGCCTGGTATGTTTAAATGTGTTTGGAAGGTGCTTTCCATCAGAGTGCTTATTTTGTAGGACTCGTGGTCTTTCAGGCTGGCTAAGCACAGCTCTGTTCCTCATTAAGATCATGACAGATGCAGGAAGCAGATGTGAGCCGGGTGAGAGGTCCTGATCCAAGCTGGAGCATCTCGCAGTTGCCACAGAATGTCCTTTCCTGAGTGGTGTGGTGATTTTTGATGGTCACTGTCTTTGTTGCTGCAGGCATCCCTCTGTTTGGTTATCCAGTGATGAGACTCTTCATGTCAGCTCACTGTCCCCTGTCCTTTTGACAGTTTCTCAAATCTCAAAGACTCCTTAATCTGGTGTACTTCCTGGGTAATTTTTAGAGGCATACAAACAGAATATTGTGTATAGTACCTCGTAACGAATACTAAAACTTGAACAAGGAAAGCAGAGATAAAATAATAATGTCCATTTTTGGCATGATGAAACAGGACACATTATAAATAAGTAGCGGTGACAGTGGTAGAACTTAGGCATACTTTTGGTGTAGTGTCTTTTTTTCTGTAACATCACGGGTTTTAAAATGTTTAAAACTTCATATTGTCTTCTCTTCACCTCAGTACTTATATTTGTTTATGTTAATTGGCATTTCAGTTCAGTGAAGTGCAGTTATGGGCTGGCTGCGAAGAAGATTCTTTGAGATACAAACCAGTAACAGAAACTCTTCATGCATATTATTTGATGGGAGAAGAGGCAGGGATTATAGTGGTTTGATGGGAATGGCCCCCATAGGCCCACATGTTTGACTGCTTGGTCCCTAGTTGGTGGAACTGTCTTGGGAAGAATAAGGAAGTGTGCCTCTGGGGTGGGCTTTGAGGTATCAAAGGCCCTCACCATTTCTGGTTAGCTCTCTGTGCCTCCAGCTTTCGTGTAGGCTCTCATCTTCTGCTCTAGAGCCATTCCTATCTGCCTGTCTCCATGCTCCCTGACATGATGATCATGGACTAAGCCTCTGAAACTGCAGCTAAGGCCCCAATGAAATGCTTTCTTTTTAAGTTGCCATGGTCATGGTTTCTTTATGCATCAATAAAAAAGTGACTAAGACAGAGACAAAATAATATCAGTTTTTCAGTACTTCAATGCCTTGTGCCCAACCTTTACTGAATTGAAATTAAGCCTGGTTTTAGAGTTCACTTCCTTTACATACCACTTGATGAATGTTATATATTTAGAGCCAAGTCAGGTGACAAAAGAATTGTGAGAGCCATTGCAAAGGAATTTTTTAAATTTATTTATTTATTAAAGATTTCTGCCTCCTCCCCACCACCGCCTCCTATTTCCCTCCCCCTCCCCCAGTCAAGTCCCCCTCCCTCGTCAGCCCGAAGAGCAATCAGGGTTCCCTGCCCTGTGGGAAGTCCAAGGACCACCCACCTCCATCCAGGACTAGTAAGGTGAGCATCCAAACTGCCTAGGCTCCCACAAAGCCAGCACATGAAGTAGGATAAAAACCCATTGCCATTGTTCTTGAGTTCTCAGTTTTGTCCTTAGCCTTGATCCAACGCGAGTTCAAGGTCAGTTAAAACTTGAGGTAGGTCTTAAACTTGGAACAGTGAATTATTTATTAACATTTAATGCAACTTGGTGGCCTATAGAGGAATCTCTTTCTCCCTCTCTTTAAATTAAAATGTTAAGATTTATTTATTATTTTGCATGTATCAATATTTTGCATGCATGTATGTATATGTATCGCAGTCCTGCCTGGTGCCTCAAGAGGTCAGCAGAGGGAGTCAGAGTCATGTCCCCTGGAACTGGAGTTATGGACTATTGTGAGTTGCCATGTGGGTGCTTGGCATCAAACCTGGGTCCTCTACAAGAATAGTTAAGTGCTCTTAACTGCTGAGCTATTGCTCTAGTCTCCTAAGAGCGAACTGTGAGTTTTGCTGTTCTTTTTTTTTTTTTTTTAACTTTTTACTCTTGCTAATTTATCAGGAAAGAAGAGAAGGCCCAGTTCTTATAATATTCATTGTTGGTTGCCTTCCAAAATATCTAAGCTGGCCGCATACACTAAGGGCTACATTTTTCCTATTCCCTTGTAGGCAGTCTGTCTGTGTGAAGGAGTACTAGCCAGTGAACCATAATGGAAGATGGCAGTATCCCTAGGTAATTTTAAAAGCCATCTCTCTGGCCAAAGCACAGGTAGATTACCTGAGATGTCAAGTGCCCTCCTAAGGGCTGTGATGCACTAGAGCTGAAGTCTAAGAGTTGTTTTTAGGTCATATTTTTGGGGTCTATGTTATGAGTTAGCGAATTAATTCTAGCTAATATCCTACATTCTATTATAGAAATTGTTCTAAAACTTGGACCTTATTTTTTTCCTAAAAGAGATAAGTTAGTTATTTTGTGTCAAATGTCTGAGGTCTGTTTAAACTCTGAAACAGGCTATCATATATCATTGTAAGAGAAAGTTAATGCTAATACGAATAATGTTGTTTTCCTCTTTCCCTTCTCCTTTTTTTTTTTTTTTTTTGTATGAATCCAGAGGACCTAGTAGGGAAATGAAAGGAATTCTGGGCCTGTTAGTCACTTTCAGCTTTTGTGACAAAATGTTTGCAAAAATAAATTTAGGGAGGAAAGGTTAGTTTAGGCTTAATTTTTAGGGGTTTCAGACTGTGTTCAGCTGTGGCACGGGAGAAACATCATGGCGAAAGGACACAGTAGAGGGAAGCTGCTAGTTTAATGGCAGCTAGGAAGGGGGGAGAGAGGAAGGAATAGAGGAGACAGATGAGAAAAGACACCTTTCAAGTCATGCCCCTCGTTACTGTCTTTCTTCAATCCTGCCACACCTTCCATAGTTTATACTACCTGACAAATCCACTCGAATATGAATCTGTCTAAAGGTTATCCCATCAATTAGGTCAGCATCCTCATGATCCAATTAATAGATGAAAACTCCATATCTGAACAAAGACCAAGGCTTTGACAGTCAAGCCCTCAGTGGACGGCCGTTGTCCACATTCTAGTACTGTGGTATTGATGGGCACTTGGAACCTGGGAGAGGAGCAAATGAGGAGCACGGCCCGTTACCGCATGTAGTATGCTAGGGGAGACCACAGAGAAGAGACAGCGCATACTTTTCTATCCTCTGGCTGTTCAGAGGCTGGCAAGGAGCAAACATTTCTCAGAGAAATGAGAGCATGCACTGTTGACATCCCTGTGTGAACATACATAGAGAATTCCTGAAACTGAAAACCCTGCATAAAGCAGGAGCAGACATTTGGTCTCAAGCATTTTGCAGTGTGCACACAGAACAGCGGCACTCAGAGGTAGAGACATGAAATATGGCAGATGAATGACCCGCTTTCCTGATGTTAAGGACTGTAGTGAACCAGAGCTGTTAGTGACAGTGTCCAAGGGACACATTCTTTTCCACGGGACTTTGAAATTTTTCTTGTTATGGCAGATTTCCCGAGACGTTTGAGAATGATTTTTATCTACTAGGGTAAGAGTGATGAGATTGTTTATTCATGTTTAATGTCTCCATTGAATGAGAGTTGCCTGGTGGATCCTGTTGAGATGGATCAGTTACATTCTTAGTGTTGGTCTCAGAGGGTGGGTGAGGGGAGAGGCCTGAAGAAGTGCAGAATTAGATGCTATAGTACAAAGTGGGGATATTTTTGAAACACTTTATTTGCTAAAACTTTTCTCCTGGCTGCCTAAACTCACAAGACCTTGGTCATGTGGAGCTTGTTATAAATATGCCTTTTTCTTTTTCGTGTGAAGATGCAAAGATTTGACTGAGGCTGGAAAGCTGAGGATAATAGATCATGAAATACTATACATCCTCGAGACAGACCCACACTCAAAGACTTGCTAAGAGGCGGCTGCACTCCTCTTTGCCTTTATAGGCATGTAAGGAGAAATTTGATATTCAAGATAATTTAAGGAAAGAAGTTTTAGGAAGAAAGAGGGTTTTGATGTTTTCTCTCTCTTTGATAAAAGTCATTTTACCCCAGGGTAGGTAGAAGAGACACCAAGAAAATCATTTAGAGATACTTGGAATGTTTCCTCAAGATGGACTCAGTGGAGGTTATGGGGCTGGAGCTATGTGGGAGTTTTTAGGAGACTTTGAAAGCCATGCTTTGTGTCTTGGACTAGGAGTGGAGGGAGAACAAGTCAACCTGAAGCAACTGCATGGCACTTACTTCAAAGTGGAGTGTGTGTGCCATGACGCAGAAGAAGCCTACTGAGGGAATGGAGCCTCAGGAGAGGACAGTGGAGGAAAGGGATGCATGAAAACAAAGTGTGAGGGAAAGACCATAGTGAACAGCATTTCTTTGTATGATAATTAAAAAAAAATAAAGTCTTGAGAGGAGGGGTGGTAGACATGGGGGTGGGTGGGAGGCTGCAAAAGAACAACATTCCTACAGTGTAATGAAGGCTGGTGAACAAAATAATCGCAGGGGCAAGAAAGGCTTGAGTTCCCTGGGTGAGCTCTGCCTAAAACTGCTTCTTCTGAGGAGAGGAACCCTATGAGAAGCTTTGAGGTAGGTGGATCAGCGGAGGCTAGGGGAGGAATCAAGAGGCCAGTCAACTGTGTATGTGGGGTGAACAGTCATCCTTTCTCATGAATTCCCTCTTCCTATTGCACTGACTTTAGAGGGACTTTGAAAAACAAGAGGAAGGACAGAAAATGGAGAGGGGAGGGATTGGGGGGGGAGAGAGAGAGAGAGAGAGAGAGAGAGAGAGAGAGAGAGAGAGAGAGAGCATGCTCTAGTGATAGCCAACAGGGTCCCGTATTTTTGAACATCTCCCAGCCCAAGTCTGTGCATAAGATTAGACAAGGCTGGATATTTTTAAGCTGCACATGAAAATAAAGGCTTAAACAAAACTTGATTGGATTTTGCAATGCCTAAAATTTAGTTGTAATTAACAAAATTAGATTTGTTATTATAACTGAAATGACTAGAAAGTTAAAGATGCTACTTAATGGTTTATCCTGGTATGCCAGGGGAACTTTGTTTTGACGACAGTGATGAAAAACAAAGTTATTTGCCATGTAATTGAAGAAACTATCACCTGCATTGATTTTATAATACTGTATGAGTTTTTAACAAGCATGATTCTAGAATTTATGCTTCAAAATTATATTTTGGACATGTTTCTATTATCAACACAACATAGATCAATACCATTATTTGTATAGGTACATAGTAATCTACATTATATATTTTCATAAAAGAACATTTTTTTTGAGGGCTTGGGAAATAGTATTGCTGTGGTGCAGAGACCCAAAGACCATGAGCAAAGTCAAAACTGAGAGTCTGTATTATGCCAGTGACTGCCTAGAGAGAAACACTTCTCACAGAGAAGGCTTGAATGGATTTTACAGGGAGTTTTTAAAGGCAAAGAATCCAGAAAAACTATATCGGCTTGGCAATTGCCGGGGGAAGTAAAGCAAGCAAGCAGTTTAACTAAAGCCAACCTTGAGTTTCTAAGAAAGTGCTGAGTACTTTCCCATGGGACTTTTCATGGCAGGGAAGAAGAGGAGTGTGTGTGTGTGTGTGTGTGTGTGTGTGTGTGTGTGTGTGTGTGTGCGTGCGTTTCAGGCTAAGCTAATGATTACTCCAGTTGTTACAAAATGGAAGAACTTTTGCCATGCCACAGGAAGTTGTGTGCTAAACAAGCATGAGAATCTGAGCTAGATCCCTACAACTAAGGAAGTGTATGGTAGGTAGTGGGCACCTGTCCTTCCAGTGCTGGGGAGCTGGAGACAA